>NC_091212.1:22632034-22747034 GCF_040958095.1 Procambarus clarkii
GGCCCTTGCAGTGTGTAACGTGTTCTGCATGTGTGTATTGACGTAAATATATTTTTATTTAAATTGGAACAGTACAGTAAAGCATTAAAGTCCATTGGGGTCAAGTGACACCCTTGGCTGTTTAACGCCTGAATCTGGAGTTTCAGCAGACACCTGAATCTGGAGTTTCAGCAGACACCTGAATCTGGAGTTTCAGCAGACACCTGAATCTGGAGTTTCAGCAGACACCTGAATCTGGAGTTTCAGCAGACACCTGAATCTGGAGTTTCAGCAGACACCTGAATCTGGAGTTTCAGCAGACACCTGAATCTGGAGTTTCAGCAGACACCTGAATCTGGAGTTTCAGCAGACACCTGAATCTGGATCAGAATGTGTGTGTTCCCACACCCAGCCGGATGCGAATTTACTAAAACAAGAATTCAATATTAGAACGCATGTGGTTCCTTTAAAAATTGATATACATTCTTAATTGCTAAGTAGTATCGGATGTTTCCTCGCAGATAAAAAGCCTGATATACCCAAGATGTTGATACAAGGCTCTGATACCCCCTCCCCCCCTTCCTAAATCAGTGTTAAAACTGAAAATAAAGTATGCCAAGTGAGAATGACTGAGATGCCCTAAAACAGGGCACTGAATTAACCGCCTGAATCGCCCTTACGGGATCCACTCCACGTTTAGCCTGGCATGGTGTCGAACACACAGTTTGGCTGTCGGACATGGGGAGAGAGAGGGAGGGAGGGGGCTGAGAGTAAAACATGGAAGAGGGGGAGTGTAATGAAGATTGAAGAGGCTGCAAAGGTGGAGTGGATGTTTGGGAGAGAAGTATTTCGTGCTTGTGTGTGTAATCTACTATTTGTGCCTGCAGACTCGAGCTGTTAGCTCGATTCTGCGACCCCGCTTTTCTACCCGATCTTTTTTTTTTCCTCTATGTCTACTACATATATATTTATATCTACACACGCACACACACTTGTCCTCAGGATGCAGCCCGTAGCAGCTGTCTAACTCCCAGGTACCTATTTACTGCTAGGTGAACAGGGGGCATGAGGGTGAAAGAAACTCAGCCCACTTGTTTCTGCCTCTGCCGGGGATCGAACCCAAGCCCTTAGGAATACAACCCCAGAGTGCTGTCCACTCAGTCGCGAGGCCCCTGTGTGTGTGTATGTGTGTGTCTTGGGGGAGGGGGGGGGGATGGCTGGGTCCCCAATTTCCAGGTCTAGTGTAAGTTCCTATTCTCGGCTTATGTAAGATCTGACTCCCAGGTCTCAGCACCTTGAGTGGCTGAGTTTCGATTGTCGTTGGGCGTAACGTCTCAACTCGGTCGGGAGCCGGTCGGCGGAGCAGACAGCACACTGGACTTGTGATCCTGTGGTCCCGGATTCGATCCCGGGCGCCGGCGAAAAACAATGGGCAGAGTTTCTTTCACCCTATGCCTCTGTTACCTAGCAGTAAAATAGGTATCTGGGTGTTAGTCAGCTGTCACGGGCTGCTTCCTGGGGGTGGAGGCCTGGTCGAGGACCGGGCCGCGGGGACACTAAAGCCACGAAATCATCTCAAGATAACCTCAAGATAACCCGTCCTAAGACCAAGTCTATTCTATCCAGCGGGTGACCCCCAAAGACACATTCATCAATTTTGACATTCTGTACATTTAAAACAGAACTTTTCTCAAATATAAATTAATATTATTATATATTAGCATAGTGTACATATTTAGGCACTGGTTAGGTTAGGTGTTTAGATTCTGTTGGCGATTATTTGTATTTGTAGTACGTGGGTGAAGCATTTACAGCGTTGTGGTTCGAACAAAAGTCGTCGGCGAAGCACTTGTTCCGGAAGTGTTCGAACGTCATCAGTTGTGAGTTGTGTGTAAACCGTTTTTCATTCATAAACAGGGGGTTTGGCGGGTGCATGGAATTGACTTTGGCCTTTGTTTAGAAGATGGGCTGAATGTCTGGATCTCAAATACCTTGGTGCGAAGTCTCTTAGAGTTCGAAATATCGAGAGTGGGGGGGGGGAGGGTTCAAAGGCTGGAATGATCGGACATAAGATTCCAAAGGTCGTAATATTACAGTCGACCAGCTCTAAATGTTACAAATGTGCAGAAATATCACAATTTTGACTCAATATGGAAAATAACTTGTTAAACAGCAGCAGTAAAACCCTGACGTGAATCTAGATCATTTTGTTCCAGATTGAAGTTTTCTAGAGCGATCCCCTTCATTGTTCTTTCATTTGTTCATATCTTTTTTCCTGTTAATTTGTTTAGTCCCCCGTTGAAATGCCGAGCTGCAACAGGTACGCTGAGAGAGAACTCTTTATGCTGAGATAGAACGCCTGGTCAGAGACCGGGCCGAGGGGACGTTGATCCGCGGAACCACCACAAGGTTGTCGAGGTTAACTGTGTTGTGTCATAATTTTGGGATGCAGTTTATATGGTATACTATGTTCTTGGGCTTCACTCAGAAAGTTTTTTTAAATGCGATATAATTTGCATGTGCTTTATAATCCAGTGTCACGCCGCCTGCTACTATGATCAAGTGACCTGTTACTACGGTCACAACCTTCGTTCGGTCCACCTCTCATGTTCACCTGTGACCAATTTACCCTCCCCTCCCCCCCACCAACTCCTCGGTCCCTATTAGGGGAAATCAGATATGTAAAAGTAATTATATAAATTCTCGGGATTTTATATCATTTGTTTAGTTTTCTACTAAAATTTGTCATTCGTCTTTGTCGTCCCCATCGACACTGTCCCTAGAATTTAGCTTTGATGTCCAAAGGGATTGGAAAGGATGGGGGAGGTAGAGGGATGGGGAGATGAAATTCAGGAAGAGGATGCGGGTGAAGAGAGAGAGGAGGTTTGAAAGTTGGGTGGCCTGTCCACCATGGGTTGACATTTTTGTATGTGTTGTTTGTTTGCGTATGTTGGGTTGTCAATACATTGGCTGGGGGGGGGGGGGCTAGTGTTTGTGACCTTGTTGGTGTCCTGAAGCACTAGAGCCGATGGAGTTGGCTGAAGGAGGCTAGTCTTAGCAACATCAGGGTAGTTACACTTCTCATGCCACGACAAAGGTTTGTTTTTTTTTGTAGGACTTTTATTTATTTATTTATTTTTATTGTATTTATTTATTTTTTTTTTTTTCTTTATTCTTCATTTGGTGTAGATGGGGTCCGGGATGGGCCACTCATCTGGGTCGTCTGGCAGGCCGCTTAGTATTTGAGGTCTTGGGAAGGCCTCATCATGGATGTGTCTGATCACTTTTTGTTGGAGAGTGATTCTTGTGGTTCTGTGTGTGGTTCGTGGATCTCGTAGTCGCTGGTGGTGTTTTCTGCTACGTAGGGATCTTCGGGGTCTGGGACATACATGTTCTTCATGCGGTACAGCTGTCTTCTGGCCAGGTAGCTGAGCCTGGTGTTCATTGGCTTCATGTTGAGCGTCTCATGGATTTGGTCAGTTCTTACCCTGTCCCTCAGAGTCAGGCCCTCCGCAAAGCGAAGTGCTTTGTTTGGTACTCGTTGGATCTTCAGAATGTTGGATTTGTTGGTGAGGTTCAGGGGGACGTAAGGGTATTCCAGGCTAGGCCTTATGATCATTCTGTACAGGTGGAGCTTGATGTGGGATGGGGCTTGCTTGAAGCAGAAGAGCCTCGCCAGTGAGCCCCGGGCCATCGCTGTCTTCTGGGATACGTACTGGGAGGAGTTTAGTAGCCTGTTGAAGTTGTAACCGAGCACTGTGTTGGAGTTTGAGATGGCTATACCTAGAATCATTTCTATCCTTATCCTCTGCTCAGCCATAATTAGTACCAATATCAACATTTCCAATCATTACTATCATTATTCCCATGATCTTCCTCATTTATTATCGGCAAAAATAGTGACTTTTTTGAGTTGTGTTATTGCACAATTTGTTATCACAGTGTCTACCGTGTTGGTAAACATTGTTATCACAATGTTACAGGTTGGTAATGCTGTCTAATGTGACAATTATATCTTCTAATGTGGCAGTTATATCACTGCCTATTAGTATTGTATTATAAACCCCCTATACTCTTCTAATGTGGCAGTTATATCTGTATTGTATTATAAACCCCTGTACTCTTCTAATGTGGCAGTTATATCTGTATTGTATTATAAACCCCTGTACTCTTCTAATGTGGCATTGTTCTTTTCCCTCGACAGGTTGGTAATGCTGCTCCGGTCCTGGTGTCCAGTCTGAGGAGGTCACAGTGAGTCTTTTATTAGTCATATGGCTCAGTGGTCTACGTCCTCGACTCGCAATCGAGAGACCTAGGTTCATTCCTGGCAGGACAGGAATGGATTTGCGCGCTTCCTTTCACCTAATACATCTGTTCAATTAATAAGATGGGAACCCGGTAGTTAGACAATTGTTGTGGGTTGTATCCTTCCATAGTTAATTTTGTGCATGGGGGGGGGGGTGGGGGAAGGGGACCCGGATAAGCCTTTGTACAGGCTTCCTGTCCCCGACACTGGGAAGTAGTCTTCCCTTAGTGAGTTACCGCCTTAAGCCCCTTTATAATGGTGGAGAGTTTATAACGAAGCATAAGTGGCCGATCTTTCACCATGTTTAAAAGAAACTGAAAAAAGCTTCAAAGAATACTTGATCTTCCAGGCTGTTTGTTCATACGTCAGGCTGCAAGCAGCCGCGTCGAATAGCCATGCTTTATAATCCTGGTCAGAGACCGGGCCGCGTGAATCGAAAGGTAAGGAAGGGTAACAGTATGATAAGTGAGGTTTGGGGAGTATTTGTTGTTGTTGTTGTTATAGATTCAACTACTCGGAACAAGTTCCAAGTAGCACGGGCTATGGTGAGCCCGTAGTGGACTTACCTGGCACAGGAGCGGGGCTGTAACTCCGAATGTTGGGGAGTAACTTATGCTCCCTTATAAAGATGTCTCCCTGTGTGACGTGCCAATAAGGTCGAGACACTCCCGCCCTCTCAAACCACCTAGATAGTTCTCTAGATGTGTGCAATGGTCTGAAGCCATATTACGGTTGCAATAATACTCTACTGGTAAACAGGGAAATGAACATTTGTCATAAACAGGTAATATTTGTAAATTATATCTGTATTGTATTATAAATCTACGATTTAAATTATAAAAAAAGTATATGGTAAATTCATTTTCTATAAAATATGAGGTGTACATTTTCTTAAATCTCAAATTCTTGGGGAGGGGGAGGGATGTATCAGGGGAAATCGCCAAGCCATTACGATTATATAGCACTAGGAAGGGGTCGCGATAAGGATTTGTGATGGGACGGGGGGGGGGGGGGAGAAATGGTGCCCAACCTCTTGGACGGTCGGGAATTGAACGCCGATCTGCATGAAGCAAGACAGTCACTCTACAGTCCAGCTAAAGCGACGGTAGAGCGACTTGACCATGACCTCACTAGAACAAAATTCAAACAAATTTTAAATTTCATATTTCACATGTTTGAAAATAATATTTTTTTAAACTAACTTAAGCAAACCCAACGTAATCTATTCTAAAATAACCTAAGCATGGATAGGGAGTAGATAATAGCACTAAATACATAGTGGTTTTGTAGTGATTACATGGAGGGTACCCCCCCCCCCCCCTCCCTGAAGACGGGTTGCTTATAAAGATGTCTCCCACCTTGAAGATCAGGCGAAACATCTTAAAATAATTAAATTTTAAAGCTACATTTTATTTTGATATTTATTGAATGTTAAGAGACTGGTAATTAAAACTGGTTTTATATAAAGTTTGAAAATATTTATTGTGACTGAAGTTTTGCGAGTGCAGGAAAACGAGGCAAGAGTTAGTCTGTCTTGAACTACGGTTTAACACCACTTTATTTCGTCTTGAAGCAGGTGGCGGTTCCGTCTTAGTCTGACTAAAGAAGAAAATGGGTTGTTAATCCAATAAGGATTTCTAAATTAATCAGTTTTCTTCCCTGTACATTACGGCACAAGGTCAGGGAAGCTGTATCTGATTGTTTTACTTTTTTTACTCATGTTAAGAGACATTCCGTTCTTGCTTTCTTTGTTGTCGTTATTTCCCTCCATCCCTTCTTCCTCTTCCCTCTTGCCTTCACCCCCTCCCTTCTTCCTCTTCCCTCTTGCCTTCACCCCCTCCCTTCTTCCTCTTCCCTCTTGCCTTCACCCCCTCCCTTCTTCCTCTTCCCTCTTGCCTTCACCCCCTCCCTTCTTCTCCTCCCTCTCTTCCCCCTTTCCCTCCTTCCTGGCTGTTGGCATTAGTTAATGCGTGTGTGCGTTAGTGATCACTGGGTCAACATCCTGGCACCTTGTGCGGGAGCCAACAATTTTGGTTACATGTTGAAGGTCACACTTGATAAGGGCGAGGATTATCACTACTGCTGTCAGTATTGATCCTTAACGTGTTTTGGTCTTCCCTCCTCCACCCACCCGTGATCTCGGCGTAATTCCTCTCCCCGTGCCGGACCAACCGGGTTGTAGTGGATATGTGGGCCTGCGGGCAGCTGCATGCAACAGCCTGTTGGAGCAAGTTATCTATCACACGTCATGCCGGGCCGGGCTCGGGGAGTAGAAGAACTCCCAGCACCCTCTCCAAGTATGCTCCCAATGACCTCATTGTAACACCACTTCTCAATCAACAACGAGTAGTTGTTGTTGATTGATGAAACAAATTACCGGGTAGTATAGAAGTATTGGCGTATGCCTTTCCATTGGAGACTTTCAGCGCCGTGGAGAGGGGGGACCTGCTGCCTGGGTAACAGCTTCTCCCCCGAATCAACCTACCCTGGCTTTGTGCCCTGGTGAGGCCACTCCAGACCAGGCCGACATCAGAGCGCAACTCCATAGTCTCCTGAGACTGATGGATGCCTACTACTACTATAGAAGGCCTGCGAGGGGTCGCTGGAGTATTCCCAGCACGGGGAGGATAGGTATATCAACGGGTTCAGGTAGATATACATAGGAGCTGCCTCGTATGGGTCAGTAGGCATTCTTCATCATTCATATGTGACCTACTGTAATGTAATACTTGATACCTGTCCGTCCCGGCCTTATACTCTACTTCTCTCCTCATTTCTTGCTGATTTTTGCTAGTTATCTCTCTCGCTCTCTCTCTCTCTCTCGCTCTCGCTCTCTCTCGCTCTCTCTCGCTCTCGCTCTCGCTCTCTCTCGCTCTCTCTCGCTCTCTCTCGCTCTCTCTCGCTCTCTCTCTCTCTCTCTCTCTCTCTCTCTCTCTCTCTCTCTCTCTCTCTCTCTCTCTCTCTCTCTCTCTCTCTCTCTCTCTCTCTCTCTCTCTCTCCCCCCCCCCCCTCTCCCCCCCTCTCCCCCCCTCTCCCCCCCTCCCTCCCTCTCCCCCCTCCCTCCCTCTCCCCCCTCCCTCCCTCTCCCCCTCCCCCTCCCTCCCTCGCACACACGCACACAACAAAATAGATATAAAGTGTTAATAACCTAATTTGGAAAGAAATCTCCGTTGCGGCGGTCAAAATATTCTCAAGAAAATGACTTGAGGCCAAGAAGACATTAAAGGTCGCCAGAGCATTGTGGCAGTAGCTGAAGAAGAGTTTAGACAGGAAACATCGGTGTTATAAAACAAAGAGCAATGATCTCAAAAACGCTCTTGTCCTAATTACAGGAAGCTCTAATAACCGAACATGTTCCCAGCAGTGTCGAGGGAAGCATGCCAAAATAGCCTCGATAAATATAGTTAACAGCAGCGGCGGATTGCGCTGAGCAGTTTTGCCAACAGTCGCGGTCGTAACAGCAACTGGAGAAAGGTCAGGAACAGCAGTCAGGGGGACCCTTTTGCACAACTTCTGGGGGCCAGATTCACGAAGCAGTTACGCAAGCACGAACCTGTACATCTTTTCTCAATCTTTGGCGGCTTTGTTTACAATTATTACTTAACCTATCAACGGTATAAATTAACTAATAATTGTAATTAAGAAGCAATAAGATGCTTATCTTAACATACTAAGAAGGTTAGGTGAGGTCAGTGTTTTATATGAAGCTTTTCAAGGTAAACTAAAATATTCACAATCAATTAGTATGTCACATATGCACTTATTAAATAAGCCAATATTGACTATAAGCAAGTGCGAGAACGGGTTGATTTATAACAATAACAACAGTTGATTATGGAAGTTTTTATGCTTGTAAACTGTTTAATAAATGTCACCAAAGCCGTCAAAGATTGAGGAAAGAGGTACACGTTCGTAAGTACTTGCGTAACTGCTTCGTGAATCTGGCTCCTGTTTATTAAGAACGTAAGAACAGACGCTCATGTTTGTAATCAGTCAAACTCGTTCAAATGTGTTTAACCTACGTTTGAAACAATCCAGCGGATCCCATTTATATTCTGGTTGTCGGTATTGTGTTCCATAAATGAGGAACCGGAACCGGTTTCCAGACCGGTACTTTTTCTTGCAACCCGTTCTCGCATTTGCTTAATAGTCAATATTGGCTTATTTAATAAGTGTATATGTGACATACTAATTGATTGTAAATATTTTTAGTTTACCTTGAAAAGCTTCATAGAAAATACCGACCTCACCTAACCTTCTTAGTATGTTAATGATAAGCATCTTATTGCTTCTTAATTACAATTATTACTTAACCTATACCATTGATAGGTTAAGTAATAATTGTAAATAAGAACCAATAAGATTTTTCTTTTTCAGTGTTTTTGCGTTGTTTTGTTATATTCTTCATTCATTTGTATACTTCAACTACGTCACTTCTTAATCTTTGCTCTTATTCTTGAGAATGTAAAGGTTTTTTCCATCTCTTCATAGGGAATGTTCCTAATTCTTGGAATTCGTCATCCTGCTTTATGCACTTTGAGGGGACAATGTATCCATTCTGAAGTAAGATGAACAAAATTCATTGTCATAATCTAAATGGGGCTTAACCAGGGCAAGATATAACATTGGATGTTATATTCAATATAACAAGGGCGAATAACAGTGGACGTCGTATTGCTGAAGCTACATTCTGATATTACTACCCCTGTTTTATACTACAATAATATATATGTGATTTCTGTGTGCGTATGTGTATTTCTTTGTTCTATTTTATCTCTAATATCCCCCCCCTCCTTCTCCTCTTTGTATAGTATATCTTTATTGGGGAGTCCAGGAAGGAGAGAGTTCGATCCCATTGCATGACTGATATGTTCCTATATATTAGGTTATTGTGGTTTGCTTGTGCATACGTCTGTTGTTATGGTAATGCTCGTGTTCCCCACCGCTGCCTCGTGGCACATTTTATGGTCTTGAGACCACATACCTGGTTGATACCTGGTTGATGGGGTTCTGGGAGTTCTAATACTCCCCAAGCCCGGCCCGAGGCCAGGCTTGACTTGTGAGAGTTTGGTCCACCAGGCTGTTGCTTGGAGCGGCCCGCAGGCCTACATTTACCTGGTTGATGGGGTTCTGGGAGTTCTTCTACTCCCTAAGCCCAGCCCGAGGCCAGGCTTGACTTGTGAGAGTTTGGTCTACCAAACATATTTTGCTTTTTACCCAAACATTTTTCATTCATTTTCCAGACGTGATTATCATGTGTATAACTTTTTATCTTACTAGCACAAACCTTTTATTATCTCTCTCCAAATACTTGTTTACACTTCTCCCTAAACACACTCCCAAACATTTTAAACCGGCGACTAACGAAGACGGGATCCGTGTGAAGCAGTACTAATAAAGTCAGCGGGAGAAGTCATTGTTTTACATTATTGTTAAGAGCAAGAATAATAAATACTGCAGGGGTAAGAGCGGACGTTATACAGCGCTCCCAGTGACATCTAGCGGGGGACGACGACAGTGTCAGCGCGCGGGAGAGGAGAGTTAAGAGGAGAAAGCCCTGCATGAAGCGGCCGTCTCCATAATTTATGCCTCCTCAGTGCCTGATCATCTTACAGGAACTGGAAATATACCCTACCCCCCCTACCCGCTCTTCCCCTCCCTCTCTCCCCTTCCCCTACCTCTCTCCGCTTTCCCCTCCCTCTCTCTCCTTTCCCCTCCCAATAACGGAAGGCCGCTGTGCCTCCCCCTTCCCTCAAATACAGTGAAGACAGTACCTAGCGAAGGATTCGAAGGCCCAGGTTGAAAATTCGTGTAGAATGATTCAGTAGGGGATAACCCATCCTCTCACTGCACCACGACCCGGATTCACGAAGCAGTTACGCAAGTACTTACGAACGTGTACATCTTTCCTCAATTTTTGAGGGCTCTGTTTACATTTATTAAATAGTTTACAAGCATGAAAACTTGCCAATCAACTGGTGTTATTGTTATATACAGCCTCCTGGTGCGTCGGAGCTCATTAACTGTTTAATAATTGTAAACAAAGTCGTCAAAGTGAAAAGATGTACACGTTCGTAAGTGTTTGCGTAACTGCTTCGTGAATCTGGTTCCTGTACACCTTTTCTCAATCTTTGGCGGCTTTGTTTACATATATGAAACAGTTTGTGTGCTCCGAAACACTACGAGGCTGTTTATAACAATAACATTTGGCTGGAAAGTTTTGATGCTCGTAAACTGTTTATTAATGTAAACAATGATCACCTAAGATTGAGAAAAAAATGTACAGGTTCGTAAATAGATGCGTAACTGCTTGTTGAATCTTGACACATGATTGTTTACGGATTCGATCAGTCCGTTAAAAGTGCCTCGTATTAGTTCAAATTAAGACACAGTAATGTTAACATTATCCACGTAACGGCCTCGATACCTTAAACGGGTGCTTGGATTCATACGTTTCTGGTCACGGACAACAGTTCTTTTATGGAGTTGCAAATATGGAGAGAAGGGAAGGGAACTATGAGGAGGAAGCACCAAGCCATTACGACTATATAGCACTGGGAAGGGGGTCAGGATAAGGATTTGGGATGGGACGGGGGAAAGGAATGGTGCCCAACCACTTGGACGGTCGGGGATTGAATGCCGACCTGCAGGAAGCGATACCGTCGCTCTACCGTCCAGCCCAAGTGGTTGGGTAGAGAAAAGGCTGCAGGGTAGAGAGAGGGGACTAATTTAAAATATTTCCAGGATTTGAAGTCCCCGGGGATGTCGTTATTTCAGTCACAAGGAAGAGGATCATATGTGGTAGCTATCGTAGAGTTGTGGAACTGTTCAGTGGTCCACTGTCTTCAGGTACTGCCTGGTGAACATCGCACTGGTGTAACTAAGTACCACACAGGTACACTGCCACACCTGTCACACCTGTCACAAGGACTATGCAGTAATTAGTTCCAGCAGACCAACCACTCCACACTAACCAGCACACCAGCAGCAGGTACCAGGCGTCAACAAGGCGACAGGTATCATACTGGGACGCAGTGGGCTGCGTCGCCATTAGAAAGTGAGACGCGAGACTCCCTCCGCCACGGCCCTCAGTTTCCGACGTGATCACAGAGGTAATTCCTAGTCACGGTGACTCGTCCAAGCCCACAATAGCAGGAAGCAATGCCGGGTTTCCTGGAAATTCAGCCCGTTCTCTTCATTTGCCACCCCGTAAAAAATACGACTGTTTTGCCAAGCTAAAAACGTACGAACCCAGGGCTCCAGGGATCTCATCACAATGCTCATACTATAATACAAATGACTAGTGTTGTCCCGCCTTGAGTACTGTTGAAATTGAAATAAGTTTATTGAGGTAAAATACACACAAAGGGATGAGGTAGCTCAAGCTATTCTCACCCCGTTTAGTACAACGTGTTCATACATATATAGACACACATGACATACAATAAACATATTGCCGAACATTCTGTACATAACCTGGCCATGACTCTTCCTTGAGTACTGCTCGGTACTCACTTCTCCCCTCAGAGCAGGAGAGATTGCTGAAATAGAGGCAATACAGAGAACATATACGGCACGCATAGATATCATAAAGCACCTAAGCTATTGCGATCGTCTCAAAGCTCTCAAAATTTACTCTTCAGAAAGCAGACGATAAAGGTACCAATTTATATACACACATGGAACATACTGGAGGGCCAGATTACCAATTTGCACAGTAAAATAACAACATACTGGAGTGAACGATGTAGAAGGAAATCCAGAATAGAGACAGTGAAGAGCAGAGGTGCTATAGGCACAGTGACTTACAACACTGAACATCAGAGGTCCGTTGTTGTTCAACATCCTACCTACAAGAATAAGAATATTGCCAGAATAAAAAGAAAAGTCTCCAAGAAAAAGTTGAATACTTTTCTTCAAGAAGTTCCGGACTATAGTTGATATGTGGGCCAGCGGGCCGCTCCAAGCAACAACCTGTTGGACCAAGCTCTCATAATTCAAGCCTGACCCCGGGCCGGGTTGGGTGAATTAGATGATGATGTTTTAGATTCAGCTACTTAGAACAACAGTTCCAAAGTAGCACGGGCTATGGTGAGCCCGTGGGAGTGGAAGAACTCCCATACTCCCTTATAGGTGCAATCCAGGTACCCAAGCAACCCACCTTACCTATCGAGGCATTGCATTGGTAGGTAATTATGAGGAGGAAGCACCAGGCCAATACGACTAAATACCACAGACGGACTATGAAAGTGAGGGGTCTGGAATACGACGGAGGGAAGAAATTGTGCTCGACCACATGTAGCCATCGAGGATTCGAACTCCGTCCTGCAAGAAGCGTGAGCGTCGCTGTGTATCGGCTTGGTTGGGGGAGCCGATATATAGAAAACACGAATATTCCGTGGATTAAATTTATTAAATACGCCGCATTTTTAGCGTCCCGGTCAATTCCGTAACAAAAATAATGCGGACGTATTAGGTGAGTGGAGGGACGGGCTGATCCCGGAAATGAGGAAACAGGTGGTTGGGTGACTGTGTCCTCTCCATGCAGGTCCACGTTCCTTCTCTCCTTATCTTGTTGATGGTGGTACTCTTAATAACCCAGCCAGGTAGGGTGTGTCTCATCCACACACACACACACACACACTCACACACACACACACACACACACACACTCACACTCACACTCACACTCACACTCACTCACACACACACTCACACACACACACTCACACTCACACTCACACTCACACACACACTCACACACACACACTCACACTCACACTCACTCTCTCTCTCTCTCTCTCTCTCTCTCTCTCTCTCTCTCTCTCTCTCTCTCTCTCTCTCTCTCTCTCTCTCTCTCTCTCTCTCTCTCTCTCTCCTCTCTCTCTCTCACTCTCTCTCACTCTCTCTCACTCTCTCACTCTCTCCCCTCTCTCTTCCTCCCTCTCTCCCTCCTCTCTCTCTCTCCCTCCCTCTCTCTCTCCCTCCCCCTCTCTCTCCTCTCCCTCCCACTTCCTCCCTCTCTCCCCCTAAGTCCACCCCCGGGCTCACCATAGCCCCAGTAGCTGAATGTGAGACAACAACAACAATCTCTCTCTCAGTAACCTAACACTGCTTCCCTCTTGGGTGAAGATGTGCTAGGTGACCACACACTGCCTCCTCATGCACTCTTGCTTCGTACAGGTCGGCGTTCAATCCCCGACCGTCCATGTGCTTGGCCAACATCCCTTCACCAACCCGGGCCCATCCAAAATCCTTATCCTGATCCAAATGCTATATAGTCGTAATGGCTTGGCGCCTTTTTTTCTGGTAGTTCACTTCCCATTCCCCTCCTCCTCTTCCCCCCCCCCCTTCTCTACCCATTCTCCTCCCCCCCCCTTCCATTTTCATCCCAGGTTTAGTGGTGGTCTGGTGGCACAGGAGGGCGTAGTTGGCTAGTTGGAGCAATTAAAGGGAGGGGCTGTTTATAGCACGCTATTATAGGTAATAATTACATGATACTTGGCGGCATGTAATTCTGGTTGGGGGGGGGGGAGGGGGTTGCTGGGTGGGGGAGTTGGGGGGGGGAGGGTTGCTGGGTGGGGGAGTTGGGGGGGGGGGGAGGGTTGCTGGGTGGGGGAGTTGGGGGGGGGGAGAGATTTACACTGTGGGGTTAACGATGTGGGAGTTGTGGGATGGGTATACGTTGTGGGCGAGGTTGGGGGTGGGAGTTTACTGAGAGGTGGTGCTTACTGTCTCCCTGACTCACTGTGCTTGCTGTCTCCCTGACTCACTGTGCTTGCTGTTTCCCTGACTCACTGTGCTTGCTGTCTCCCTGACTCACTGTGCTTGCTGTCTCCCTGACTCACTGTGCTTGCTGTCTCCCTGACTCACTGTGCTTACTGTCTCCCTGACTCACAGTGCTTGCTGTCTCCCTGACTCACTGTGCTTGCTGTCTCCCTGACTCACTGTGCTTGCTGTCTCCCTGACTCACTGTGCTTGCTGTCTCCCTGACTCACTGTGCTTGCTGTCTCCCTGACTCACAGTGCTTGCTGTCTCCCTGACTCACTGTGCTTGCTGTCTCCCTGACTCACCGTGCTTGTTGTCTCCCTGACTCACCGTGCTTGCTGTCTCACTCATCAGCTTAACTTCAGCACATAAACTCATTTTTATCTCCGTTGTCGTCCTTACTCAGCCTTAGCCCTCTCGGTGTTATCTCTCTTTCTGCTCTTATCATTGCCTCCCTCACTTCCCTGCTTTCATATCTCCTTCTTACTTACTTGCACACACTCTTTTCCCCCTCTTCTTATGTTGTGTGTGTGTGTGTACTCATGCATGCCTGCAGGATTGAGCTCTGGCTCTTGGACCCTGAGCCGTTGGTTGTCTAAAGCAATGACTCCTGGTTTATTTCTCTCATCATACGCGCTTGTTAATGTATGAATGGTGTTCATACAGTTCATACAGCTCACGTATGAATGGAGTTAGCCTCTACAACCTGCTCCTTTAGGTAATTCCATTTACTACACTTACGCTAAAAGAAAACTTTCTAACATTTCTATGACACATCGGAGTCTCAAGCTTCCATCCGTGCCCCCTTGTTGTGTTGTTATTCACTGCAAACATTTCCTCTTTTTCCACCTTGTCAATCCTTGTTAAATATTTTATACGTCTGTAACATGGCCCCCCTTTCTCCCTTCTTTCTAACGTCATCAGGTTTAGTTCCTTCAGTCTGTCTTTGTACCTTATTCCTCGCAGCTCTGGGACGAGTCTTGTTGCAAACTTCTGCACCTTTTCGAGCTTCCTTAGTTTTTTTTTTTTAAGATGGGGCTCCACATTAAGGCGGTATACTCTAAGATTGGCTTCACATAGGCGGTATACAGTGATCTAAAGGCCTCCATATTCAAGTTTTGAACGATGTTCTGCCTGTTGCCAGAGTAAAGTACGGACGCGGCAAAACTCCACCACCTTCTCACTTAGCTTGTTCCAACCCTCTACCACTCTGTTTGCAAAAGAAAACTTTCTAATGCTTTTTTTTCGGCTCCTTTGTTTCCTGAGCTTAAAGTTTCTTACCCAAACACATGTTTGGTGTGTGCGTGTGTACTCATCTATTTGTGCTTGCGGGGGTTGAGCTCTGGCTCTTTGGTCCCGTCTCAAACATTATTGCCAACAGCATTTGGTGTTCACAGGCGGTCACCCATCCAAGTACTAACCAAACCCAACGTTGCTTAACTTCGCTGATCGGACGAGAAGCGGTGTTCTCAACGTGGTATGGCTGTGGCCATTAGTGTGTGTGTGTGTGTGTGTGTGTGTGTGTGTGTGTGTGTGTGTGTGTGTGTGTGTGTGTGTGATGGGCAGGAAGGTAATCATCGCCACCAATTAAATTCATAAACAACTTTGAAGAGCAAAGGAAAATGAATACCAACAAAGGTTGCTAATAATGAACATGGCAAAAAAGAAACCCAGAAGCCATTACCCTTGACCACCGGGCGGTGGAACACGCGGTTGTGGCCACAATACTGGGACTCGAAATTAATAGACGAGGAATTAAAACTCACGTAAAGGACAGAATAAACCAAGCCACAACAGCCTTAGCAATACTGACAATAGACTACAGCAGCAAGCCACTAGTGTGTGGTAAGGTGTATCAGGAGGAAGTACTGAGCCATTGCGACTATATAGCACTGGGAAGGGACGTGAGAAATAATGATTTAAGATAGGACGTAGGATTGTTGTTATAGATTCAGCTACTCGGAACAAGTTCCAAGTAGCACGGGCTATGGTGAGCCCGTAACTTACCTGGCACAGGAGCGGGGCAAGTAGCACGGGCTATGGTGAGCCCGTAACTTACCTGGCACAGAAGCGGGGCAAGTAGCAAGGGCTATGGTG
This sequence comes from Procambarus clarkii, assembly GCF_040958095.1. Lineage (NCBI taxonomy): Eukaryota > Metazoa > Arthropoda > Malacostraca > Decapoda > Cambaridae > Procambarus > Procambarus clarkii. Next base: position 22,648,185 of record NC_091212.1, read on the forward strand.
AGCCCGTAACTTACCTGGCACAGAAGCGGGGCAAGTAGCAAGGGCTATGGTGAGCCCGTAACTTACCTGGCACAGGAGCGGGGCAAGTAGCACGGGCTATGGTGAGCCCGTAGTGGATTTACCTGGCATAGGAGCGGTGCTACGCAGGAAAGACATGGTGGGGAAACGGTCGAAATGTTAGAAGATTCAGTGCTAGAAAGACTACCCCAAGATGAGCCGTCCCAACCCCCACAGCTGGTGGTACAGGACCTGGAATTTGCTGGATGGAAACAGTTACAGCCCCGCTCCTGTGCCGGGTAAGTCCACTACGGGCTCACCATAGCCCGTGCTACTTGGAACTTTTTGTTCAAAGTAGCTGAATCTTAAACAACATCGATGGAAACCAAGACCCACAATACATAATTCCAAGATGAAGTACGGAGCAAGACCTCCACCTCATAAAATAAAGACCTTTAAACCGAACATTAATACATGTACACAAACATCTGAATATACATGTACACAAACATCTGAATGTGTGTATGTGAACTGTACACAGTATTCGTATATAGACATCTATATGTGCTGAAATACAGGTGAAGAACTGTACACACACAATCAGCGCTCTACCGAAGAGAGCAAGGCTTAGCGTATTTACCTGACATACACATCGTGTCAGCAAGGCGGACAGTCGGCCTGCTATAACTCGTACTATATTTCTCATATCTAAACTGATTCCCTTCTCCTGTAGCTCTCCATGCCTCCCTCCCCCCCTTGCAAGAAAGAAGCCTAGCGTGGCCAGGTGATGGAGGGCCCGGGAGAGAGATCCTTTCCCTAGCACCACCTCGCTCCTTATATCTGATTGTCACAGCTTTCACGACCTCTTCCCTCCTCCTGTTCCTTGTTTCTCCTTTCTCGTGTGCCCAACCACTTGGTTTTTTTTTTTTTTTTTTTTTTTTTTTTTTTTTATTATTTTCTACCACAGACGTGGCCACACATTTACAATGCTAACCAGCATATATACATTTTCTTCTGTCCTCCATGGACAGGGTTAGAGAAGTGTTAAACATACAGTTCAAGGGTTTATTGAACACTCAACCACAGAAGGTGATTCGGTGCTTTTAAAATGCTAAGCTAACCTACATACGTAAATACAAAGATACACAGATTTACGTACGCCCTACATAAAGTATTAGATGTGTCTTTTACATAGTGTCATTAATGTACATTCACAAAGGTGAAATGTAATTCTGATCAGCTTCCATATTTGCTTTATACCCATACATATACATACACACACACACATACACATACATATATACACACATACATGCATTCACATACATTTGTCTCATTTACCCTGACAGGGTGAGGTAGCTGATAAAGAAACTAGTGTGCAATTAAGCACTTAATCACTGAAGGTGATGAAGGTGCTTTTACAAGCTCAACCACTTGGGGTGGACGGTAGAGCGACGGTCTGGCTTCATGCAGATCTGCGTTCAATCCCCGACCGTCCATGTGGTTGGGCACCATTCCCTACCCCGTTCCCATCCCAAATCCTTATCCTGACCCCTTCCAAGTGCTATATAGTTGTAAGGGCTTGGCGCTTTTCCCTATTAATTCCCTCCCTCCTTTCTCTTGTTCCTTGTCCTCGTTCCTCTTGTTCTTCTCGATCCTCCTGTTCTTTGTTCTCCTCGTGACACCTGTTCCTCGTTTACCTGGTTCCGCCAGTTCCTTGTTCCTCCCCCCCAACCCAACCACTTGGGCTGGACGGTAGAGCGACGGTCTCGTTTCATGCAGGTCGGCGTTCAATCCCCCGACCGTTCAAGTGGTTCGGCACCATTCCTTTCCCCCGTCCCATCCCAAATCCTAATCCTTACCCTTTCCAAGGGCTATATAGTCGTAATGGCTTGGCGCTCTCTCCTGATAGTTCCCTTCCCTTCCTTCCCCCCCCCCCCCTGTAGTCGTGATAGGATGCATTATTGAACTAGGCGACCTCTCACCGGTGTTCAAAAGGAAATATGTTAAACACCTCTGAAGGAGACCTGATCAACTGGGTTGTGATTCACAAGTCAGGTTTGGAGCAGCAACGCCTTACAGCCGGGCAAGACCAGATCACCAACTAGGGGCCCAGGATTCACCAGACACTTTAAGTTTCCACTAATGACACCTGTATAGCTGTGCTTTATTATTATTGACATCTTTATTGACAAAATTAATTACAATTTTGCCTAATCTGAGGATTTTGATAGGTCTTATTAAATTGAGGATAATGCTAGTATTCACTGCCACGCAGGACAGAGGGTCATACATAAGACAATAGGTCTAAACTGTAGGCTGGAGCACATATATCATGGTTACAATCAATGTTTTAATGTATAGGATATGTGAAAACAACTTTCTAGCTTTGCTCAGTCATAAATGCTGAGTTGGAATTTTTAAGCAGTTCAGGAGCGCTACGAGGATTGTAATGGTAATAACATTGGGTCGAAAATAACTTGTAAACTGTGTAATGAGCACCGACAAAGATGACATGATCAGGGGGAAAGATGTGCAGGTTTCGTAAGACATGCTTGATCAGTCTTGAAATTGAATTGAAATTGAAATAAGTTTATTGAGGTAAAATACACACAAAGGGATGAGGTAGCTCAAGCTATTCTCACCCCGTTCAGTACATCGTGTTAATACATACATAGACACACATCACAAACATATTATTACATATTACCAAACATTCTGAGAGATAAACATCTACATTTCCTCCTTTACACAAGTATTGATCAGTCTTGGCCTCGTAAGCCTGGGTCAGAGATCAGGCCACCAGGACTCTGATTCTTGGAACTACCTCAAGACGAAACTGGGAAGTAGTTTAGGGTAAGGTAGTGCTAGAGTCTGGACACTACTACAGTTCGTTGCCCTGTACGACCCTTGTTTTACGGTCTTGAAAAGTTATAAATATGTGTAAACTGTCTTAAGATGAAATCCATAGTAGCACACGGGAAGATATACCTGCCAGATGTGAGGGAGCTCACTCATCTACGCCCCTCATCCTTGCTTAGGATAAAATCTTTGGAGCTTTAGCCTATCGGGGTCCATGGGCTTAAGGCACGGCCAGAACGCGGGCTCGATCCCCCGACTTGCTCCAAAGATTTTCTCAAATCTATACCATCATTATGATGCCCTTGTGTACACAATGACGTCACCTTCACCCTCTGCTAATACCAACACCTTGACCATCTTCGCCCGTCTGACCCCAGTCTCAGACGCTTCTCTTAGACCCTTCTTCTCAGGGTCTCTTAGACCCTTAGACTCAGACCCTTCTCTACATCAAGCCGGTCCGGCTCCACCGACCGGCTTCCGCTCACGACCTGCGACTTCTAGCTTCATTTTTGTGGAGTCATTATCACCGTTCCTCCACAGCGATTATTTTTAGTTCCCAGACATCCACTTTTACCCGGCGCGGGGGAATTTTTCGGCGGGGTTTTCCACCCGTCAACCATCAGGCGGGTCTTCTCAGGATTGTCCTGATGGAGTGCCAATCGTCTTGATTAATTTGAAGCGGTGGTATTTATAGCATCACCGCCGTGTCTGGCGATAACCCCCGAGTGCCAGCGGCCGAGTGAAACACTCGACGGAGGGCAAGTTATTCATCAGTTCGTCATGTCGACAACCGCCTTACGCGGAGAGTCGTGACCGCTCCTCACCCCGCAGCGCATTCACTCCGCGATAAAAACAAGATCAGGCTGTTTTGTTGGCGGCCCGCTTTGTTGAAACCGGATCAGGAGAGAAGGAGTGGGGTGAGGGAGAGAGGAAGGCACCCCACACGCTCTCTATCAGCGGAGCTTCCTTCATGCAAGACTGCTAATGCGAAACTGGTGGGGACGCCCCCTCAAGAGACTCGCCCATTCATGCGTCCAAAGGACTCCAGTCCTTCGCGCGCCATCCCCCGCCAACACCAGGACTCGAACTTGTCATCTCCACGAGGCCCGAGCCGTCTCTAAGCGATCTCCAGGATCGCTGTGCACTGATTATACATCATCATTATGACCTGATTATTTATACATCATAAAGTGCTTATTTAGACACCAGTTTGTTATTTAGAATTGGGCGATGATATTCACAGCATCTGATTATATTTACATCAGATTAGCTCCGTCAGCTGATTATATCTACACCAGCTGATTATATCTTCGTCTCCTGATTACATCTACGCCAGCTGATTATATATTCGTGATCTCATAATATTTACGTTAACTGATGTGTATCAGCTGATTATATCTACGCCAGCTGAGTATCTACATCTACACCATATACAGTAGTATCTATATCTACACCAGCTCACTATATCTACACCGGGTGATTGATAATGTATCACATTATTGTTAGTGTTTATTGTTATTCTCCTCGTGATTATTACGTGTATCGCTGTTAAGTATCAAGTGATTATTATTCTATTGTGAGTCACAACTGATTATTATGTGTTGTGATTATCATTAAATCAGGTGGTTATTGTTATTATATTCGAGTTGATTATTGCGAGATCAACTTGATTACCAAACGACCACGGCCAAATATCCATCTCACTCCTAAATGTGTCCACTTCACGAAACCTGTACATCTTAACTCAATCATGCCGGCTCAATGTACTTCTATTAAACTTTGTGAACGGCAAAGCACTCCGAAGTTGTCTATAACAATAATAACCTTCGATGCTCTTTAAACTGTTTAGTAAAGGCAGATTATCGAGGATAGATGTATAGGCTTTGTAAGTGGATGAAAAGTTCAATCCCCCAAGGTACCGCTCCGGTACTTGTTCTCATCATATTATCAGACATAGACAAGGATACAAACTACAGCACTGTATCATCATTTGTAGATGACACTAGAATGTTCTTGCGAGTAGACAATACAGAGGACACGACAAACCTCCAATCAGATGTAAATCTGGTCTGTCAATGGCCACAGATAATATGAGGTTTAATGGAAATAAGTTCCAGCTCCTGCGCTATGGAAAAAATAAAATTTAAAAACGGAAACCGTATATAAAACAGAATCAAATCACACCATAGAACGAAGAAGCAATGTAAAGGATCTTGGAGTAATCGCGTCAGAAGACCTAACCGTTACAGACCACCATAAAGTAGCCGTCACAACCGCAAGAAAAATGACAGGTTGGATAACAAGGACCTTCCAAACAAGGGCACGCCATACCCATCATGATACTTTTAAAGACACAAGTCCTCTCTATGGTGGAATATTATTGCACTCTAACAGCCCCATTCAGAGTCGGAGAAGTTGCTGACGTGGAGAGCGTGCAAAGATTCCTTTACTGCTAGAATCCACTCTATAAGTCATCATAATTATTGGGAGCGATTAATAGTTTCTAAAGTATTCTCTAGAGCACAGACGAGAGAGATACATAATAATCTACACGTGAAGATATTAGAGGGTTCTGAATTTTAAATATCTAAGTTCTAGTTCTAAATCTGAAAAAGAAATAACACCACATAAGACCAGAAGGCATGGCAATATGTGCAGAATACCCCCGTTGAAGAGCAGAGGTGCAATACGTACGCTGAGGTTGATTGATTGATGAAGATTAAGCCACCCGAAAGGTGGCACGGGCATGAATAGCCCGTTAAGTGGTGGCCCTTTTGAGTCATTACCAGTATCAAGAGCTGATACTGGAGATCTGTGGAGGTGCGACTGCACCCTGCGTGACGGGAGATGTCTCCCGTGTACGCTGAGGGAGAACTCTATCAAGATCAAGGGCCCAAGACTTTTCAACACTCTCCCGCTGCACATAAGGGGTATAACTGGCCGGCCTCTCACAGTGTTCAAGAGAGAACTCGACAAACACCTCCAAAGAATACCTGATCAACCAGGCTGTGAGTCATATGTCAGGGGGGGCTAACAGCCGCGTCCAACAGCCTGGTTGACCAGAGGCCTGGTGGGAGACCGGGCCGCGGGGCTGTTGGTCCCTGGAAGCTACACAAGGTAAGTGACGCTAGAAGGAGAGACTCAAGTAATTAAATTTAAAGACGTTGAAAGAATGGACAGAGACATAATTCAGACATACAAAATACTCACAGGGATCATTAACAATTACAAGTACAACATTATATTTAGGTTAATGCGTGACGTAACGAGAGGACATTCAGGTGAGCCAAAGAAATGAACAAATATATTGTCCTCAGTTTAAGCCATTTAAAAAAGTGGAACGAAATGGAAGGAAAAATATAGACCGCCACTATTGAAAGTTTTAATAGCCAACGTGACAAGAGCCACCAGCCCGTTCTCTAGCTCTGCCACTCCGTTAAAAATGCAACTGTTGTGCCTCACCAGAAGCGTACAAACCCACACACATCAAGGCATAGAAAACGTCAATTATTGCTGTGCTTTTGTAGTAATAATACGTCACATTTGGAACGGATTGGTCTATTCCGTGACAAATGCGACGCATTAAGTTTTTTTTTTTTCTACCACAGACGTAGCCACACATTTACAATGCTAATCAGCATATATACATTTTCTTCTGTCCTCCATGGACAGGGTGAGAGATGTGTTAAACATATAGTTCAAGGGTTTATTGAACACTCAACCACAGAAGGTGATTCGGTGCTTTTAAAATGCTAAGCTAACCGACGCATTAAGTGAGAGGACAGGTGGAAGGGGGAAAGGAACCATCAGGAGAAAGCGCCAAGTCATTAAGACTACATAGCACAGGGAAGGGATCAGGATAAGGATTTGGGACGGGGAGAAGGGGGGGAAGAGGAGAGGGATGTTGCCCAACCACTTGGACATTCCGGGGATTGAACGCCGACCTGCAATGAAGCGAGAGCGTCCAGCCCAAGAAGTTGGGCAAGAGGACGGGCGGAGAAACAATGGTTGGGAGAATAGTGCATTAGACCAACATTGTGGAAAAACCCCGGAGGCCAGAAGCTGGTGAAGCTTAGGCCTGGAAACCTATTAGATCAGCAGGCGAGCTTCACCCTGCAGCAGCTGGTGGGTAATCAGTCAGCTGGTTGACGTAAACACACAGTAAGGGATGGAGATCACGCGGCATTATTGTCCGTCCTTTATCCCTCTCTGTCAAGACTGTTACTGTTACCAGTGGTAGGGGGGGGGGAAGACGTGTGGGCTGTTACCAGTGGTAGGGGGGGAGACGTGTGGGCTGTTACCAGTGGTAGGGAGGAGACGTGTGGGCTGTTACCAGTGGTAGGGGGGGAGACGTGTGGGCTGTTACCAGTGGTAGGGGGGGGGAGACGTGTGGGCTGTTACCAGTGGTAGGGGGGGGGAGACGTGTGGGCTGTTACCAGTGGTAGGGAGGGAGACGTGTGGGCTGTTACCAGTGGTAGGGAGGGAGACGTGTGGGCTGTTACCAGTGGTAGGGAGGGAGACGTGTGGGCTGTTACCAGTGGTAGGGAGGGAGACGTGTGGGCTGTTACCAGTGGTAGGGGGGGGAGACGTGTGGGCTGTTACCAGTGGTAGGGAGGGAGACGTGTGGGCTGTTACCAGTGGTAGGGGGGGGGAGACGTGTGGGCTGTTACCAGTGGTAGGGAGGGAGACGTGTGGGCTGTTACCAGTGGTAGGGAGGGAGACGTGTGGGCTGTTACCAGTGGTAGGGAGGAGATGTGTGGGCTGTTACCAGTGGTAGGGGGGGAGACGTGTGGGCTGTTACCAGTGGTAGGGAGGGAGACGTGTGGGCTGTTACCAGTGGTAGGGGGGGAGACGTGTGGGCTGTTACCAGTGGTAGGGAGGGAGACGTGTGGGCTGTTACCAGTGGTAGGGAGGGAGACGTGTGGGCTGTTACCAGTGGTAGGGATGGAGGAAACGTGTGGGCTGTTACCAGTGGTAGGGATGGAGGAAACGTGTGGGCTGTTACCAGTGGTAGGAAGGAGACGTGTGGGCTGTTACCAGTGGTAGGAAGGAGACGTGTGGACTGTTACCAGTGGTAGGAAGGAGACGTGTGGGCTGTTACCAGTGGTAGGGAGGATTAAACTACAAGGATAAGTTACGGGAACCGAATGTCACGACCCTAAAGGATAAAAGATACAGAGGAGATATGATCACAGCATGTAAGATACCGAAGGGAAATTACAAAATGGACAAGGATAGCCTCTTTAAACTGAGAGAAGGTAGGATTGGTGGATAAAAGTGGAAGCCTGAAACGCATATGAGTCTTAAGAAAGGCAAGGAAATGTACCCAGCACGGATGGTCAGCAAGTGGAATGCACTGGAAGTTGGTAAGACCTTACTCCCTCCCACAGTCACTGCTAGGTAAGACCTTACTCCCTCCCACAGTCACTGCTAGGTAAGACCTTACTCCCCCCACAGTCACTGCTAGGTAAGACCTTACTCCCTCCCACAGTCACTGCTAGGTAAGACCTTACTCCCCCCACAGTCACTGCTAGGTAAGACCTTACTCCCTCCCACAGTCACTGCTAGGTAAGACCTTACTCCCCCCACAGTCACTGCTAGGTAAGACCTTACTCCCCCCACAGTCACTGCTTAGGTAAGACCTTACTCCTCCCACAGTCACTGCTAGGTAAGACCTTACTCCCCCCACAGTCACTGCTAGGTAAGACCTTACTCCCACCACAGTCACTGCCAGGTAATACCTTACTCCCCCCACAGTCACTGCTAGGTAAGACCTTACTCCCTCCCACAGTCACTGCTAGGTAAGACCTTACTCCTCCCACAGTCACTGCTAGGTAAGACCTTACTCCCTCCCACAGTCACTGCTAGGTAAGACCTTACTCCCCCCACAGTCACTGCTTGGTAAGACCTTACTCCTCCACAGTCACTGCTAGGTAAGACCTTACTCCCCCCCACAGTCACTGCTAGGTAAGACCTTACTCCTCCCCTACAGTCACTGCCAGGTAAGACCTTACTCCCACCACAGTCACTGCCAGGTAATACCTTACTCCCCCCACAGACACTGCTAGGTAAGACCTTACTCCTCCCACAGTCACTGCTAGGTAAGACCTTACTCCTCCACAGTCACTGCTAGGTAAGACCTTACTCCTCCACAGTCACTGCTAGGTAAGACCTTACTCCCCCCCCCCACAGTCACTGCTAGGTAAGACCTTACTCCCTCCCACAGTCACTGCTAGGTAAGACCTTACTCCCTCCCACAGTCACTGCTAGGTAAGACCTTACTCCCCCACAGTCACTGCTAGGTAAGACCTTACTCCCTCCCACAGTCACTGCTAGGTAAGACCTTACTCCCCCACAGTCACTGCTTGGTAAGACCTTACTCCCCCACAGTCACTGCTAGGTAAGACCTTACTCCCTCCCACAGTCACTGCTAGATAAGACCTTACTCCCTCCCACAGTCACTGCCAGATAAGACCTTACTCCCTCCCACAGTCACTGCCAGATAAGACCTTACTTCCCCCACAGTCACTGCCAGATAAGACCTTACTCCCCCCACAGTCACTGCTAGGTAAGACCTTACTCCTCCCCACAGTCACTGCCAGGTAACACCTTACTCCCCCCCCCCAGTCACTGCTGGGGGGGGGAGTAATCAACACCATAGTTGGGCGAGTACCTCCTGGATCTCTCTTAATCATATAGTAGTTGTAGACCAAGCAGTTTACAGCACAATAATGGAATAATCCATGTAGACCAAGCAGTTTACAGCACAATAATGGAATAATCCATTAAACTCATACCAACACCATTTAACAATTCTTTACAAGAGTGTAGCTGACAGGTTATATTACAGGCTGTAGTGAAAACACAAAAAGTCGTGGTTACAGATTATTTATTATTATTACAGATTCAGATTACATACAGTAAGAGATCAGAGCAGGAACCAACTCCTAAATAACTTTTAACGCTATTTTAGTTTGACCTTAATATAAGATAACTGTTATTTCTGCACTCTCTCACTCTAACTGTAACAATGTGTATGTAGAACTGGATTGAAAAATCTATAAAAAGAGTAAATAACTTTTCGTCTTAGTTTGAGTTAGACGTTTATCCAGCACGTCGTCAGAGAACGGGTCGTGTGAGTGTTGTAAATCCAGACGGATTTAATAGTTCGTACTGAACGTCACCTCTCTCGAGCTTGTCACCGGAGTGAAAGCCCTTGTGGACTCTTGTGCTCCGAGGCTGTGCGTCTGACACTTACTCTTGATTACAATATTTAGACATAACTTGTCCCTCCTTCGTTTAGTGATTAGACAGTCTCCTCCTGGAAGGGTATACGTTTGTGTTGTAGCTACGTAATGCTCTTATCACAACTGGTGATGAGGTTATCTTGAGATGATTTCGGGGCTTTAGTGTCCCCGCGGCCCGGTCCTCGACCAGGCCTCCACCCCCAGGAAGCAGCCCGTGACAGCTGACTAACACCTAGGTATCTATTTTACTGCTAGGTAACAGGGACATAGGGTGAAAGAAACCCATTGTTTCTCGCCGGCGCCTGGGATCGAACCCAGGACCACAGGATCACAAGTCCAGCGTGTTGTCCGCTCGGCCGACCGGCTCCCTCATGTATGAGGCATGTAGGTTCCTCTTCAAGATGATGTTTGTTTCTGCCAGACACGTAAACACGTCTTAAACAATGGCCATACTCAAGCAATGATAAACACAGTCCAGCCTCCTAACATGAAAGTACTTGTACTAGCAACTGTGTGGTCGAAGGTACCAATGTCTTGATGGACTCCCAGAAAGTAGATTTTTTTTTTTTTTTTTTTTTTTTTTTTTTTTTTTTTTTTTTTTTTTTTTTTTTTTTTTTTTTTTTTTTTTTTTGAGATATATACAAGAGTTGTTACATTCTTGTACAGCCACTAGTACGCGTAGCGTTTCGGGCAAGTCCTTAATCCTATGGTCCCTGGAATACGATCCCCTGCCGCGAAGAATCGTTTTTTCATCCAAGTACACATTTTACTGTTGCGTTAAACAGAGGCTACAGTTAAGGAATTGCGCCCAGTAAATCCTCCCCGGCCAGGATACGAACCCATGACATAGCGCTCGCGGAACGCCAGGCGAGTGTCTTACCACTGCACCACGGAGACTGCATTGAATTTGAAAAAAAAATAGGAAAAGTATTTTTTTATGTTGGTAATAAGCTTTAACCTAGAGATCCCAGGCATAATTATTATTATTATTAACATCTTTATTGACAAAATTAATTACAATTTTGCCTAATCTGAGGATTTTGAGGAGTCTTATTAAAGTGAGGATAATGCTGGTATTCACTGTCACGCAGGACAGAGGGTCATACAGGCATAATACGCTATGTGAGAGCCTCATATAGCACACATATTTGCTATTCTCGGCCTAGAAATATTAAACTTTGATTTTTTCCGGACTCTATATAAAAATCTACTCTATAAAGGTAGAAAAGTGGATTACTGGGGCTCCATTACTACATGCTAGTACTACAAGTGATAGTTACACCAAGTACTATCATTTCAGAAGGATGGGTTAGAGAAGCAGGGGGGGGGGACAGGTTAACAGGGGGGGGGGGAAAGGTTAACAGGTTAGCAGGGGGGGGGACAGGTTAACAGGTTAACAGGGGGGGGGGACAGGTTAACAGGTTAGCAGAGGGGGCAGGTTAACAGGGGGGGGACAGGTTAACAGGTTAACATGGGGGGGGGGACAGGTTAAATCTAGAGATATTACCGCAAAACATCCACATTTAAATTTGACACTCCAGCTGGAATTAGAATGGAAACTCCCCAGTCAGTTGTGACAAACTTGGAGTAAAGGCCAATCGCCCTTCTGATTGGCCCAGGGAGCGTATCTTCCAGACCACAGCCATTCAGAGGGTAGTTGATCAAGTATGATGACACTGGAAGAATCTAGAAGGTTCTGTGAGCTACCAGTTTTGTATATACAAAGATTAATGAAGAAAATACCAAACTATAAATTAATAATACCAAACTATAAATTATATAAATTTTGGTCACTATCACTAGGCTTATGTGACCAAAATATTGTTTGTTTGTGTGTGTGTGTGTGTGTGTGTGTGTGTGTGTGTGTGTGTGTGTGTGTGTGGTTAACGAGAGTGGGAAGAGAGCCTCGTTGACTCTTATATAGAAGTGAATAAAAGCGTTCACGTGGGTTTGTAATTGTGTGTGTTGCACAGTGCCTGTGTAAGGCTCCTCCCAGGTCCTGTGTGTTGCACAGTGCCTGTGTAAGGCTCCTCCCAGGTCCTGTGTGTTGCACAGTACCTGTGTAAGGCTCCTCCCAGGTCCTGTGTGTTGCACAGTGCCTGTGTAAGGCTCCGCCCAGGTCCTGTGTGTTGCACAGTGCCTGTGTAAGGCTCCTCCCAGGTCCTGTGTGTTGCACAGTGCCTGTGTAAGGCTCCTCCCAGGTCCTGGGTGTTGCACAGTGCCTGTGTAAGGCTCCTCCCAGGTCCTGGGTGTTGCACAGTGCCTGTGTAAGGCTCCTCCCAGGTCCTGTGTATTGCACCTAATAGCTTCAGTTGACGGTGTGGTCACGCTGTGTCTCACGTCGCTTCTCATTATTATTATATAATAAATTTAAAAAAAATAAAAGCTGTCGCGAAGTACATGGAGGTGAGAGATAGATAGATATAGATATAGATAGGTAGATATTTATTTTGATCGATCTCCAGAGTTATTCGTTGAAGCAGTTACATCTCATTTGAAATATTCTGTTTGCTTTGCTCTTTAATCCCATCTGGAGAGGAGTTGGTAAGAGTGTTGTGGTGGAGTGTGTTAGCGGTGTGTTTGAGAGAGTGGTCGCCAGTTTGCTGACTTGTAAATTGTATTGTTTACCCAGAGAAAGTGGTTTGGCTCTTACAAGGCTTTTTCCTCCCTCCCTACAAGCGTCTTATTTTCCAGCCCCCATTTTTTGGGGCTGTTTTTCTTCGTCACAGTAAGTGAGACTTACCTAATGTGAGTCTTTTCATTTTGTATTATACTAGCTGTGCCCGGCCACGCGTTGCTGTGGCTGACGCTCCCCTTGTCTCCCAGTCCTCCCCACCATCCCCCACTCCACCGTCCCCTCGTCTTCCTAACCTTCCCCCCCACTTCCCTGTCCCCTTGTCCTCCCCCACCAATCTCCATTCCCCTGTCCCCTCGTCCCCACCATCCCCAACTACCCAGTCCCTTCGTCCTCCCCCACCATTACCCCCCTCCCCTCGTCCTCCCCACCATTCCCCACTTCCTCGTCCGATGCATTCCCAAATGATCTGATGTTCCCATCACTGAATTATAAGAAAGACAATTAAAAAACGAAATGAAAAAAATGAAAAAATAAACTATTCTCACAATAAGAACGGTATGGTAAACAAAGCTCAATTCCAATGCAGTGTCACACAAAATAATTATATCAAAAGAAAATAATTTGAAATCTATGAAAATTCAATTTATCAACGAAATTGGAAACATTGAAATGAATTTGAAACATATTTAGTATGGCGTGAGTTGCTCTTACATGCAACAGATGGTGCTGTTTTTTTTTTAAATCATGTTTTTACCTGTCACAGTTGTGGCACAGATAATGGGGAAATAGCCTCGGCTACCATCGTCTTGTCCGGTAGTGATGGTGTCCGGTACATCAGTTGCATAGTGCTCCTGGCAGTATGGGTTCGAGTCACTTCTGGGGGTGTGAGTTTTCGGTTATATATATAAATATTATATATATATATATATATATATATATATATATATATATATATATATATATATATATATATATATATATATATATATATATATATATATATATATATGTCGTACCTAGTAGCCAGAACTCACTTCTCAGCCTACTATGCAAGGCCCGATTTGCCTAATAAGCCAAGTTTTCATGAATTAATGTTTTTTCGTCGACCTAACCTACCTAACCTAACCTAACCTAGCTTTTTTTGGCTACCAAACCTAACCTTACCTATATATATAGGTTAGGTTAGGTTAGGTAGGGTTGGTTAGGTTCGGTCATATATCTACGTTAATTTTAACTCCAATAAAAAAAAATTGACCTCATACATAGTGGAAAGGGTAGCTTTATCATTTCATAAGAAAAAAATTATAGTAAATATATTAATTCAGGAAAACTTGGCTTATTAGGCAAATCGGGCATTGAATAGTAGGCTGAGAAGTGAGTTCTGGCTACTAGGTACGACATATATATATATATATATATATATATATATATATATATATATATATATATATATATTACCTAGAAGGGGTACCACTCTGGTGCAAGTGTAGGGACCCATAGCCATCACTGAGAAATTAACACGTTAACAATGTGACAATGTCAGACCACGAAGGGAGGATTAAGACAGGAATTTCCTCAAGTACTTTCGTATTTAATCGATTCTAGCAAGAATCTTTTATCCGTGCTGGGATAAGTGATCTCACCCTTTCGGTCATATTCAATAACGAGTCTACTATTATGTATAGACACATTATTGCCTAAAATTATACATAAGTAATATCTGTGTATAATTCATTTTTGTTGCCAATTATTCACTTCACCATCCGTTAGAAAACGAGGCTCCACAGTGAGATATGTAACGTTGTAACCTTATTTCCTCTTCACCGCTCTCACTGCTGACCACCTCTATTCAGCCAGTGCTCACATCTATCCTCCCTCTATCCTGCCAGCGCTCCCAGCGGCCGCCCCTCCGTGGCAGTGTTGGTGGAGGTGCTACCGCACTTGCTGGGTGTGGAGGATGGGGAAGGTTGACGGGCCGAGCAGGTGGTGGGTGGGTCCTGGCCACGCTTGCCTGCTCCGTATTGTCTCACACTCACACACTCCCCGTGAAATGTACAAATTTAATTACTGGCGCCGGAGTGTTGGTGGTGGTGTTGGACCGACTGTGGTTGGATCGGACTACGAGCTGCGAACACCAATAGTTCAACTGTTCAGACCATCCGGACTTGAAAGTCTAGTTACAGAGACGGTTTCGCGGGGGCGCTGACTCCAGGACCCATGACGAGGTAAACATAAGGATTAGAATGGTGGTGGTGGTGGTGTGGGCAGGGGTGGTGGTGGTAGTGTGGGCAGTGGTGGTGGTAGTAGTAGTAGTGTGGGCAGTGGTGGTGGTGGTAGTAGTAGTGTGGGCAGGGGTGGTGATGGTGGTAATGTGGGCAGGGGTGGTGGTGGTAGTGTGGGCAGGGGTGGTGGTGGTAGTGTGGGCAGTGGTGGTGGTAGTAGTAGTAGTGTGGGCAGTGGTGGTGGTGGTAGTAGTAGTGTGGGCAGGGGTGGTGGTGGTAGTGTGGGCAGGGGTGGTGGTGGTAGTGTGGGCAGGGGTGGTGGTGGTAGTGTGGGCAGTGGTGGTGGTGGTAGTGTGGGCAGGGGTGGTGGTGGTAGTAGTAGTAGTGTGGGCAAGGGTGGTGATGGTGGTAATGTGGGCAGGGGTGGTGGTGGTGGTAACTTAGTATTCAAGGAGTCAACAGAGGATGGTGACTGGTAGTGACTGTGGTAGGGATGCTAGAGCAGTGGTGACTGGTAGGGATGCTAGACCAGTGGTGACTGGTAGGGATGCTAGAGCAGTGGTGACTGTGGTAGTGGCACTGGAGCCTCTACTCCTCCGGACGCTGGAACAAGCACTGCGTCTGCGCCTTCTGCTGCTTCTATTGCTCTTAGTTCTGTTTGATTCCCTACAGCGACTATGGCTCCAAGAGTCTTTCTTAATCGCTATGCTGTTAAAACTCCCATTGAAGATGGTGAACTTTGAACTGTTGATTTATACATTAAGTTGGAGAATAAAGAGTGTGAGTGAGGGTTTTTTCCTCCTTGTGAGGATTTTTGTGTTTTCTGCACACGTTGAGATGTTTATTCGCCCGGGATGGTTGTGTTTGTTCTGTGACTGACTGAAAGTTTATTTTGAATGCTGATGATAGCTGGCATGTGGCGGCTTATGAGCTCCCTGGATGTTGGACCAACAGCACGCACGCACGCACGCACGCACGCACGCACGCACGCACGCACGCACGCACGCACGCACGCACGCACACACACACACACACACACACACACACACACACACACACACACACACACACACGCGCGCGTACATACGTTCCTTTGGACCGGGGTTCGATTCCCAGCGCCGGCGAGAAACAACATGGTCAGAGTTTTCTTTCACACTGATGTCCCTGTTACTTAGCAGTAAATAGGTACCTGGGAGCTAGACACCTGTTTCGGGCAGCTTCCTGGGTGTGTGTGTGTGTGTTGTGTGTGTGTGTGTGTGTGTGTGTGTGTGTGTGTGTGAACCCTTGGTAAGGTTACTATGAGGAGAAAGTACTTAGTATGGTTATATAGTACTTTGAGAGACATGATAACCAAGACCAGGGTTGTGAGGCAGACGTGATGGACCCTGGCTCAACTAGTTGGACCATTGCGGACTCGAACGCAGACCCTGCAAAAAAGAAAGGATATCGCTCTACCGATTAGTCCAAGTATGTAACACTTGGGCAACCCTAGGAATCACTTCAAAACCATAGATATCCATTAAAAACCCTGCAAATTCTCTAATCCCCCCCCCCTCCCCGTGGATTGCCATTGAATTTTGAAGAAACCGTCGTGGAATCCCACCTGGAAACCCCCGAGGAATCCCTGGAAACCCCCGAGGTAACGACATAACCCCAAGGAATCCCAGGAAACCCCCGAGGTAACGACATAACCCCAAGGTAAGCCTTGGGTAAGGTGTGAACACTGAGGAGTTGGTGGTAGCGAGCCCTGGAGGGGTCGCCCTTACCTCCTCACCCTTGTGGTCTGCATGACCGGAGTCGCCCCCCTAGGGTCACCCCCAAGGGGCTGCTGCAGCTCTCTCCTACTTACTTTCAACAACCTCGTTATTAGTCCGTGATAATGGTTATATTATTACGCATTAAACTATTTTTTTTTCTTTTGTATTTTTCTTATTTTTTTTGGTTTTGTATTAATTGGTGTAAATTTATATTAGTTTGTATTTTTTGTATAATTTTAGGCATTTTTATTATTTTTTAATTCTATCATATTTCCACCAACTGGAAAGGTTTAGCAGAGAACGAAGGCTGAGTTGCAAGCTGTTTCAAGCTGTCGAAGTGTCTAAGCTTGCTACTGGCAGAGTATAAGTTGGTGTTACCTTGAGGCGCTTCCGGGGCTTAGCGTCCCCGCGGCCCGGTCGTCGACCAGGCCTCCTTGGCCTGGTCGTCCATTTGTCTGTCCGACCAGGTGTCCATTTGCCTGTCACCCCGAAGGCAGAATGAAGCAGCTGGGGGAAGTGTACGCCAGGTGTCCCCGCCGGGGGGTCGAACCTGCGACCCGGAGATCAGCCGCCGGTAGCAACACTGCCAGTTTCACCACAGCTGTACATTAGATAACTGAGTATTGTGATTATTGCTAATGGTGTTCTGTACTATCTGTTACGAGAGTAGTTAGTGGGGGGGGGGGGGGTTACAGTGTTTTTGTTTGGGTTCTTTAGTGTTTGTTGTTAGTGTTGTAGTTTGTTATATTGTGACGTATGTATCGTAGCTACGCCCACGTTGGGGGCTTCTACGCCCACGTTGGGGGCTTCTACGCCCACGTTGGGGGCTTCTACGCCCACGTTGGGTGGCTTCTACGCCCACGTTGGGGGCTTCTACGCCCACGTTGGGGGCTTCTACGCCCACGTTGGGGGCTTCTACGCCCACGTTGGGGGCTTCTACGCCCACGTTGGGGGCTTCTACGCCCACGTTGGGTGGCTTCTACGCCCACGTTGGGGGCTTCTACGCCCACGTTGGGGGCTTCTACGCCCACGTTGGGGGCTTCTACGCCCACGTTGGGGGCTTCTACGCCCACGTTGGGGGCTTCTACGCCCACGTTGGGTGGCTTCTACGCCCACGTTGGGGGCTTCTACGCCCACGTTGGGGGCTTCTACGCCCACGTTGGGGGCTTCTACGCCCACGTTGGGTGGCTTCTACGCCCACGTTGGGGGCTTCTACGCCCACGTTGGGGGCTTCTACGCCCACGTTGGGGGCTTCTACGCCCACGTTGGGGGCTTCTACGCCCACGTTGGGGGCTTCTACGCCCACGTTGGGTGGCTTCTACGCCCACGTTGGGGGCTTCTACGCCCACGTTGGGGGCTTCTACGCCCAGGTTGGGGGGCTTCTACGCCCACGTTGGGTGGCTTCTACGCCCACGTTGGGTGGCTTCTACGCCCACGTTGGGGGCTTCTACGCCCACGTTGGGGGCTTCTACGCCCAGGTTGGGGGGCTTCTACGCCCACGTTGGGTGGCTTCTACGCCCAGGTTGGGGGGCTTCTACGCCCACGTTGGGGGCTTCTACGCCCAGGTTGGGGGGCTTCTACGCCCACGTTGGGTGGCTTCTACGCCCACGTTGGGTGGCTTCTACGCCCACGTTGGGGGCTTCTACGCCCACGTTGGGGGCTTCTACGCCCACGTTGGGGGCTTCTACGCCCACGTTGGGGGCTTCTACGCCCACGTTGGGTGGCTTCTACGCCCACGTTGGGGGCTTCTACGCCCACGTTGGGGGCTTCTACGCCCAGGTTGGGGGGCTTCTACGCCCACGTTGGGTGGCTTCTACGCCCACGTTGGGTGGCTTCTACGCCCACGTTGGGGGCTTCTACGCCCACGTTGGGGGCTTCTACGCCCACGTTGGGGGCTTCTACGCCCACGTTGGGGGGCTTCTACGCCCACGTTGGGGGGCTTCTACGCCCACGGTTGGGGGGCTTCTACGCCCACGTTGGGGGCTTCTACGCCCAGGTTGGGGGGCTTCTACGCCCACGTTGGGTGGCTTCTACGCCCACGTTGGGTGGCTTCTACGCCCACGTTGGGGGCTTCTACGCCCACGTTGGGGGCTTCTACGCCCACGTTGGGGGCTTCTACGCCCACGTTGGGGGCTTCTACGCCCACGTTGGGGGCTTCTACGCCCACGTTGGGGGCTTCTACGCCCACGTTGGGGGCTTCTACGCCCACGTTGGGGGCTTCTACGCCCACGTTGGGGGCTTCTACGCCCACGTTGGGGGCTTCTACGCCCACGTTGGGGGCTTCTACGCCCACGTTGGGGGGCTTCTACGCCCACGTTGGGGGCTTCTACGCCCAGGTTGGGGGGCTTCTACGCCCACGTTGGGGGCTTCTACGCCCACGTTGGGGGCTTCTACGCCCACGTTGGGGGCTTCTACGCCCACGTTGGGGGCTTCTACGCCCACGTTGGCGGCTTCTACGCCCACGTTGGCGGCTTCTACGCCCACGTTGGGGGCTTCTACGCCCACGTTGGGGGCTTCTACGCCCAGGTTGGGGGGCTTCTACGCCCACGTTGGGGGGCTTCTACGCCCACGTTGGGGGCTTCTACACCCACGTTGGGGGCTTCTACGCCCAGGTTGGGGGGCTTCTACGCCCACGTTGGGGGCTTCTACGCCCACGTTGGGGGGCTTCTACGCCCACGTTGGGGGCTTCTACGCCCAGGTTGGGGGCTTCTACGCCCAGGTTGGGGGCTTCTACGCCCACGTTGGGGGCTTCTACGCCCACGTTGGGGGCTTCTACGTCCACGTTGGGTGGCTTCTACACCCACGTTGGGTGGCTTCTACGCCCACGTTGGTGGCTTCTACGCCCACGTTGGCGGCTTCTACGCCCACGTTGGGGGCTTCTACGCCCAGGTTGGGGGCTTCTACGCCCACGTTGGGGGCTTCTACGCCCACGTTGGGGGGCTTCTACGCCCACGTTGGGGGCTTCTACGCCCACGTTGGGGGGCTTCTACGCCCACGTTGGGGGCTTCTACGCCCAGGTTGGGGGCTTCTACGCCCAGGTTGGGGGCTTCTACGCCCACGTTGGGGGCTTCTACGCCCACGTTGGGGGCTTCTACGTCCACGTTGGGTGGCTTCTACGTCCACGTTGGGTGGCTTCTACACCCACGTTGGGTGGCTTCTACGCCCACGTTGGTGGCTTCTACGCCCACGTTGGCGGCTTCTACGCCCACGTTGGGGGGCTTCTACGCCCACGTTGGGGGGCTTCTACGCCCACGTTGGGGGCTTCTACGCCCCCGTTGGGGGCTTCTTCGCCCACGTTGGGGGCTTCTACGCCCACGTTGGGGGCTTCTACGCCCACGTTGGGGGGCTTCTACGCCCACGTTGGCGGCTTCTACGCCCACGTTGGCGGCTTCTACGCCCACGTTGGGGGCTTCTACGCCCACGTTGGCGGCTTCTACGCCCACGTTGGGGGCTTCTACGCCCACGTTGGGGGCTTCTACGCCCACGTTGGGG
The DNA here is from genome assembly GCF_040958095.1 of Procambarus clarkii. NCBI lineage: Eukaryota > Metazoa > Arthropoda > Malacostraca > Decapoda > Cambaridae > Procambarus > Procambarus clarkii. The sequence goes on from NC_091212.1 coordinate 22,668,340, forward strand.
GCTTCTACGCCCACGTTGGGGGCTTCTACGCCCACGTTGGGGGCTTCTACGCCCACGTTGGGGGCTTCTACGCCCACGTTGGGGGCTTCTACGCCCACGTTGGGGGGCTTCTACGCCCACGTTGGGGGCTTCTACGCCCACGTTGGGGGGCTTCTACGCCCACGTTGGGGGCTTCTACGCCCACGTTGGGGGCTTCTACGCCCACGTTGGGGGGCTTCTACGCCCACGTTGGCGGCTTCTACGCCCACGTTGGCGGCTTCTACGCCCACGTTGGGGGCTTCTACGCCCACGTTGGGGGGCTTCTACGCCCACGTTGGGGGGCTTCTACGCCCACGTTGGGGGGCTTCTACGCCCACGTTGGGGGGCTTCTACGCCCACGTTGGCGGCTTCTACGCCCACGTTGGGGGCTTCTACGCCCACGTTGGGGGCCTCTACGCCCACGTTGGGGGCTTCTACGCCCACGTTGAGGGCCTCTACGCCCACGTTGGGGGCTTCTACGCCCATGTTGAACTTTTCCTGTGGCGATCAGTACTTCCTGGGCCGACTGTGTACGCTAGTGTCTTTATGGTGGTTTGTGATAGTAAACCAGTCGTTTGCCAGTATATATATATATATATATATATATATATATATATATATATATATATATATATATATATATATATATATATGTCGTACCTAATAGCCAGAACGCACTTCTCAGCCTACTATTCAAGGCCCGATTTGCCTAATAAGCCAAGTTTTCATGAATTAATGTTTTTTCGTCTACCTAACCTACCTAACCTAACCTAGCTTTTTTTGGCTACCTAACCTAACCTTACCTATAAATATAGGTTAGGTTAGGTTAGGTAGGGTTGGTTAGGTTCGGTCATATATCTACGTTAATTTTAACTCCAATAAAAAAAAATTGACCTCATACATAGAGAAAAGGGTTGCTTTATCATTTCATAAGAAAAAAATTATAGTAAATATATTAATTCAGGAAAACTTGGCTTATTAGGCAAATCGGGCCTTGAATAGTAGGCTGAGAAGTGAGTTCTGGCTACTAGGTACGACATACATATATATATATATATATATATATATATATATATATATATATATATATATATATATATATATATATATATATATATCGTGTGACAGAATTTATTTACAGTTTGGTTTAATTCAAGGCAAAATTTACAAGATTGAAAATTTAAATTCCACTTGCCTGGGGCGTCTCTGATCTGATTTCATCACTGTGAGTTGCTTCTGAAAATAATATATTTTTTTTGGTGGTGGGGGTCGTTGAACTTTTTGTCTTGTTTACCAATTTAACTAATTTGTTTTTAATGGAAGTAGGAACAGACAAGTTTTAAAAGCTTCTACACCTGATTATTGTTGCTAATGTATTTTTTGGTTTGACTGTTCATAAGTGACACTACGTGTGTGTGTACTCACCTAGTTGTGCTTGCGAAGGGTTGAGCTCTGCTCATTCGCCCCGCCTCTCAACTGTCATTCAATCAACTGTGACTAACTACTAACTAATTTTTCACACACACACACACACACACACACACACACACACACACACACACACACACACACACACACACACACACACACACACACGCGCGCGCGCACACACACGCACACACGCGCGCACACACACACGCACACACACACGGGATACATAAGACAGTCATGTGATGGTAGCGGACTCCATACACAGTTTGAAATGTAGATATGATATAGCCCAATATGCTCAGGAATCTGTACACCTGTTTGACAGTTAAGAGACGGGATCAAAGAGCCGAAGCTCAACCCCCCCCCCCCACACACACACACAAACACACACACACACACACGTACAGGAAACAACCCGTAACAGCTGTCTAACTCACAGGTACCTATTTATTGTTAGATAACAAGGAGCTCAGGGTGAAAGAAACTATGCCCACATCTCTGTTTAATCACCTGTGTTCTTGCTAGCGACCTAAGGTTTTGTCCTGTATAATTTGTCCTGTATAATTTGTCCTGTATACAATTACTAGACACAGATATTCCGGTGAAGTATTCTAAAAAAAACCATCTGGTACATATTTCCTCACGAGGCCTACTTGTAATTTTTTCTGATGCTATTAGAGACCTAAAAGTCTACGAATGAACTCGGGCATCTTGATAACTGGTCGAAAGTACAGTAATTTAACAGTGTTTAAGCTTGGATGGATGTGAACTATGGGACCTTCCTACCAAACACACACCGAAACTACTGACGTTTGTACAACGCTCGAACAAGTTTTAACACCTCCTAACCAGTTATAACAACCAATATAGCAAGTTGTAACAACGTTCTAATACAGTCATAAACACGTTAAGCCAAGATGTAACAACTTTATTACAAGTTGTAACAAGCGGAAAATAGAGACAGTTTCGCTTTGTGTTTCCAGGGGGAATATAATGCTGATCTTGGTAAGCTTAATTGCGAAGTGGAGGAACTGTTCAAGACGGAATCTTGCGTGTCCCATCCTCGCACTTATTACAGTCTCATATCATATCATATCATTAATCTCATATCAGTCCTGATATTGCAATCGAGAAGAAATTATTCACAAACGACGGATATTCTTTTGTCTGAAGGAAATCACCCATCACAAGGGAGCCGGTCGGCCGAGCGGACAGCACGCTGGACTTGTGATCCTATGGTCCTGGGTTCGATCCCAGGCGCCGGCAAGAAACAATGGGCAGAGTTTCTTTCACCCTATGCCCCTGTTACCTAGCAGTAAAATAGGTACCTGGGTGTTAGTCAGCTGTCACGGGCTGCTTCCTAGGGGTGGAGGCCTGGTCGAGGACCGGGCCGCGAGGACACTAACAAAAAAAAAAGCCCCGAAATCATCTCAAGATAACCTCAAGATCCAGCAAACTCATTCAGTTCTTGTTTCAAACACTCAATTGTCAATGTCCACTCCAACTTTTCCAGAAAATATGAACTTAATTGACAAGAAATACAACTTAAGAATTGAGTGATGTATAAATAATGGAGCAGCAGGTATACAGGATGGAATAATACAATTTGTCAGCAGAGGAAGCAGGGAGACCCCCCCTCCCCCTAGATATTTGAACTTTTGAACGAACTATTGACACATAAATGACTTACTGACAGCTCTTTTGAGTCCTATTGAAGTCAGATCTATGTTGCATCTATGGTTTGTTGGACGGTGGGGGGGGGGGGGGTGATTTTGATCCGGGTTAGCCCGAGAATCTGTTGATTGGGAGAACTGAATGTGTGAACATTTTTGTATACATTCATTGAATGATTAGCTTATATTAATTCTTTAAATTGTATTCTAATCGCCATACTTTTGTAGTGTAAAGTGTGGAAATATTTGTCACTGTCTAATTTTAAACTACACTTTACACTACAAACCTGTGTAAACTAAACCAACTATACATTTATGAATAAAGTACGTAAATTACATAAAGTATTCATAAATGTATAATACATTTATGAATAAAGTATTTCAATACAAATTCATGTTCAGTACAAACACTCCATAACCCGTGGATGGAGTCCTGCTTCTGGCACTTTACTCTCTAATTCATTCCAATTCATTGTAATATTGAATGAGTTTCGTTCCTAATATTCCTGTTGTTGATTTCCACCAATATCCCTTCCGGGCTGTCCTGTGTCAGTATACAGAGATATCGATATATGAGTATTTTGTATGTCATGATCATGTTTCCCCATCCCTGCTCTCTCTCTCTCTCTCTCTCTCTCTCTCTCTCTCTCTCTCTCTCTCTCTCTCTCTCTCTCTCTCTCTCTCTCTCTCTCTCTCTCTCTCTCTCTCCCCTAATTCATTGATTATAATCTATCGACACCTTCCCCTCTTCCTTAATTATTTAGCCCATTCCTCCTCCCTCATTATCTTTCCCCTCCCTCTCCTTTTGTGCATTCCTTTGTCCGGCAATTATACTCTTTTACATATATTTTATATATATTTTTCTCTTCCAAACGGGTCTACCGTTGCTTCTCTCGCTTCTTGCATTTTCTTCACGTATATATATATATATATATATATATATATATATATATATATATATATATATATATATATATATATATATATATATATATATATATATATATATATATACGGTTTGTTAGCAAGTTCAAGGCGGAGGTTTGTATTTGTGTTATTTCAAATAGCGTCTGCGAATATTTCTTTGGTATTGTAGATTATTTCCTTACGTGTGTGTTTGACTTCGTCTTTAGAACTAGTACTCTTTGTAGCTTGTTTCAGATCACTTGCTTGTTCACTAGTTCCAGTCCTTAAGCGTGTTTGTACGTGGCTGCTTGAACGATTCGTATCCTACAACCTCAGGAAAGTGTGGCCCTCTTCAAATCAACCCAACCCAGTCCAACCCAAACCTCACCCAACCCAGTCCAACCCATCCCAACCATACCAACCATCCCAACCATACCAACCATCCCAACCATACCAACCATCCCAACCATCCCAACCATCCCAACCATCCCAACCATCCCAACCATCCCAACCATACCAACCATCCCAACCATCCCAACCATCCCAACCATCCCAACCATACCAACCATCCCAACCATACCAACCATACCAACCATACCAACCATACCAACCATCCCAACCATACCAACCATCCCAACCATACCAACCATCCCAACCATACCAACCATACCAACCATACCAACCATCCCAACCATACCAACCATACCAACCATACCAACCATCCCAACCATACCAACCATACCAACCATCCCAACCATACCAATGAAACTATGAGATCAAAAATGTCATCATTGTAACGCCGGTACAGGTTTTGGACCGTATTGGCTCTGATGCTTCCTGAAACTACCTCTCTTGTCCTCGTATCGACTATTCTTTCAGTTTGAGCGGTGTTGACGGAAGACGTTGTGCAAGATGGTGTTTGTTGACGCCTTTGTTACACTTGCAACGAGAGATGAGGGCGGGGAGAGGGAGAAGGGATGGCAAGCAACCGGACTGGTGGCGTGGGTGTGTGGCAAGGAACTGTCATCTGAGCAGGGATGAACAGGGAATGGAAGGGGGGGGCTGAAAGATAATGGCAGGGAATGGGTCTAAGGGCCAGGGGGGGGGGGGTCCGGGAGAGTCCTTGAGTTTAGGGACCAAGGCTCCAGGGTCCGGTAGAACCCTTGAGTCTAGGAACCAGGGGGGGGCGGAGTCCCTTAGAGGCCAGAAACAATCTTTGTGGGGTTCCAGATGGTTATATATAATCCCTCGGAAACTGAGCAGCTGGGTCACTGAATAAAGACTAACGTCCTCTCCTCGTGTCTTCTGTACCTCCTGCGTCTTATCACATATCTCCCTCCTCTTCCTCTCATTCTTCATATAACCCGTTTTCTTTCAGTCTCTTCTTCTCTCTCCCTCCTGCCTCTCTTGCGCCATTTATTACTGGGTATTTTGGTTCATACTATTTTTCCAGTACTTTTACTTGGCCCTCTGTTCTCATTAAATTTCCTTCTCTCCTAATTCATTTATGTTTCTCTCTCTCTCTCTCTCTCTCTCTCTCTCTCTCTCTCTCTCTCTCTCTCTCTCCATTTCTCACTGCCTGTCCTCCTCTCCCCTTTCACTGGTCTGGTGGTGTGGTGCACCAGTTCCATTCAGCCCGAGTATGGGCAGCGAGGAGTCTTTGTACCAAGTTAGCTAATGATCTTCCAATGGGCCAAGACCTGCCAGGGGTCTTAGCTGTAACCTGGATGGGCGGAGATGCTGTCTTGAAGGGAGGAGGGAGATGACAGGTTTAGGGATGCTTGAGTTGAATGGGTAGGAGATGATGCTGAGGCACAGATGATGCTGGGAGACACAGATGATGCTGGGAGACACAGGAGACGGAGGATGGTGATAGGGGAGACAGATGATGGAGAAGGGATGATGCTTGTGATGGTGAGAGGATGATGATGGCACACATGGGGAGAGGTGAGAGGGCGGTAAACTGAGGGGAGAGTTGGAGCAAAAGTAAGGGGAGTAAAGGATAATTATAGAAGAAAGTGAGGGGGAAACAAACAAAAGTGAAACTGGGATGTAGAGTGTCGGTGGTGACTATGACAGGTGTTGATGGTGACTATGACAGGTGTTGATGGTGACTGTGACAGGTGTTGATGGTGACTGTGACAGGTGTTGATGGTGACTGTGACAGGTGTTGATGGTGACTGTGACAGGTGTTGATGGTGACTATGACACGTGTTGATGGTGACTATGACACGTGTTGATGGTGACTATGACAGGTGTTGATGGAACAACTGATATCGATTCTAATAAATAACAAAATTGGTGCCTTTTAGGAGGAAGGCACCATTTTTCTTAGAGAGAGAGAGAGAGAGAAAGAAAGAGAGAGAGAGAGAGAGAGAGAGAGAGAGAGAGAGAGAGAGAGAGAGAGAGAGAGAGAGAGAGAGAGAGAGAGAGAGAGAGAGAAAACAAGCCAGCCTCCCCTCATCCGCTTCCCTACCCTTCCTTATCCCGTCCCTTCTTCACCCCTCCCCATCACCCCCGCCCTGTCACCCCCGCCCCGTCACCCCCGCCCTTCACCTCACCAACGTCTGGAGGAGCAACAGTAAACGTAGAGACTCCCTTACTTATCCCATCTAATCTCCCGAGAAGCCATTGTCTCCGCTCTTTTCCGCCCGTCCTCTGCAGCAGCGTCGTCACAGGGAGAGAGAGAGAGAGAGAGAGAGAGAGAGAGAGAGAGAGAGAGAGAGAGAGAGAGAGAGAGAGAGAGAGAGAGGGGGAGAGAGATAGGGCAATGCGAGGGGCTAGAATGGGGGGGGCAGATGGGAGAGAAAGAGGGGGAGGGGCAGAGGGCTAGAGGGAAGATTAAAGAAAAAAAAGATAAGATGAGGGGGAGATTGAAATAATGAATAATAAACATGAATATCGTGAAAACTATGAGACATTGAAATACAATTTTTAGAAGAAAGGGGAAACTGGGATTAGAAGGTTCTGATTGTTCATTAATTCCACGTTATATTCATGTAGAACAAAGAACAGGTACCGACATGAACCGTCGTAAAAGGACCGTTATGGAGGGTTGGAAGGAGGATAGCAAGTTCTTCCCTTCCACAGACGTGGCCATGCGTTTGTGCAGTGCTAACCAGCACATTACAGTTACCAGTCCTACAGTACACAGTCAATGACTGGGTATTCAGTAATGGGAGGTGATTGAAGTGCTTGTACGTACGCTTTACAGTGCTTGTACGTACACTTTACAGTGCTTGTACGTACACTTTACAGTGTTTGTACGTACACTTTACAGTGCTTGTACGTACACTTTACAGTGCTTGTACGTACACTTTACAGTGCCTGTACGTACACTTTACAGTGCCTGTACGTACACTTTACAGTGCCTGTACGTACACTTTACAGTGCCTGTACGTACACTTTACAGTGCCTGTACGTACACTTTACAGTGCCTGTACGTACACTTTACAGTGCCTGTACGTACACTTTACAGTGCTCACCGGCATATATTCCCGTTGGCGAAAAAGGCAGAAAGTGACGAAGATGGGGAATAAAATCTTGTTTCAAGTATAAGAGAAGCATGAAAAGCAGGTAAAGCGGAAGGGTAAGAAGAGAAGGGGGAAGGAAGGAGAGGGAAAGTGGAGTGGGAGTAGTAGGGAATGAATTGGTGGGTGAGTGGTGAGAGTGAGTGGTGAGAGTGAGTGGTGAGAGTGAGTGGTGAGAGTGGTGAGAGTGAGAGTGGTGAGAGTGAGAGTGGTGAGAGTGAGTGGTGAGAGTGAGTGGTGAGAGTGAGAGTGGTGAGAGTGGTGAGAGTGAGAGTGGTGAGAGTGAGAGTGAGAGTGGTGAGAGTGAGAGTGGTGAGAGTGAGAGTGGTGAGAGTGAGAGTGGTGAGAGTGAGAGTGGTGAGAGTGGTGAGAGTGAGAGTGGTGAGAGTGAGAGTGGTGAGAGTGAGAGTGGTGAGAGTGAGAGTGGTGAGAGTGAGAGTGGTGAGAGTGAGAGTGGTGAGAGTGAGAGTGGTGAGAGTGAGAGTGGTGAGAGTGAGAGTGGTGAGAGTGAGAGTGGTGAGAGTGAGAGTGGTGAGAGTGAGAGTGGTGAGAGTGAGAGTGGTGAGAGTGAGAGTGGTGAGAGTGAGAGTGGTGAGAGTGAGAGTGGTGAGAGTGAGAGTGGTGAGAGTGAGAGTGGTGAGAGTGAGAGTGAGAGTGGTGAGAGTGAGAGTGAGAGTGGTGAGAGTGAGAGTGAGAGTGGTGAGAGTGGGGCGTGAGTGGTAAGGGAAGGAGGGAGGAAATGGAGAGAGGGGAGAGGAGATAACTACAAAGTAGCGTGCATCAGTAAGAGAAGAATGAACAGTGACTGTTAGAGCCACCAGCTGCAGAGCAGGGACTCTAGACCCCCGTTAGAGCCACCAGCTCTAACAAACGTCACAAGCATGCAGATACTCTTGAGGTTATCTTGAGATGATTTCGGGACTTAGTGTCCTCTCGGCCCGGTCCTCGACTTCCCCCAAGGAAGCAACCCGTGACAGCTGGTTAACTCAAACAAACAAACAACGTTGTTGTGAGAAAGTAACAACCTCCACAGACAAACTGGAGATGGAACAACCAACCACTTGGGCTGGACGGTAGAGCGACGGTCTCGCTTCATGCAGGTCGGCGTTCAATCCCCGATCGTCCACAGGTGGTTGGGGCACCATTCCTTCCCTCCGTCCCATCCCAAATCCTTATCCTGACCCCTTGCAAGTGCTATATAGTTGCAATGACATGGCGCTTTCCCCTGAGCATTTCCTTTCCTGGAGATGGAACAAGAACTAGGAACTCATATACTCATCAATGCAGAAAAATCAAAAAGTCGTCCAAAAACTATTAAAGAAAAGTCGAAAAATGTAGTTTTGAATGCCTATACAAAATGCATAAAGTCTCTTTACAAGTATAGGCCTTCCCTCCCCCCTCCCCCCCGTGTAGGAGATGTGGGCCCAAGCGGTAATAAAGATATTAAAGTAATCCTGAGGAATAAAGAGTAGAACGATGAGTGAACGAGAAAAAAGGGGAGTGAAGAACAGATGGCAATAAAGGAGAGTGAGGAACAGAGGGTAATAATGAAGATTGGAGAAAGGAAGGGCAATGAAGAGAGTGAGGAAAACAAAGGGTAATAATGTAGTGATGAAGAAAGGGGGGAATAAAGGGAGTGTGAATTACAAAGGGCAATAAAGAGGTGTGAGGAAGAAAGAACAGCGTGAGGAACAAGGAGTAGTAAAGGTGAGTGAAAGAGGAAGGTGCATGGGGGGTAATAAAGAGAATGATGTTCTTCATTTGTAGGGAGGCGGTCGGATGAACCTTTAAGAGAAGAGTTTTTTTATTTTTATTATTATTTTCTACCACAGACGTGGCCACACATTTACAATGCTAACCAGCATATATACATTTTCTTCTGTCCTCCATGGACAGGGATGTCCATATCTATAGATGTGTTAAACATATAGTTCGAGGGTTTATTGAACAAAGAGAAGAGCGTTAGTCTCCCGCTCCCCTCTCGACCCGTTTTCTCTTTCGTACCCCCAATGGGTTCGGCAACTAGACTCAAAAGTTGAGAGGCAGGTCCCAAGAGCTGAAACCTTTCCCAGTAAAACCCGCGAGGGATTCAAACTTTGATTTAGGGGTGTTCCAGCCCCGCATGGAAACCATTGAAGCCATCAGTCGGTCAAAGGAATCGGTACGAGCATTTACGCATCCTCTCACGATTGTTGAAAGATATACAGGTTTCGTAATGGCGTACATTTTTGATGAGTCGTGGCCCAGGGACCCCCAAGGCTTGGATAAGGACAGTATTCGGAGCACTAACGTGGGATAAATGTCACCATTGTGTTGTAGCCAATAAAATGAAAGTAAGGGAATAAAAAATGATGCAGTTTGATTTATTGTTCCTAAGAGTAACAGGAAATCAATTGGAATCCAATCTTAAATACGGTGTTCGGGCCATGGTCCCACAATGCTCGGTCCCCCCCCCCCCCCACCATTATTCTTTTTCGTGCTCATAGAAGATGTCAGGAAATGATAACAAGATATAACAAAAATATCAAGATATTAGATATCAGCAAAATCTGTCAATTGACAACGTCAAACACGATAATCAACGGTGATAAATTTCAGATGAATACAGAGACATGACAAACAGGTCACAAAGAACCGAGCGACTAACTATAAAATCTTGAAATAAACTCCCCCCGCACGTTTAGAGAGCAGAGTGAAGCACCGAACAGTGTGGATGACTTATTATTATTAACATCTTTATTGACAAAATTACAATTTTGCCTAATCTGAGGATTTTGATAGTCTTATTAAAGTGAGGATAATGCTGGATGACGAGTCTCTTCCAAACAGTGGGTGTCCCACAAGTGACGGTGCTGTCTAACACACTGTTCGGTCCGCGCTCTGACCCTACCGAGAGTCCATTACGGGCTCACCATAGCCCGTGCTACTTGGAACTTTTGGTTCTAAGTAGCGAATCTTAAACAATAACAAGCTCTGACCCCTCAAAGTAGGCAGCCCCATTCTCCTGTTTAGGTAGGACTTATAGTAACGATGAGGTCCAGTGAACATATATTGACGTAAAAGGCAATTAAAAAGTACAAATCACTACTATTGAATTTGGACAAACCCGAAAAAAGTTTTGTATTTGCAAAAAAAAAAAAAACCTAAACTACCCATCATAGGTCTAATATATGTTCCAGGCCTAGGAATATTTATGTCTGGTTTATAGCTTTATAAAGTGAATAGTATTAAATTCTAATATATAATTGCCCATTACGTCAATCTATGTACGATGGTCCATATAGTTTCAAAAAGTACTGTATAAACAGGGTTGAAGTCGGCGAGGTATGAGAGCTAGTAATTATACCGAGGATTTACAGCTCGCATAGGACTAGTGAAACATTTAAAATATTGGGACTCAAAGCAAACACGTGCTCACCATAGCCCGTGCTGCTTGGAACTTTTTGTTCCAAGTAGCGAATCTTAAACAACAACAACATCAAAGCAAAACACTAGAGACCCAATATTTAATATATTGGGTTTCAAAGCATTTAAATTGTACCCCTTGGAAAGGAGACGATACAGATCTCATAATATAGTCACGGAAAATACTTCCTGGACAGGTTCCAAACCTACACAATAAAAGTACAACATTTTGGAGTAATATATATAGTGTGACGCGGGAAATAAGCGAAGAGTGTGGGTGCATCATAAGCACAGAGAACTCTGTGTAAACATGAGAGGCCGCGGCTTTTCAGCCTCCTGCCAACAGATATGTTTACAATATTTCTGGATGGAAGGCGCAGGTCTTCAAGAGGGAAGTTAGCAAATTTGTGTTGGAGTTCAGGGATGACCTTGCCTGTGCTAGGCTCTGCCGGTCTATGTGGGCTTGGCGGCACGAAGACAAACATCATCACTGGCCAGACAATCACCAAGACAGCCTTTAGGGTAGGGGGGGTAGGATTCATCAAGCCTTTTACACGACCACTTACGAAACCTGCACATCTTTCCTGAATCATGGCTGCTTGTTTGCATTTATTAAGCAGCTTATGAGATTCGAAGTACTATATGAGGCTATTTATAACAATAACAACCTAGGGTTGTGAGGTCTCGTAAGCTCGTAAGCAGTTCAATAAATGTGAACTAAGCCGCCGTGACTGAGGAAAAGGTTAACAGGTTTCGTAAGTGGACGCGTAAATTATTGATGACTCCTGACCCAAGTCTAGAGCCAGACTCCAGAGTTGAAAAACCATCTAAAGCGTCAGCATATTCCACAGGTAATCCCAGTCACTCTTGGCAGTAAACTTGGAGACTCAAAGCAACCTGAAACTTAAAACTTAAGTTTTATTGTTGGCTGGTTCCTGCGCGCGCTGGAAACTTCATTTTTCTTTGCGCTGTTTTGTTTGCCGAAGAGTTGCTCGTTAGTGCTCAGGTTTCTTGTGTCTGATGTAATTGCTTACAGCTGGTTATTTCTTGGGTGGTTCTTAGTGAAGGAAGAAATTGGGAGTGTGATAGGGAAGATGGGGAAGGAGTGAGCTGTGAGGAAAAGAGGAGGAGGGGGGGGGGAGGGGGTTTGGGGAACAATCTAGTTTGAAGTACAGATGTGACCAAACACTGGCGTGAAATTTGCTGTTTGCAAATTCGCAGGTTCGAATCCTCGTCACGGCCCTTGTGGATTTGTTCGTTTGCTGTTTGCATTTCTTTTCCTTTGGAATTAGAATCTCTGGTGTTCTCAGTTGTAAGGTCTTGTGTTAGCTCAGACGTGGCTGTTGGTAATGCCTCTTATGCACCTCCTTCAAAGGTTAGGAGGAATTACCACTGGTCTCTTAACTGCTCACAAGGGAACTTGACACAGAATTGCCAAGTGTTTGTTATCAGGCGGGATGTGGTGTCTGCAGCAAACTGAAACTTGCATGCACCAATAGTTTGGTTGATCTGGCCGTCAACCAGGAGACTTTGATAGACACTGGACGGCGTGGGTATACACCTCAAGGTAGCCTCACTCAAGGTAAAAGGTTAGTAAGGTATTCTCTGGCCGTTTATGAAAAGACTGTAAATTAGTTCCCGCCTCTCATCGCCTGGTCAGGGTCACCCAATACAACACGGGTATGTGCTTAAATGTGCTTAAAACACTTAAATGTGCTCACCTACTTGTTATTACGGTATTTGAGCTTCAGCTCCTGGGGTCCAGCATCTCTATCTGTAATTTGCTGGAGTTCTGGTTCACAATCCGTGTGTGTGCTTGCTTGCTACCTTGCTTGCTTGCTTCCTTAGCTGTAATTAACTAGTTGAGCTTGCGAAGGTTGAGCTTTGGCTCTTTGGTCCCGCCTCTCGACTCTCGTTTAACTGGTGTACGGGTTCCTGAGGTTATTGGGCTTATAATATCTCAATTTGAAACTATGTATGGAGCCTCCACAACATTATTGTTTACTGAATTCCATTTGTTAACTACTTTGACACTGAAAGCAAACCTTTCTAACGTCAATGTGGCTCATTTGGGAATCTTTGGACTCAGTTTCCACATGTGTCCCCATGTGCGAGTGCTACCCGTGTTAAATAATCCGATTTATCTACCCCTATCAGTTTCCCCTGAGAATTGCGTATATGGTGGTCATGTCTCCACTAATTCTTCGGTCTTCCAGCGACGTGAGGTTTATATCCCGTAGCCTTTCTTCGTAATTCATACTCCTAAGTTTTGGGACTTGTCTCGTGCCATAGCTCTGACTTTATCAAACTTCAGCATGTTCTTGTGCAGGCGATGAGTCACAATAACGTGGCTGAAGTATGTTGACCAGACCACACACTAGAAATTGAAGGGACGACGACGTTTCGGTCCGTCCTGGACCATTCTCAAGTCGATTGTGATGAGGAGGTAGGGACAGGCAATAAATAGGCAAGAGAGAGCTGAGGAGGAAAGTCAGGTGTAGGGGATAGTAGTAATGGAAACTGCAGCAGGCCTATTGGCCCATACGAGGCAGCTCCTATTATAACCACCGAAGGAGAAGTAATAGGAAAAAGAAGAGGATAGCAAGGGAGCGTAGGAGAAGACAATGAACAGAAAAAGGGAGAAGAGAGAAAGAAAAGGAAAGAGAAAGAAAGAAATGGAAGGGAAAGCTTATGTTAAGTCACGTTTGTTAGAAAGATTAGAGCATTTGAGTATATACTGTGAAAGAGTCCACAGCAACAAAGCCAGGACTCAAGTTCATGTTGGGTACATTGTTTATAAGAGCCGATTCTACAAGACGGCGTCTGTGTAGAGTAGAGGCAGGAAAGATTATTTTGGAGGAAGACCAATCAATGGGATGATTAGAATCCCTCACATGGCAGAAGAGAGCATTGTTAGTGTCTGCAGACTTAACACTTCTCTTGTGTTCTTTAAGTCTGTCATTCAGTGTACGGCCAGTTTCGCCAAAGTATTGGAGAGGACAAGATGAACAGGAAATAGAGTAGACACCAGCAGCATTAGAAGCAGGAGGAGCAGTGTGAACTAGATTGCTACGAAGTGTGTTAGTTTGTCGAAAGGCGAGTTTCAGCATGTTCTTGACTAGAAATGGACTCTGTAGGAGCTGCACACTCCACGATTGGTCTAACGTGTGATAAAGAAGATTCTTGATGATTTCTTGCTGTAATTTGTAAAAACAGTTCTGATGTTAGTCAACCTAGCATATGCAGGTGTAGATATCCTATTGATGTGGGCTTCAGGAGACAGGTTTAGTGTTATATCATCCACCCAGATCTTTTAATCTTCCTCATTCTTGAAGGATTTTTGTCTCATTTGGTACCTTGTGTAAGCCTCGTGCTCTCTTCGCGTAATGTCATTACTTTGCACTTACTTGCGTTAAATTTATGTAGCCACTTTTTGGACCATTCATTCAATTTGTTAATGTCGACTTCTAGGATCTTGCTATCGTGCAGACGATGAGTCGCACTAACATGGCTGAAGAGATGATGACCAAACCATCATAAAAGATATGATGACCAAAATTATCTTGCTATCTTCCTCTTTCTTAATCCCTCCTCATAATATTGTGCATATATAATCACCTATTTATACGCAACTGTTTGTGTGTGTTTGTTTTTGTGTTTTGCGCGCGCGCGCGCCATCCGGTTTGAGGGTGAGTTGTCGAGGTCGGCGGTGGTATTTGCTCTTGTGATTTACGTAGGAGCGAAGAGTCTCTGGGAGTTAGTCGACGGGGGGGGGGGGGGGGGGTTGGTGATGGTGGTGGGGGGCTAGAGTTATGGCTCGGGGTTTTTGTCTTCGGGAGTTTGGCAAGGAAGCTGTGTTCCCTCTGTCTCCGCTCTGGGCTCCGTCCAGGTCCCCATCTACCTGTGCCAGGATTCACGGAACAGTTACATCATGGCGGCTTGGTTTACGCTTGCTACAAAGGTTTACCAGTTCTGAAGGGCTAGGGGTGGTGGTCCAAAATATTAACCTTGTGTTCAAGACGAGCTGGTCGCGCTTCGGAGCTCTTAAACTGTTTTGTAAATGCGATCAAAGTCACCATGACGGATGAGTGGTACACATATCGTAAGTAGGCACGTAAGGGCTCTGTGAATCTTGGTGCACTGAAGGATACTTATTATCCTCCTAAGATCCCTGTTGCATTATTTATAATTATAATGGTCACCTTGACATATATTTTCGAAGTTGCTTTAACGTGTTTCAAAAATATAATGGGGTGATATTTGTTAAGTAAAATACGGGGAATGCAAAATGGCAGGATAACATTCAATTGGTTGAAATTGGGGAATGACATGAGTTTATTATCTAAACTGGCTTGAGATGCATGCCTAATGTGAAAAGCTTTTGATTGTTTGAATCAGGTGATAGAGAGTCTTTGAGGCTCCTGATAGGTGTAAAATTGTAAATCTGTTCTAATGTTGCAAATAATAATCCTATTGGTTCAAATGTCGAATAATGAATACCGATTTATGAAGAATATTTTTTACTAAATGAGTAACTATATATATATATATATATATATATATATATATATATATATATATATATATATATATATATATATATACACATATATGATTCGCCACCTGTCCCAGTGTGTTGAGGTAACCTCTGTTACTGCCCTCGTATGTGTGTGTGTGTGTGTCTGTGTGTGTGTGTGTGTGTGTGTGTGTGTGTCTCTCTCTCGCGCGTGCGCGTAGACAAAGCAGTTTCACATGTAAGGAAGTTATTAATGTTATCTATTATAACAAATTATTATGTTATAATGTTATCTATTATAACAAATTATGTTAATGAGGGCAATATATATATGTATTACTTGATATATTTATATTTGAACGTTAAATATGAAAATAAGTATATAAATGTGTGTCTTGAAACTGAGAGAGAGAGAGAGAGAGGGAATACAAGTGTCTCTCGCTAGTGGAAGCAGGTAACGCAAGATATATTTTATGGAATGGAAGAAACTACAAAATAATTCCAGCACAATTTGGAAGAGAGAGATCTTGCAGAGGGTTGGTGGGGCCACAAGAAGGGCAGGTCGGCCGCTCCACACAACACAGTTTGCCTTGCTTCCAACAATTGCCACAAATAACGTGAACAGTTTAAAGAAGTTAGTGCAGTTTCCCATTCATTATCTCTCTCTCTCTCTCTCTCTCTCTCTCTCTCTCTCTCTCTCTCTCTCTCTCTCTCTCTCTCTCTCTCTCTCTAAGGTAAATATTTTAAATTATCCTCAAGGCTGGGCTAGGAACTGATGCTGAACACTGCCAAACACATTCAGGTAAGTACATATAGGAGCCCCCGGCACACACACACACACACACACACACACACACACACACACACACACACACACACACACACACACACACACACACACACACACACACACACACACACACACACACACACACACACACCACACACACCACACACACACACACACACACACACACACACACACACACACACACACAAAAGAAGCGTGAGCGTTCCATCCAAACTACACGAATGGGATATGAGGAACCGACACTTGTGAATGACATATCAAATTAGTATCGAGGTGCGGGAACTTCTCAGAGCTATATTTTGTCTGAGTTTTAATAATTTTCAACTTAAAATATTTCTCCTTCGCCATCTATTAGGGTGGGAAATTTTCCCTAGCCTGCAGCGCATGACTAGGGAAGTTGGGGAAATTATCTCCAGTGAAGGCTTGGTGTGTGAGTGTGTGAGAGCTTATACCTATTTGTGCTAGCAGTCTTCAGCTCCTGGACCCCGGCTTTCCTTATCAACATGTCTCCTATCTTATTCACTTTCACAATTGTGTACTCACCTAGTTGTGCTTGCGGGGGTCGAGCTCTGGCTCTTTGGTGTGTATGTGTGTCTTACGTCCTCTAGTCCTTACCTAATAAAATTGTCAGGATCGAACGTCAGCTCCTTGGACCCGCCTTCTTTAGTCGCTATAAAACTAGGCGCATCATGAGTGTCTTCGTCTCGTTCTGTTTCTGCTCAATCTTAAATTTTTGTAATTTTTATATGCCTTTATTATGTCCCCATAACGATTCCTCTAACTTCAGTATTACTTAAAGCATGGCAATGATTGGTTAATTATCAAGTTCTAATTCTACTGTGGAGTCGGTAACTAAGTGTTCTGTGTGTGTGTGTGTGTGTGTGTGTGTGTGTGTGTGTGTGTGTGTGTGTGTGTGTGTGTGTGTGTGTAGTTACCTAGCTGTGCTTTCGGGGGTTGAGCTTCGGGCCTCTCAACTGTCAATCAACCGGTGTATAGATTCATGAGCCTTTTAGCCTTTATCATATCTACATTTGGAACTGTGTATGGAGTCAGCCTCCACCACATCACTGCCTAATGCATTCCATTTGTTAACTACTCTGACACTAAACAAGTTCTTTCTAATATCTCTATGGCTCATCTGGGTAATGAGTTTCCACCTGTGTCCCCCTTGTGTGTGCGCCCCTTGTGTTAAATAAATTGTCTTTATCTACCCTGTCAATTTCCCTTGCGAATCTTGTATGTGGTGATCATGTCTCTCTTAACTCTTCTGTCTTCCAGCAACGCGAGATTTAATTCCCGTAATCTCGCCTCGTAGCTCATGCCCCTCAGCTCGGGTACTAGTCTGCTGCAATACTCGTGAACATTCTCTAATTTAGTCTTGTGCTTGACGAGATACTGACTCCATGCTGGAGCTGCATACTCCAGGATTGGTCTGACGTATGTGGTATGCAAGGCTTTAAATGATTCCTTACACAAGTTTCGAAAGGCCGTTCTTATGTTGGTCAATCTGGCATATGCCGCTGATGATATCCTCTTGATGTAGGCTTCAATGGACAAATCTAGCGTGATATCAACTAACAGGTCTTTATCACTGATTTTTGAAGTTCATCTCCCAAATTGTACCTTGCATCTGGCCTCCTGCTCCTTACACCTATTTTCATTACATTTGCTCGAGTTAAACTCTTAACAGGAACATTGTACACTGAGAGGAAACACTGTCTTGTGTGTGTGTGTGTGTGTGCGCGCGCGTGTGTGTTTACTAGTTGTGTGTGTGTGTGTGTGTGTGTGTGTGTGTGTGTGTGTGTGTGTGTGCGCGCGCGTGCGTGTGTGTGTGTGTGTGTGTGTTACTTAACAAGCAACATGACTCTACCATCCTCGTGGCGCATACTTGCACTATTCTTAATAACAAAATCTACGCATGATATCTACCAGTGTAAATTTGCGAGAGGAGACGAGTGTTGTAGAAATGTTGGAGGAGCGCTGGTGTGTGCTCCACCTGACAACGTCTGGTCTCAGACAGTCCACCCACTACACTCTACATTAACACCGTAAATATTGCAGTGGTTTTGCTTAGCCAGAAGTCACAATGTAGGCAACCGACCTCACTTAACCAAGCCCCCCAATCATTAGGCTCCATGAAATAGATTTTTATTTCCCTAAACCATAGCAATTTCCCTAAGTTCATAGCGTAAGAAATGTGGTGTTCAGTAAGAGGACAAGTTCAGGGGAGGGCGTGTACGGAGGCCCGGTCTCTTGATATGCCACTCCGTTCAAAATGCAACTGTTTAACCTCGCCAGAAGCGTACGAACCCAGAGTAACCTACATAATATCGAGGCGGAGACATAGACACCGGTGGTATTATGGGGGCTTTAATTTTGACTAATACGTCGCATTTTTAACGTATTTTGTAGATTACGTTAAAAATGTGATTTAGTTGGTTGGGTTTTATTTAGATTTTAACTGGAGACAGTGGATGCTGTAATTAGGACGCTCGGTTATTGCAAATGATTGGTTATATCAATCCGTCCTCTCTCTGTCTGTCTGTCTCTCTCTTTCTCTCTCTCTCTTTCTCTCTCTCTTTCTCTCTTTCTCTCTCTCTCTCTCTCTCTCTCTCTGTCTCTTTTTTTTCTCTCTCTTTCTCTCTCTCGGTATGTCAAAATTTTAACGTAGTCGACCAATCCGTTGAATGTATGACATATTAGTAAAAAATATAGCACCGTAAATATTGAGGTTTACCATGCCTCAGCCTCCATAAGTAGGTTGCTTGGGCCCAAAAGGTTCTGGTTAGGCTAAACAGTTGCATTTGTTACGGAGTGGCAGAGCGACAGAACGGACTGGGTGATTAACGCTTCTTTTATTGTCTTATTTGAGCTTTCAGTCAAATTTCGTGACAGCTTTTTTTTTAGCTTTGAAGTGAGACTGGAGGTAGCTTGGGGGTGGTGGGTACACGACTTTGTTCCCTGTGTTCACCTTTAATACGTGCTGGAATATTGTGTGTTTGACGTGACCAGTCATGTTGTGGAGAGGTACTAGCCTAGTTGTGCTTGCTGGGGGTTGAGCTTCGGCTCTTTCTTCCCGCCTCTCGACTGTCAGTCGTCTGGTGTACAGGTTCCTGAGCTTATTGAGGGCTATCGTAGCTGCATTTGAAAGTGTGTATGGAGTCAGCCTCCACCACATCACTGATTAAAAGAAATTTGGTACCGTGGCTGTGTAGGCTTCTGGGAAAGGTGTATTTCTTGCAGGAGATTGTCTGATTGTTTCTTCAACTAGTCGACTTGTGTTTCAATGTTTCTTATGTTTCTTTGGTGGATGTTGAATGGATGTGGATCACCACCCCTTTCACTGCCACCACTCTCCCACACTGTCACCACCCTCCCACACTGTCACCACCCTCCCACACTGTCACCACCCTCCCACACTGTCACCACCCTCCCACACTGTCACCACCCTCCCACACTGTCACCACCCTCCCACACTGTCACCACCCTCCCACACTGTCACCACCCTCCCACACTGTCACCACCCTCCCACACTGTCACCACCCTCCCACACTGCCACCACCCTCCCACAGTCACCACCCTCCCTCACTGTCACCACCCTCCCACACTGTCACCACCCTCCCACACTGTCACCACCCTCCCACACTGCCACCACCCTCCCACACTGTCACCACCTTCCCACACTGTCACCACCCTCCCACACTGTCACCACCCTCCCACACTGTCACCACCCTCCCACACTGTCACCACCCTCCCTCACTGTCACCACCCTCCCTCACTGTCACCACCCTCCCACACTGTCACCACCCTCCCTCACTGTCACCACCCTCCCACACTGTCACCACCCCCCCACACTGTCACCACCCCCCACACTGTCACCACCCCCCCACACTGTCACCACCCTCCCACACTGTCACCACCCTCCCTCACTGTCACCACCCTCCCACACTGCTACCACCCCTCCCCCCCACAGTGCCACCACCCCCCACAGTTCCACCACCCCCCACACTGCCACCAACCCTCCCCCCCACAGTGCCACCACCCCCACACTGCCACCAACCCTCCCACACTGCCACCACCCCTCCCCCCACAGTGCCACCACCCCCCACACTGCCACCCCCGCACACTGCCACCAACCCTCCCACACTACCACCAACCCTCCCACACTGTCACCACCCTCCCACACTGCCACCACCCTCCCACACTGCCACCACCCTCCCACACTACCACGACCCTCCCACACTGTCACCACCCTCCCACACTGCCACCACCCACCCACATTGCCACCACCCTCCCACACTGCCACCACCCCTCCCCTCCACAGTGCCACCACCCCCCACACTGCCACCCCCCCACACTGCCACTACCCTCCCACACTGCCACCAACCCTCCCACACTGCCACCACCCCTCCCCCCCACAGTGCCACCACCCCCCACACTGCCACCCCCCCACACTGCCACTACCCTCCCACACTGCCACTACCCTCCCACACTGCCACCAACGCTCCCACACTGCCACCCCCTCCCCACACTGCCACTACCCTCCCACACTGCCACCAACGCTCCCACACTGCCACCCCCTCCCCACACTGCCACCACCCTCCCACTGAATCTGTCTTAATACTTCACAATAACCCCGTCTGGCCTGACACCACAGTTCCTGGGATTGTTTAAACAATGCCCTGTTCTCAAAATACATTTATTGTCAGTTGAAAAATGAATACATGAAACGCTTCTATATATAGCGAGAGAGGAAGAGAAGTTCACACAGGGAAGGTCTAACTCCACCGTCGGAATCCTTGCAATGTATATTGTAATATAGGAGTGTATATTGTAATATATGAGTGCATATTGTATTATAGGAGTGTATATTGTATTATAGGAGTGTATATTGTAATATAGGAGTGTATATTGTAATATAGGAGTGTATATTGTAATATAGGAGAGTATATTGTAATATAGGAGTGTATATTGTAATATATGAGTGTATATTGTATTATAGGAGTGTATATTGTAATATAGGAGTGTATATTGTAATATAGGAGTGTATATTGTAATATAGGAGTGTATATTGTAATATAGGAGTGTATATTGTAATATAGGAGTGTATATTGTAATATAGGAGTGTATATTGTAATATAGGAGTGTATATTGTAATATGGGAGTGTATGTTTTATTATAGGCGTGTATATTATAATATGGGAGTGTATATTTTAATATAGGACTGTATATTGTAATATAGGAGTATATTTCAATATAGGAGTATATATTTTTAATATAGGAGTGAACGGTTTTAATTTAGGAATGCATGTTCTAATATAGAAGTGTATGGGTTTTAAAATTGCAGTGTATTTATCTATATTTATAAAATACAATGACTATCCGAGGCTGGAAGTCAAGCTTTTAGGACTAAACTCAACCACCTTTGCACGGTGATTGCTGTGAGGTAGGCGCCCATCATTACCGGGTTGGGGTCAGCATCACTGATAACAACGTGACATGGTCGCATAGCGAACCCCATCACTGGTCTGACACTGGTTCTTGGTTCGTTGACGACTCGACTCTCTAAAGTTAAGTGGTCATGATGCTTTGCCCTGAGTAAAGCTAAGGAATTTTGTAGACAACTCTCTTTCACACAGCCACTTGCTCACGCATCCAGTTGCTCACACAGCCACTCGCTCACACAGCCACTCGCTCACACAGCCACTCGCTCACACAGCCAGTTGCTCACACAGCCAGTTGCTCACACAGCCAGTTGCTCACACAGCCAGTTGCTCACACAGCCAGTTGCTCACACCGCCAGTTGCTCACACCGCCAGTTGCTCACACAGCCAGTTGCTCACACAGCCAGTTGCTCACACCGCCAGTTGCTCACACAGCCACTTGCTCACACAGCCAGTCGCTCACACAGTAATAGGTAGGATGGGTTGCAATATATCTAAACAGGAGGATGAGTTGCAATATAGGAATGTGTGTGTTAAAGATAACAGTATATATTTTATTCTGTAAATCTATATATATATACCTTATTATTTTTGTTTTTATAACAGTATACCTTTTTAATATAGCATTGAACATATCATTCTACTTTAATATTGTTGTATGTTTTTAATATAGGAATGTATATGTTGATGTAGCAATATATATATATTAATAAATGGAATGAATGGTAACCAGTATATGGAGCAAACTAATCGAAAGCCTGGTTTAGGCGTAAATTTAAAGGGAATCTTCCCATTATAAACCAAGGTCTGTGTTGGGGAATATTCCCTCCCCTTCCCCCCCTCCTCCCTCCCCATCTCCCTTACTACTAAATAGACGTAACCTGGAACTAGAGTTTAATATCTTGAGAATTATGTATGTTTAACGGGGGACCACCGCTGTCTCGCCCCGTTTTATCCCGGGGGGGGGGGGGGCAGGAGTGACCGTGAATTAGTGCCTTAGGGGGTGACAGGACCCCCCCGTGCTGGTGACGTGTCCCCCCCCCCCCCCTTGTTCGTGACGTGTCCCCCCCCCCCCCTTACTTCCAGACCTGTGACAGGCTGGGATTGCATATCTACACAGTAAAATAACAACGTATTGGAGTGAACGATATGGAAGAAAATGTAGAATAGAACCAGTGAAGAGCAGAGGTGCCATAGGCACAATCAGAGGTTACCTTGAGGTGCTTCCGGGGCTTAGCGTCCCCGCGGCCCGGTCGTCGACCAGGCCTCCTACAGAGGACACTGTATAAACATCAGAGGTCCACGGTTGTTGAACGTCCTCCCAGCGAGCATAAGAAATATTGCCGGAACGACCGTGGACATCTTCACGAGGAAACTAGATAGCTTTCTTCAAGGAGTGGTGGACATGTGGGTCTGCGGGCTGCCAAGCAACAGCCTGGTGGACCAAGCTCTCACAAGTCAGCCGGGCTTGGGGAGTAGAAGAACTCCCAGAACCCCATCAAGCAGGTATCTCCAGACCTGTGGGGAGGGTGGGGGGAGGGGGGTGGCACACCTTCCCTAGGGACAGATGGGAGGGGAAGGGATGGGACTGTGAGCTTGGCGATGATCGCCAAACAAAAATGACATTGTCAGTCAACGTAGCTTTTCGCATTTCGGTCTAAGGTTATGAAGGAGAGCAAGGGAGGTAGTTATTATTACTGTTTTACACAGGTGGTTACAGGAGCAGACCACTTCTGGCTCTTGTTAGCAGGCTGAGAGCTGTCTCTTCCCATAGCTGGTGGTAAGCCTTATACCGACTAGTTTCCCCCTGGAACACAACCCGCCAACCGGTTAGCAACCAGGTACCCAGTTACTGCTGGGTGAACAGACGCGCAAAGTCAAGGACTGGAGCTTAGTCAGTTCCTCACCCCCCCCCCTTCTTCTCCTTGTCTTCCGCCCTCTCCTTGCTGTTGTCTTCCCCCCCTTTGCCATTGTCTCCCCCCTGCTTTGTCGTCCATCCCCCACCCCCCCCCAACCCCCCACCCCCTCTGACATTTTCCCCTGCGCTCTCCCTAACCCTAAATGTCCTCACCTCACGTCATAGCGTTTCCTCTTTTCGTCCTCTGCTCTCCTCTACACCTTCCCCACCCTTCTCCTCTCTCTCCCTTTAAACGACTCTCCCCCTCCCACCTCTCCAACTACCTCACCCTCATCCCACCACTACACCCTCCCGCATCAGCTGGAGCAGCTAGAGAGAAGAGAGAGAGAGAGAGAGAGAGAGAGAGAGAGAGAGAGAGAGAGAGAGAGAGAGAGAGAGAGAGAGAGAGAGAGAGAGAGAGAGAGAGAGAGAGACAGGGGGAGAAATAGTGTAAATGAGAAATGGGGAGAGTGTAAAGAAGGGGAGGAAGAGGGGGGGAGGGAGGGTCAAAATTTTCTCCTTTCGCCTCTTTGTTATTGATGAGGAGAGGTGTCGAGCCAAGGTGTGGAGCCAGGGTTGAGTGGAGATAAGGTGTGGCTCCAGGTCTTAAAGCCAGGATGTGGCACTATAGGGTGTGGAGCCAGGGTTTAGAGCGGAGGTGTGGAGCCAGGGTTTAGAGCGGAGGTGTGGAGCCAGGGTTTAGAGCGGAGGTGTGGAGCCAGGGTGGGGGTGTTAGCACCCTCCAATATTGTAGAAAATGCTGGTGGCCCGTGTGTAGCTGCTGGCGTGTTAGGTGTGGGCCACGAATTATTTCATGGTTCGATGGACTTACATGTCAGTACTGCAGGTATGTGCTAATTATTGCAGGTGTGTTAATTATCACAGTCGTAAACTAGTCATTTCAGGTGTGTGGTTATCGTTACAAGTGTGCTAATTATTTCGTTGCAGGTTAAATGCTTTAGCCAGCTAATTTAAGAAATGTTTCTGGATAAAAGTTTGCAAGAGTGAACCAGCTCTGTTCCATCTGTAATTGTGGACCACGAACAGTAATAGTTTGAGTGATCAAGCGAAGCCCAACGAAGCCTAATTCTAACAGAGTTGCTGTATTTAAAAAAAAAAAACTCTCGAATCTGTCAAAGGTAAAGCAATTACAGATGAACTTGTCTATCTCAAGTGTGGCCTAATTATTTAAGGATCTAGTTACGTGACCATGACCTAACTTTACCTAATCTGATATTATCTGACGTTATCCGACCTAACATAGTCTTATCTAACCTAATCTGATCTTATCTAACCTAACCTAACCAGAGCTGACCAAGGCATGGACTAGGGTACAAGTTTGTCGTCTAATATCAACATTCCCCAACGTCGTTATAACGTCAAATGCCCTACTTTAATATACTTTTTGTTATATTAATAATATTCGACGTGATTATGAGGATTAAAGCTCCATAAAATTACTCATTTTGCAGTTGTGATCAATACATGAGTCGGTGAACCTGTCCATCTCTCTCTCAGGTGTGAACTAATTATCTTTTGCCTAGGCAGGTGTGTGGGGGTAATTATCTCAGGCCTAGGCAGGTGTGTGGGGGTAATTATCTCAGGCCTAGGCAGGTGTGTGGGGGTAATTATCTCAGGCCTAGGCAGGTGTGTGGGGGTAATTATGTTATACCTCGGGAGTTAAAGAGAGATGGTGTAGGGTTACTCTCAGAGCTGCTGCTGCTGCTGCTGCTGCTGCTGCTGCTGCTGCTGCTTCCCCTTCAAGCAGATGTCTTCTATTCAATACACTTTATCATGACTATGTTGCCTTGTAATGGTGACAAGATGAGTGAGGTAAATGATGAGTGTGTGGTGATGAGTGAGGAAAATGATGGGTGTGTTGATGAGTGAGGTAAATGTTGGGTGTGTGTTGATGAGTGAGGTAAATGTTGGGTGTGGTGATGAGTGAGGTAAATGTTGGGTGTGGTGATGAGTGAGGTAAATGTTGGGTGTGGTGATGAGTGAGGTAAATGTTGGGTGTGGTGATGAGTGAGGTAAATGTTGGGTGTGGTGATGAGTGAGGTAAATGTTGGGTGTCTTGATGAGTGAGGTAAATGTTGGGTGTGGTGATGAGTGAGGAAAATGATGGGCGTGTTGATGAGTGAGGTAAATGTTGGGTGTGGTGATGAGTGAGGTAAATGTTGGGTGTGGTGATGAGTGAGGTAAATGTTGGGTGTGGTGATGAGTGAGGTAAATGTTGGGTGTGGTGATGAGTGAGGTAAATGTTGGGTGTCTTGATGAGTGAGGTAAATGTTGGGTGTGGTGATGAGTGAGGTAAATGTTGGGTGTGGTGATGAGTGAGGTAAATGTTGGGTGTGGTGATGAGTGAGGTAAATGTTGGGTGTGGTGATGAGTGAGGTAAATGTTGGGTGTCTTGATGAGTGAGGTAAATGTTGGGTGTGGTGATGAGTGAGGAAAATGATGGGCGTGTTGATGAGTGAGGTAAATGTTGGGTGTGGTGATGAGTGAGGTAAATGTTGGGTGTGGTGATGAGTGAGGTAAATGTTGGGTGTGGTGATGAGTGAGGTAAATGTTGGGTGTGGTGATGAGTGAGGTAAATGTTGGGTGTGGTGATGAGTGAGGTAAATGTTGGGTGTCTTGATGAGTGAGGTAAATGTTGGGTGTGGTGATGAGTGAGGAAAATGATGGGCGTGTTGATGAGTGAGGTAAATGTTGGGTGTGGTGATGAGTGAGGTAAATGTTGGGTGTGGTGATGAGTGAGGTAAATGTTGGGTGTGGTGATGAGTGAGGTAAATGTTGGGTGTGTTGATGAGTGAGGTAAATGTTGGGTGTGTGGTGATGAGTGAGGTAAATGATGGATGTGGTGATGAGTGAGGTAAATGATGGATGTGGTGATGAGTGAGGTAAATGATGGGTGTGGTGATGAGTGAGGTAAATGATGGATGTGGTGATGAGTGAGGTAACTGTCAGGTAGTTAACGACGAAGGGATATTATAAGACGTAGTTCACAGAAGACGCAGATGTTGAATGACATGAGGGATGTTGATAGGTAGATAAAAGGGTTTCAGGGCTTCAGAAACAGGCTCACAGAGACACATTTCGGGATCATAAAGAGGAACACAGTAACAGGAAACTAAAGGAAGATAATGAACAAGTGATGTAGGACTATCCACAAAGATAGCGATAGTGGCAGTGGAGGCGACAATGAGATAAATGATGGTGATAGTGGTGAAGATAGTACTGGTGATAGTGAGGGGGAGGGATGGTGGGGGAGATAGTGGGATAATGATGAGAGGGAGGGGTCAGGTCTGTGAGGGAGCCGGTTGGCTCAGGTGTGGTAGTGGTGGTGGTGGTGTCCCTTTAAGTACACCGTCACCTGGGCCACACCTGTGTGGTCCAGGGGCGTGGTGCTGGTGGTCTAAGGGGCGTGGTGCTGGTGGTCCAGGGGCGTGGTGCTGGTGGTCCAGGGGCGTGGTGCTGGTGGTCCAGGGGCGTGGTGTTGGTGGTCCAGGGGCGTGGTGCTGGTGGTCCAGGGGCGTGGTGTTGGTGGTCCAGGGGCATGGTGTTGGTGGTCCAGGGGCGTGGTGCTGGTGGTCCAGGGGCGTGGTGTTGGTGGTCCAGGGGCATGGTGTTGGTGGTCCAGGGGCGTGGTGTTGGTGGTCCAGGGGCATGGTGTTGGTGGTCCAAGGGGCATGGTGTTGGTGGTCCAGGGGCGTGGTGCTGGTGGTCCAGGGGCGTGGTGTTGGTGGTCCAGGGGCATGGTGTTGGTGGTCCAGGGGCGTGGTGCTGGTGGTCCAGGGGCGTGGTGTTGGTGGTCCAGGGGCATGGTGTTGGTGGTCCAGGGGCGTGGTGCTGGTGGTCCAGGGGCGTGGTGTTGGTGGTCCAGGGGCATGGTGTTGGTGGTCCAAGGGGCATGGTGTTGGTGGTCCAAGGGGCGTGGTGCTGGTGGTCCAAGGGGCGTGGTGTTGGTGGTGGTCCAGGGGCGTGGTGTTGGTGGTGGTCCAGGGGCGTGGTGCTGGTGGTCCAGGGGCGTGGTGTTGGTGGTGGTCCAGGGGCGTGGTGTTGGTGGTGGTCCAGGGGCGTGGTGCTGGTGGTCCAGGGGCGTGGTGCTGGTGGTCCAGGGGCGTGGTGCTGGTGGTCCAGGGGCGTGGTGCTGGTGGTCCAGGGGCGTGGTGCTGGTGGTCCAGGGGCGTGGTGTTGGTGGTCCAAGGGGCGTGGTGCTGGTGGTACAGGGGCGTGGTGCTGGTGGTCCAAGGGGCATGGTGTTGGTGGTCCAAGGGGCGTGGTGCTGGTGGTCCAAGGGGCGTGGTGTTGGTGGTCCAGGGGCGTGGTGTTGGTGGTCCAGGGGCGTGGTGTTGGTGGTCCAGGGGCGTGGTGTTGGTGGTCCAGGGGCGTGGTGCTGGTGGTCCAGGGGCGTGGTGTTGGTGGTCCAGGGGCGTGGTGTTGGTGGTCCA
Organism: Procambarus clarkii; assembly: GCF_040958095.1. Taxonomy (NCBI): domain Eukaryota; kingdom Metazoa; phylum Arthropoda; class Malacostraca; order Decapoda; family Cambaridae; genus Procambarus; species Procambarus clarkii. The sequence continues at coordinate 22,696,425 of NC_091212.1, forward strand.
GGGGCGTGGTGTTGGTGGTCCAGGGGCGTGGTGTTGGTGGTCCAGGGGCGTGGTGCTGGTGGTCCAGGGGCGTGGTATTGGTGGTCCAGGGGCGTGGTGCTGGTGGTCCAGGGGCGTGGTGTTGGTGGTGGTCCAGGGGCGTGGTGCTGGTGGTCCAGGGGCGTGGTGCTGGTGGTCCAGGGGCGTGGTGCTGGTGGTCCAGGGGCGTGGTGTTTGTGGTCCAGGGGCGTGGTGTTGGTGGTGGTCCAGGGGCGTGGTGCTGGTGGTCCAGGGGCGTGGTGCTGGTGGTCCAGGGGCGTGGTGTTGGTGGTGGTCCAGGGGCGTGGTGCTGGTGGTCCAGGGGCGTGGTGCTGGTGGTGGTCCAGGGGCGTGGTGTTGGTGGTCCAGGGGCGTGGTGTTGGTGGTGGTCCAGGGGCGTGGTGCTGGTGGTCCAGGGGCGTGGTGTTGGTGGTGGTCCAGGGGCGTGGTGTTGGTGGTGGTCCAGGGGCGTGGTGCTGGTGGTCCAGGGGCGTGGTGCTGGTGGTGGTCCAGGGGCGTGGTGCTGGTGGTCCAGGGGCGTGGTGTTGGTGGTCCAGGGGCGTGGTGCTGGTGGTCCAGGGGCGTGGTGCTGGTGGTGGTCCAGGGGCGTGGTGCTGGTGGTCCAGGGGCGTGGTGTTGGTGGTCCAGGGGCGTGGTGCTGGTGGTCCAGGGGCGTGGTGTTGGTGGTCCAGGGGCGTGGTGCTGGTGGTCCAGGGGCGTGGTGCTGGTGGTCCAGGGGCGTGGTGCTGGTGGTCCAGGGGCGTGGTGCTGGTGGTAGTCCAGGGGCGTGGTGCTGGTGGTAGTCCAGGGGCGTGGTGCTGGTGGTAGTCCAGGGGCGTGGTGCTGGTGGTCCAGGGGCGTGGTGCTGGTGGTGGTCCAGGGGCGTGGTGCTGGTGGTGGTCCAGGGGCGTGGTGTTGGTGGTCCAGGGGCGTGGTGCTGGTGGTCCAGGGGCGTGGTGCTGGTGGTGGTCCAGGGGCGTGGTGCTGGTGGTCCAGGGGCGTGGTGTTGGTGGTCCAGGGGCGTGGTGCTGGTGGTGGTCCAGGGGCGTGGTGTTGGTGGTCTAGGGGCGTGGTGCTGGTGGTCCAGGGGCGTGGTGCTGGTGGTCCAGGGTCGTGTAACCTCTTTGAGAGAAACTGGATTTTACCAAAGCTGAAATTTCTTAAGTGTGCCGTGCTGGTGTGGGTAGTGGACCATGACAAGCGTGCCCCCCCCCCCAGACACAGACACACACACACACACACACACACACACACACACACACACACACACACACACACACACACACACACACACACACACACACACACAACAGGCAGGAGTAAAAGGTAAGGTGCTCCAGTGGACAAGGGAGTATCTAAGCAACAGGAAACAGCGAGTAACTGTGAGGGGGGAGACAGCAGAGTGGCGAGATGCCACCAGCGGGATTCCACAGGGCTCTGTACTCGGACCCATCCTGTTTCTAATATATGTAAACGACCTTCCAGAAGGTATAGACTCATTCCTCTCAATGTTTGCTGATGATTCAAAAATTATGAGACTACAGGACGACCTGGACAAACTGGTGGAATGGTCTAGAAAATGGCTACTAAAGATTAACTCGGGAAAGTGTAAAGTAATGAAATTAGGCGAGGGGAACAGAAGGCTGAACACAAGGTACCATCTGGGAGGTGATATCCTGCAAGAGTCAAATAGAGAGAAAGATCTGGGGGTTAATATCACACCGAACCTGTCCCCAGAGGCCCACATCAAAACGATATCATCAGTGGCATATGCTATACTGGCCAACATATGAACTGCCTTTAGAAACTTGTGTAGGGAATTGTTCAGGACCCTCTATACCACTTATGTAAGACCAATCCTGGAGTATGCAGCTCCAGCCTGGAGTCCATACCTAGTTGAACACAAGACAAAGTTAGAGAAGATTCAGAGGTTTGCCACCATACTGGTCCCGGAACTGAGAGGTATGAGCTACGAGGAAAGGCTAAGGGAGCTGAACCTCACATCCCTGGAAAACAGAAGAGTATAGGGGGACTTGATAACCACCTACAAAATTCTCAGGGGAATTGACAGGGTGGACAAAGACAAACTCTTCAGCACGGGTGGAACACGAACAAGGGGACACAGGTGGAAACTTAGTACCCAGATGATCCACAGAGACATAAGAAAGAACACACATAAATCACAATAGTGTGATACATCAAATGAACAAATCCACAAGGGCCGTGATGAGGGTTCGAACCTCCGTCCGGGATGATCCCAAACGCGCCTTAGTGATGGGAACATCCGGGATGATCTCTAGAGAGAGAGAGAGAGAGAGAGAGAGAGAGAGAGAGAGAGAGAGAGAGAGAGAGAGAGAGAGAGAGAGTAGTGGCACGAGTCAAGATATGCTAAGAAGCACTTCCTTAGTGAGAGTAGTGAACAAGTGGAATGAGTTAGATAAGGTAGTTAAAGCCAATTCTGGTCATTTAGGACGCGCGGCTTTCCAGCTCCCTGTAAATATAAGGGGCATAACTAACCGACCTCTTTCGAAGATGGAGACGGAGTTTGATCAACTCCTCCCTAGGGCACCTGATCAACCGGACTGTGATGTACACGTGCAGCAGCGTCCAACGACTTAGGTTAAACAGCCTGTCACCCTAACTCGTCCTCTTACAAATTAAGTCGCTTTTCGCCTGTTTGCGCATTCAGCCTAAAAATCGACGTAATTCAAAATGAAATCGGCTCACGAAAGTGACGTACTGTCCCGTTTTCTTTTTTAGGTCCTCTGGCTTAGGTTGTTAGGTTAGGAAAGGAAACTTTCAATTAACTGTTTTCATGACGTTTTGAAACTTAGGGGAACTTCCTGCCCTCCTAACCTACTAGAGGACCCTTGACTCGCTGTTTTTGTGAAAAAATTCCTAAATTTAATTGGAAAATAACTTTCCATTTGAATTACGTCGATATTTAGCCGTAGTGCATACGAGCGAAAAACGACGTAATTTTTAAGAGGACGGGTTGTGGCCTCGTCTAAGAGGTTGTAGCCTCGTCTAACAGGTTGTGGCCTCGTCTAAGAGGTTGTGGCCTCGTCTAAGAGGTTGTGGCCTCGTCTAAGAGGTTGTGGCCTCGTCTAAGAGCTTGTGGCCTCGTCTAAGAGCTTGTGGCCTCGTCTAAGAGCTTGTGGCCTCGTCTAAGAGCTTGTGGCCTCGTCTAAGACGATGTTGCGGGGCACTGATCTTCAGAACCTTCTCAAGTCGAGACATTGTCTTAGGCGAGCAACAAGTAAAGAGGAGGCGCATTAAGAACTGTCTCTGTACCCTGCAAGCCTAACTCTGTGCAACCTGTCCTCTCACCCAGTACGTCGCATTTTTAACGGGATCTTCCAATCCGTTAATAACGAGAGGTACTTTTAAAAGATTGTGTGCATCAAACTCAATAGGTTAGGTGGGTTGTTTGGGTGCGTTTCTAGTTAAGCAAAACGGTTGATTTTTTTACAGTGGCAAATGGAGAGCTCGGGCTGCTGGGCGAGTACACACACTCTTCTTTGATTCTCATTTCAACTCCCTCATCCTCTGATCACTTCTCCTCGCCTCGCTCCACCTTTATCCACCTTACCTGCAAGTTTCGGGCTCCTTACGTCTTGTCCCTCCAGGCCAGGGGAGAGCTCGGGCCATTAATCGAGCCTGGACCATGTTCGTCTTGACACCTAAATTGAATATCGAACGAAGGTGTCCCGTCCTTGTAATCCGGAAGGGTCCCTTGGACGTCATTTCTTGCACGAGACGCTCGCTCAAATGGAGACCAATTCTGGAATGTTGTATTAAATCCTCAAGATGTTGCTGCTTGGGGGTGAAAGGGAGGGACTGAACAGGGGTGGAACACAGAGGTGAGAGCATATAAGCAAAGGCGGGAACTATCAGAGAGAGAGAGAGAGAGAGAGAGACCGAGACCGACCGACCGACAGACAGTCCCACCACTACACCGGGAAGGCGGTACTCTTGGAAATACCAATCACTACCAATCAGGAATATGCTGACCTTGTGGCAAAACATTTTGGAACGAAGATGCAGGTCCCTTAATCTGAACGACCTCCAAGCAATATGTCAAAGTTGTCTGATGTAGTTATGCAACAGGCTGAAGCTCACCATCTTAAATAGTGGACATAGTTAAGGCGGTTGAGTCCTACAAGTTCAGCACAAGATTTTTATGAAGCTTTGTGGACCTGTTCCTACACGTAGGTCCAGTACATAAAAGGAAGAGTTGTTTAGTTGTCGGTAACTACAGACCAGTGTCACTGCTTTCAATTACTAACAAAACTTTAGAAATATTAGTATCTCCCCAAATGAGACAACTTTTCGACCATCATTGGTTACGATGTGGTCGATAGTAGGGGTTTAGAAAACCGCTCTGCTGCTGATGTCTTGCTAAATCTCTCCACTACGTGACATTAATCACTGGATGAGCCCAAAATCCAGTAATGCATTATTGCAAGTGCCGTCGATCGGGTTCGGCACTGAGGATTACTAGGAAAGCTTCAAGCACTGTGTATTCCAGGCTCCTTTTTACAGCTAATAAGTGACCACTTTCAAGAACGGACTCAAAAGAGTAATCCTCAATGGAGCAGAATCCGAAAGCGTACAACAAGGTAGTGTGCTTGGCCTTATGCTCTGGGATGTCGTATTTCAACGACCAAATACACCACATTCCTGAAGCTCAAGTCCATCCTAACGATTGTACAACTTTTACTTAAGGAAAAGAAGAAATACTAACTGGTACGAGGGGGTTATTAATCGCAACTTTCAGCAATTTCTACTTAGCGAAGGTGATGGCAGGTCACATTTGAGAAGCTAGAGGCGATGATAATGATAAGACAGCATATTGTAAGTCGAACAGGCATACAGATTAGTGGGAAAAAGCTGTTGTTCAGTGATGAAGGTGACGTATTGGAAATAAAGTTTCATACTAGTGACCATGAAAAGCCACGCGCCTAACCTAGCAACCAAGGCAGCCAGGAAATTTACAGCCCTACTGCACATCTTCTTGAGTGCAGGGGTTGTAAAACCTTACATGGAGCACAAGTTGCTCCCATACCTGGAGTATACTTGGAGAGGGTTCTGGGAGTTATACTCTGCATGACTTGACGTGATAACTTGATCCAACAGACTTTTGCTTGAAGCGGCCCGCAGGCACACACACTTAAATTTTTCCCTTAAATACTTCAACTTTTGTGCCGCTCTCCTACACTGCTCTCTCCTAGACTCTCCAAGACTGCTCTCTCCTAGACTCTCCAAGACTGCTCTCTCCTAGACTCTCCAAGACTGCTCTCTCCTAGACTCTCCAAGACTGCTCTCTCCTAGACTCTCCAAGACTGCTCTCTCCTAGACTCTCCAAGACTGCTCTCTCCTACACCCTCCAAGACTGCTCTCTCCTAGACTCTCCAAGACTGCTCTCTCCTACACCCTCCAAGACTGCCCTGCTCCCTTCATGTAGCAGAATTGTGGACAACTTTGCTCATGATCACACGCATGAACGTATGAGAAAGCTCATCTCTAAGTATTCATCCAATCAAGTTGGACTGATCAAAACATTAAAGCCTTCTACTCCAGCGATATCTTGGTGGACTAACTGCTTTGTACAGGGCCAATGCTCTTAAGTTCCCCACCTGGCCCAACCTCATGGACAACCAGAAGTTGGCACCCATAACACCAGGTGCTCAGCTATCAGCAACCTCGTTTATCAATGAAGAACAGCACTCAATCGGCGATCATTCATTCCTACGGTGACTCGCATCTGGAACTTGTTCACTCAACACATACAGCAGGTGTGCGTGAAATAAAATTCACCGATCATATGAAGGCTCTGGCACACAATTAGCTTCCGGTTTATCCTGTACCTTTATGATAGTTACTGAGGATTACTTTTAATTTACCCCTTATGGATACAAATAATTAGCTCATTAAATAAATGAGTTACTAGGATCAAGCTTTAGATGAGATTTAGATAACAGCGCTTAGTGTTCGGTTTTATTACGAACATCAATGACATTCCTAATGAACACTCTCTCTCTCTTTCTCTATGAGACTAGAGAGAGAGAGAGAGAGAGAGAGAGAGAGAGAGAGAGAGAATGTCAAATGAGAGGATGAGTCACGGAGACATTAATTTTTTATATAATCTTAATACCGTTATGAAAAATATATACTTTTATTTTTTTCCTTTTATAGAATAATTGAATACGAGTAGAATTTTACACACACACACACACACACACACACACACACACACACACACACACACACACACACACACACACACACACACACACAAGAGGCTAGTGAAAAAGCTGGAGATGCAGGCAGGAGTGAAAGGGAAGGTACTCCGTTAGATAAGGGAGTACCTAAGTAACAGAAGACAGCCAGTCACTATGAGGGGTGAGATCTCAGATTGGCGGAACGTCACAAGTGGAGTCCCGCAGGGGTCAGTCCTTGGACCTATACCTTTTCTGATATATGTAAATGATCTCCCAGAGGGCATAGACTCGTTTCTCTCAAAGTTTGTTGATGATGCAAAAATTATGAGGAGGATTGAAACAGAGGACAATAGTAGGAGGCTACAGGACGACCTAGACAAACTGAATGAATGGTCCAACAAATGGCTGCTAAAGTTTAACCCGAGTAAAGGCAAAGTAATGAAACTAGGCAGTGGAAACAGGAGGCCAGACACAGGATACAGAATAGGAGATGAAGTACTTAATGGAACGGACAGAGAGAAAGATCTAGGAGTTGATATCACACCAAACCTGTCTCCTGAAGCCCACATAAAAAGAATTACGTCTGCGGCATATGCGAGGCTGGCTAACATCAGAACAGCCTTCAGGAACCTGTGTAAGGAATCATTCAGAATCTTGTATACCACATATGTAAGACCAATCCTCGAGTATGTGGCCCCAGCATGGAGCCCGTACCTTGTCAAGCACAAGACGAAACTTGAAAAAGTTCAGAGGTATGCCACTAGGCTAGTCCCAGAACTAAGAGGCATGAATTACGAGAAACAGGCTGCGTGAAATGCACCTCAAGACACTGGAAGACAGAAGAGTAAGGGGAGACATGATCACTACCTACAAAATTCTCAAAGGAATTGACAGGGTAGATAAAGATAAACTGTTTATCATGGGTGGTACACGAACAAGAGGGCACAGGTGAAAACTAAGTACCCAAATGAGCCACAGGGACGTTAGAAAGAACTTTTTCAGTGCCAGAGTAGTTAACAGATAGAATGCATTGGGCAGTGATGTGGTGGAGGCTGAATCCATACACAGTTTTGAATATAGATATGATAGAGCATAGTAGGCTCAGGAACCTGCATACAAGTTGATTGAAAGTTAAGAGGCGGGACCAAAGAGTCAGGGCTCAACCCCCGCAAGCATAACTAGGTGAGTGCAGAAGCCTCGCGGCTGAGTGGACAGCGCTCTGGGGGTCGTAGTCCTAAGGGCCTGTGTTCGATCCCCGGCAGAGGCCGAAACAAATGGGCAGAGTTTCTTTCACCCTGATGCACCTAGCAGTAAATAGGTACCTGGGAGTTATGCTGCTGTTACGGGCTGCTACCTGGGGATGTGTGTTGTTTGAGTGAGTGAAATATATGTGGGAGATATTATAATGGAAAAATAAATCAGGAGTCATTACATTAGACAACTGGCTGTTAGAAAGGCGGGGTCCAAGAGCTCTCTCTCTCTCTCTCTCTCTCTCTCTCTCTCTCTCTCTCTCTCTCTCTCTCTCTCTCTCTCTCTCTCTCTCTCTCTCTCTCTCTCTCTCTCTCTCTCTCTCTCCCCCTCTCTCTCTCTCCTCTCTCTCTCTCTCTCTCTCTCTCTCTCTCTCTCTCTCTCTCTCTCTCTCTCTCTCTCTCTCTCTCTCTCTCTCTCTCTCTCTCTCTCTCTCTCTCTCTCTCTCTCTCTCTCTCCTCTCTCTCTCTCTCTCTCTCTCTCTCTCTCTCTCTCTCTCTCTCTCTCTCTCTCTCTCTCTCTCTCTCTCTCTCTCTCTCTCTCTCTCTCTATACTTTTATCACATTTAATATAAAATTGTACATTTTGTGTATAAAGATGTGTATAAAGGTGGTGCCTTGCCAAGTGGGTGGTGAAGGAAGCTGTAGTGAACTTTAGGACGAGGGCCGGGGAGCTGACCCGGGATGCTGACCCGGGATGCTGACCCGGGGTGCTGACCCGGGGTGCTGGCCCGGCCGTCAGCCGATACAAAAGTTGGAATATGTTGATCACGTGCCGCTGGTCCGCCAAGACTCCCACGTCAGCTGGACCACTTTTCTCAGAGACCAGTGACCGCTGGGCTGGATCAGCTGAGTTTTTGTTTGAGTGATGACCTCAACCTTAGCTCCCCCCTCCTCAGCTCCCCCCCTCCTCTTGCTCCTCACCCCCTCCACTTCCCCCAATCCCTTCCGCTTCCCCCTCTCACTCCCCCTCCATCCCTCCCCTCCTCTGCATTCCCAGTTGTTTTGGCGATTTGGTCTGATATGATCTGCTGTTCATTTATGTCGATCTGTTTAGATGGAGGTGATTTGACCTGATTGTGTGGCCCCAATCTGCCAGAGGTTGCTACCTTTGTCCCCTCCTTTATGTTGTTTAGATCAGGTGGCCAGAGTCTACCCTCCTCCTCCCACTGTGCGAGGCCGCGCCCCGCAAAATTGTCTGCAAATGACGGGAACTGTTTTCAGTGTCTGATGAGCGAGGGAGCCGCCGTCAACTCTGCATTATTCCATGCTTCGCGTGATGAATTTTCGCGTGAGAAGCCGGTCATCCATCGTGTGTGACAGCAACACGGGGGAGACAAGCCGCTGGGTCAAGACCAACCTCACTCCACGAAGGGTAAACATACCCCCCATTCCCCCTCTCTTCCCCCCCTCTCTTCCCCCCTTTCCCCCCCCCACTCCCCCCCCCCCCCCCGCTTCCCTCCTCTCCCCCCCTAGCCGACTTTTTTGCTATTTTTTTGTTTTTTGGCTAATATTGTGTATTGATTATTGGTGTCTGCATACATGCAAGATTAATACAAAAAATATGATACAGTTACGTGTAAATATCCACAAAGAAAGAGGAACCAAAATCTGAGCACTTTCGCGTATTAAGATTTTTTTCAGGAGTATACTATAGCGTATAATGCAAGGGTGAGGATATACATATACATATATATATATATGTGTATATATATATACACTAGAGTGGCGTACCAGTCGGTGTCCGGGATAGTCTCTCTCCCCCTTTACCTCCTATTCTAACTATCTTCTTTACCCTCTTTCCCCTCATCTCTCCCTCTTGCACCCTCCCCTTCTTCCCTCGCCCCTCCCATTTCTTTATTTTCCCCCCTCCCATTTCCTTATTTCCTCCCTCCCCTCTTCCCTCCCCCCCTCTTCCCTCCCCCCCTCTTCCCTCCCCCCCTCTTCCCTCCCTCCCTCTTCCCTCCCCCCCTCTTCCCTCCCTCCCTCTTCCCTCCCTCCCCTCTTCCCTCCCTCCCCTCTTCCCTCCCTCCCCTCTTCCTTGCCTACCGTCTAACAGACGTTTCCATACAATATATAAATTCGATATATATATAAGGGGTTCCCGGCTATACCCGGGTCTCTCTCCCTCTTCTTTCCACCCTATCCCCTCTTCTCTCCATCTCTCCATTCCACTCGTCTTCCTCGCTTTACTCCCTCCCCCCCCCCTTTCTATTAAAAAATTTATTACAAAACACTAAAAAACTCTGGGAAACACCATATATTTAACATAAAATTGCATGGGGGGGTGTCCATAAATGCTAATATTTCTTAAAGTATTTAATTTGGTCTGACTCCGGCCACCCCATGTCTATTCACTACCGCAGCCCATCTGTTTTATGCTATTATAGCTAAAGTATAATTATGACTAGAAAATTTCTATAAATTTTATCTCTCTCCTAAAATATTAATAATAACACATTAAGAACAAAGTGTCAGTATGTCCTTCAGAATTAATGACATAAACACAGAATATAATAGATCTCCTTTGGCTTCGAATGTGTGGGTCGACCTTGGGCTTCTCTAGCAGGCAGAGAAGAGAGAGAGCTTACCTGATGTTTCAGGTTTTGTGGTACTATCGCCAAAGTATGAATAGCAGGAAATGTATCAATTTCACAAGATCAGTGAATAGCGTCGTATAAAACGTTTGCTTTTAAATTTTGATTTTCAAAATGTTTAGCTAGATGTAGCTGGTGAACAGGGGGCAAAAATGGTAGTTGATGAGGCGGGGGGGGGGGGGGGGGGAAGGGGGGTCATCCTGGCACATTGTTCCCTATGAAATTGTGGCGACCTCCGACCAGCCTATAGTGTAGAAGCCCACACCTTCTCCCCAGGCATGTGGCCTCCATGCTCAGACACCAACTGACGTGTTCTTACAAAAATCGAAACGACAAAAGTCAAGAGTGTAGTGGGTAAAGGAATTCATTTCTTTGAGTGAAGGAAAGCAATCATCAGCGATATATTGTGTTGTTTAATGAGCTTCGTGTTGTTGGTGCGGCTGTCAGCGACACCCAGGAAGATGCTCCTCCCGTCTCTAGCCGTCCAGGGTAATTGTCTGTCTGTCTGTCTTATTGTGGACTGAGTTGATTCCCTACTTTATAATCTTCGTCAGACTTTGAGTGTGTATTACGTACGTTCTTCTGATTCATTCTCTCTCTCTCTCTCTCTCTCTCTCTCTCTCTCTCTCTCTCTCTCTCTCTCTCTCTCTCTCTCTCTCTCTCTCTCTCTCTCTCTCTCTCTCTCTCTCTCTCTCCTCTCCTCTCCTCCACCCCCCGGCGTGACTGTCTGCCAGAGATCTGGAACAGGGCTGACAGTTGTTTGGTTCTGTTAAAAGATGATTAGATATCTCCGGTTTAGACCCAAATGTTTTCTGTAAAGTTTTCCCCTGTAATCTCTTCCCTAGACTCCGATTCTTCGTTCCCCGTCCTCCCCTGTCTCTCTCTTTCCACCCTTCACTAAGTCACTCTCCCTCTGTCTCTCCTTCCTTATCTTCCACCCCTCCCTCAACACCCTCCCTCTGTCTCTCCTTCCTTATCTTCCACCCCTCCCTCAACACCCTCCCTCCGTCACTCTTTCCTTCCCTCTCTGCCAGGTCATGCCGGCGTGATAGGCGCTTTTATGTAATGTTTCCACTTCTTACTTGAATTGCCACTTTCCACTCGTTGGCACTCGTTGCTTGGGTTGGCACTCGTTGCTTGGGTTGGCACTCGTTGCTTGGGTTGGCACTCGTTGCTTGGGTTGGCACTCGTTGCTTGGGTTGGCACTCGTTGCTTGGGTTGGCACTCGTTGCTTGGGTTGGCACTCGTTGCTTGGGTTGGCACTCGTTGCTTGGGTTGGCACTCGTTGCTTGGGTTGGCACTAGTTGCTTGAGTTGGCACTCGTTGCTTGGGTTGGCACTCGTTGCTTGAGTTGGCACTCGTTGCTTGGGTTAGCACTCGTTGCTTGAGTTGGCACTCGTTGCTTGGGTTGGCACTCGTTGCTTGGGTTGGCACTCGTTGCTTGAGTTGGCACTCGTTGCTTGGGTTGGCACTCGTTGCTTGGGTTGGCACTCGTTGCTTGGGTTGGCACTCGTTGGTTGGGTTGGCACTCGTTGCTTGGGTTGGCACTCGTTGCTTGGGTTGGCACTCGTTGCTTGGGTTGGCACTCGTTGCTTGGGTTGGCACTCGTTGCTTGGGTTGGCACTCGTTGCTTGGGTTGGCACTCGTTGCTTGGGTTGGCACTCGTCGCTTGGGTTGGCACTCGTCGCTTGGGTTGGCACTCGTCGCTTGGGTTGGCACTCGTCGCTTGGGTTGGCACTCGTCGCTTGGGGTGGTGTGAGAGGCACTCGTGCTCTCGTCAAACTGGTGATGAAGTGCAGAATTTCTTGGTGAAGTGAAATAAAATCTGGAACATGTCCCTTGTGGGTAAATAGTGGCTGTGTTTTTCTTTGTACCAAGGCTGGCGAGACAGATATGGTGATGGGGAGATGGGTGGTGATGGGGAAGGGGAGGAAGGCGGAACAACATGGGGGGGGGCTGTGAAGGTACTGGGGATTGAGAGGGAATGGGTGCTGGAGCAGTGCAAGGAAAGCACCCTACCATTACTGCATGGGCGGAAACCTGATCACGGGGCAGCTTGGACCCTCCTAAACCACTGTGTTTTCTGACTACTTTTTGTTGGTGGTGGTTACAGAAGATACAGGTGAAAGAATAGGTATAGAAATGGGGAATATAGTATGAGTTATGATAGCAGGCTGGCAGGCTGGCTGGCTGCTGGCTGGCTGGCTTACTGACACGATGGGTTGGGTAGATGAGCTATAGACTTGAGCTGTCTTGTTCAGAGGGAAGCTGCGTGGGTTTGTAAGGTTGGTCAAGTGGAATTTCAGAATATATGAATGTCTATGAGACAAAACATGAATGGTTATATATTCTTAGCGCAGCTCTTCTTGGAGTCCTTATTATTTTGCACTGCTTGTGGTTTTTTTGGTCCATGCTAGTTTTATTGAAGTGTTAGTGAAGTCTTAAGTGTTAGTTCCACTACGAGGCTCTTGCTCTCACACTATGCTCTTCTTCCCTCCCGCTGTCAACCTTTCCCCCGACGATGCTCCTCCCCGTTCCACAATTCATCTCCCCATCACTCCCCTTCCCTCCCACAACACAGCCAGCCTCCCTCCCTCCCTCTCCTACCCCATCCCTTCCATACCCGCCGCTGCCCTGCACTCTTTATTGTTCCTCTTTGTTCAGCGTGCTCTGTGTTCCTTGCTGCCCCCCCCCCTTTGTTGATCACCCCTCCACTCTCCACACCCTTGTGGCCCCCCCTCTCTCTCTCTCTCTCTCTCTCTCTCTCTCTCTCTCTCTCTCTCTCTCTCTCTCTCTCTCTCTCTCTCTCTCTCTCTCTCTCTCCCTCTCCTCTCTCCTCTCCTCTCCCTCTCTCCCTCTCCCTCTCTCCCTCTCCTCCCTCTCCCTCTCCCTCTCTCCCTCTCCCTCTCCTCCCTCTCTCTCCCCCCTCCCTCCCTCCCTCCCTCCCTCCCTCCCTCCTCCCTCCCTCTCCCCTCTCCCTCTCCCCTCTCCCTCTCCCTCTCTCCCTCTCCTCCCTCTCCCTCTCCCTCTCTCCCTCTCCCTCTCCTCCCTCTCCCTCTCCTCCCTCTCTCTCCCCCCCTCCCTCCCTCCCTCCCTCCCTCCCTCCCTCCCTCCCTCCCTCCCTCCCTCTCCCCTCTCCCTCTCCCCTCTCCCTCTCCCCCTCCTCCCCCAGTTCACCTGTCCATCCATCCATACGTTTTTTATTTTTTCTACAAGAATCTGTCTTCCCTACCCTCCCCCCCCACCCCCCCACCCCTACCCTTCTCAACACGCCAAGGTTGCAATTGCTATTCCTGATGCGCATGATTATTGACTGCCAAATGAGGCGAGGAATAATATGCCCCGGAGGAGGAGGAGGCGATGATGTTCCGAGGATGGGAAGAAGGAGGCAGGAGATGGGGGTCGCCCCCTTCCTTGCTTGCTTCTCCAGGCATGGCTGCCTGAACGCCATGAGGCACGCCATTCACTCCGTCAGCGAGGCAGATTCACCTGGCGGATATGTAGGGTACTCGGCACTGATTCAGGTTCATCGGGCCGGGGTGTGATTTATAGCCAGATGTATCGGCCAGGTCTGTAGTCAGGGGTGTGTGTGTGTGTGTGTGTGTGTGTGTGTGTGTGTGTGTGTGTGTGTGTGTGTGTGTGTGTGTGTGTGTGTGTGTAGATAAGTGCGTAATGCAGAGTCGGGTATTACTAGTGGATTTGGAGGAATTGAGCACATCAGGCTCAATTATTGAGTCATGTGCGCACCTGCAGAGCTCGGATCCTAAGCACTGTATGTCTAGCAGGTATGTTGATTGATCAGTCAGGCAAAACTGCAGTGTGTTTACTGCTAATGGTGTTAGTCATATGTATAAGTGTGTGTATATATATATATATATATATATATATATATATATATATATATGCGAACAAGCCTGAATGGTCCCCAGGACTATATGCGAATGAAAACTCACACCCCAGAAGTGACTCGAACCCATACTCCCAGAAGCAACGCAATCTGGTAACTACAGGCGCCTTAATCCGCTTGACCATCACGGCCGTCAAAAGGAAGTGATAGCCGAGGCTATTTGAGCCACTTCCCCGACGGCAACTCGGATGGTAATCTTGGGCATAGCATTTCACCAAATCACCTCATTCTTTGGGGCACACGTGAGGAACACAAATGCGAACAAGCCTGAATGGTCCCCAGGACTATATGCGAATGAAAACTCACACCCCAGAAGTGACTCGAACCCATACTCCCAGAAGCAACGCAACTGGTAACTACAGGGCGCCTTAATCCGCTTGACCATCACGGCCGTCAAAAGGAAGTGATAGCCGAGGCTATTTGAGCCACTTCCCCGACGGCAACTCGGATGGTAATCTTGGGCATAGCATTTCACCAAATCACCTCATTCTTTGGGGCACACGTGAGGAACACAAATGCGAACAAGCCTGAATGGTCCCCAGGACTATATGCGAATGAAAACTCACACCCCAGAAGTGACTCGAACCCATACTCCCAGAAGCAACGCAACTGGTAACTACAGGACGCCTTAATCCGCTTGACCATCACGGCCGTACATAAGGAAGTGATAGCCGAGGCTATTTGAAGCCACTTCCACCGCCGGCAACTCGGATAGGTAATCTTGGGCATAGCATTTCACCAAATCACCTCATTCTTTGGGGCAACACGTGAGGAACACAAATGCGAACAAGCCTGAATGGTCCCCAGGACTATATGCGAACTGAAAACTCACACCCCAGAAGTGACTCGAACCCATACTCCCAGAAGCAACGCATCTGGTAACTACAAGGACGCCTTAATCCGCTTGACCATCACGGACCGTACATAATGAAGGTGATAGCCGAGGCTATTTGAAGCCACTTCCCCCGACGGCAACTCGGATAGGTAATCTTGGGCATAGCATTTCACCAAATCACCTCATTCTTTGGGGCACACGTGAGGAACACAAATGCGAACAAGCCTGAATGGTCCCCAGGACTATATGCGAATGAAAACTCACACCCCAGAAGTGACTCGAACCCATACTCCCAGAAGCAACGCAACTGGTAACTACAGGGCGCCTTAATCCGCTTGACCATCACGGCCGTCAAAAGGAAGTGATAGCCGAGGCTATTTGAGCCACTTCCCCGACGGCAACTCGGATGGTAAAAGTATGGGTTCGAGTCACTTCTGGGGTGTGAGTTTTCATTCGCATATAGTCCTGGGGACCATTCAGGCTTGTTCGCATTTGTGTTCCTCACGTGTGCCCCAAAGAATGAGGTGATTTGGTGAAATGCTATGCCCAAGATTACCATCCGAGTTGCCGTCGGGGAAGTGGCTCAAATAGCCTCGGCTATCACTTCCTTTTGACGGCCGTGATGGTCAAGCGGATTAAGGCGCCCTGTAGTTACCAGTTGCGTTGCTTCTGGGAGTATGGGTTCGAGTCACTTCTGGGGTGTGAGTTTTCATTCGCATATAGTCCTGGGGACCATTCAGGCTTGTTCGCATTTGTGTTCCTCACGTGTGCCCCAAAGAATGAGGTGATTTGGTGAAATGCTATGCCCAAGATTACCATCCGAGTTGCCGTCGGGGAAGTGGCTCAAATAGCCTCGGCTATCACTTCCTTTTGACGGCCGTGATGGTCAAGCGGATTAAGGCGCCCTGTAGTTACCAGTTGCGTTGCTTCTGGGAGTATGGGTTCGAGTCACTTCTGGGGTGTGAGTTTTCATTCGCATATAGTCCTGGGGACCATTCAGGCTTGTTCGCATTTGTGTTCCTCACGTGTGCCCCAAAGAATGAGGTGATTTGGTGAAATGCTATGCCCAAGATTACCATCCGAGTTGCCGTCGGGGAAGTGGCTCAAATAGCCTCGGCTATCACTTCCTTTTGACGGCCGTGATGGTCAAGCGGATTAAGGCGCCCTGTAGTTACCAGTTGCGTTGCTTCTGGGAGTATGGGTTCGAGTCACTTCTGGGGTGTGAGTTTTCATTCGCATATAGTCCTGGGGACCATTCAGGCTTGTTCGCATTTGTGTTCCTCACGTGTGCCCCAAAGAATGAGGTGATTTGGTGAAATGCTATGCCCAAGATTACCATCCGAGTTGCCGTCGGGGAAGTGGCTCAAATAGCCTCGGCTATCACTTCCTTTTGACGGCCGTGATGGTCAAGCGGATTAAGGCGCCCTGTAGTTACCAGTTGCGTTGCTTCTGGGAGTATGGGTTCGAGTCACTTCTGGGGTGTGAGTTTTCATTCGCATATAGTCCTGGGGACCATTCAGGCTTGTTCGCATTTGTGTTCCTCACGTGTGCCCCAAAGAATGAGGTGATTTGGTGAAATGCTATGCCCAAGATTACCATCCGAGTTGCCGTCGGGGAAGTGGCTCAAATAGCCTCGGCTATCACTTCCTTTTGACGGCCGTGATGGTCAAGCGGATTAAGGCGCCCTGTAGTTACCAGTTGCGTTGCTTCTGGGAGTATGGGTTTCGAGTCACTTCTGGGGTGTGAGTTTTCATTCATATATATATATATATATATATATATATATATATATATATATATATATATATATATATATATATATATATATATATATACATGGCTTTGAATGTGTTATGAACCTGGAATACCCGCAGATAACGTTATAACTTTGAGTTAGGTATGTGACACAGGTATTTGGTGTAGGTATGTGACACAGGTATTTGGTGTATGCGACACAGGTATGTGGTGTAGGTATGTGACACAGGTATGTGGTGTATGCGACACAGGTATGTGACACAGGTATGTTTTATAGGTCTGTAACAATGTTCTGTAATAATACCAGCTATGCTAATATTATTACAGGCGTAGACATGCATATCATAGTTGTGTGTGTACGCGTGCGCGCATGCGCGCTCTATAATAATACAATGAACTGAATTGCAAGAAGATTGGGTGCGGTCAGCGGGTGGACTGGTGAGCGCGAACTGTGTATGGCTGTCAAGTGACCCACGTGCAAGGAAACATGGGGGCGATAAAGACGATTCCGGAGAGATTCTAGCAATCGGGACACGTGGATCAGGAACCACGGCACAGCTCACGTTCTTCCGCGCTCTCTGGCATCCGAATACGTTCACGCGACCTGGGCTTAGGTTTCGGGGGAACACCTTGAATTGCACGTAACATGAACACGAGTCTGGGACAGTTAGTATCTCTCCTCACTTGTTCTGTAACGATTGATTGATTGGTAAAGATTAAGCCACCCAAGAGGTGGCACGGGCATGAATAGCCCGTAATGTTCTGTAACTTGTTGTTGTTGTTATAGATTCAGCTATTCGGAACAAGTTCCAAGTAGCACGGGCTATGGTGAGCCCGTAACTTACCTGGCACAGGAGCGGGGCAAGTAGCACGGGCTATGGTGAGCCCGTAGTGGACTTGCCTGGCACAGGAGCGGTGCTGAATCTGTTGGTTCTGTAACTTCCTCTCACTAGTCTTGTACCTCTCCTGCATTTCCCGCGCCAGGCCACCAATTTCCTCCTCGTCTCTCCTCACACTCTCTAGCACATCCCCACACTGGCTGCACGGTAGAGCGACGGTTTCGCTTCATGCGTGTCGGGGTTCAATCCCCGATCCTCCAAATATTTGGGCTCTATTCCTTCCCCCCTCGTCCCATTCCAAATCCTTACCCCTGACCCCTTCCAAGTGCTATATAGTCGTAATGGCTTTGCCCTTTCCCCCCTGATAATTCTATTTCTCTCTAGCACATCTCTAACTCTGTCTAAGGAGGACAGAGGAACGCGCACACATATATAAATACACATATATATACACATACATATACATACATACCAAAGACCAAAGAGCCAAAGCTCAACCCCCACAAGCACAACTAGGTGAATACATACATATATATATAAACAAAGCTCGAACGGTTCCCAAGCACATACACCATTCAAACTCTACGACCCCTCATAGGAATCGAACCCAGGCCGCCATAGGGGTCTCTCCATCAACAGCACAGGTACTCTGACCACTACATCAGCGATCCTCGCCAGATGCATGATGGTTAACCTTGTCTAAATGAATGGCTAAATCTGTGAAATAGAAAAAAAAACTATTCAAATTGTCTCCAACTCTTGGGTTGATCCACTTGTTCAATGGAACAATTATTACCATTAATCAGCTGGTTTTGTAATAATTGACCTCTAGCTTCTGGGTCCCTTATTCTTACTATTAGTGTAGCCGAACAAACTCTTGAAACGATCTACAGGTAAACCCCCCCTGATCTGGTGCATTTATCGTATCTACATAACCCCATAATTTCTTCGTTCAGTTCGTCCCTCATGTTCAGCTTTCCTTGTTTGCGTGTTCAGTTTTGTTCAGCTTCCTTCTATGGGTTTTTGTTCTTTTTCTTGAAAACAATCTATGGCTACTTGTTCTATAGCACTCGGTATCTTAAGTGTCTTGGTCTTATCTGTCTTTCTGGTAAGAATATCGTAGTGAATATTTGGGGGCAAGTGTACCTTTTCTGTTTCACAAAGTGTTTCACAAAAAATGTGTTTCACAAAAAGGGCGTTTCACAAAAAGGGCGTTACACAAAAAGTGTCTTTCACAAAAAGTGTCTTTCACAAAAAGTGTCTTTCACAAAAAGTGTATCTCACAAAAACTGTATTTCACAAAAAGTGCTAATTCAAGGATTGGTCTTCCATAGGTTGCATGCATCGTTCTCCCAGGAATCCCGTGTTTAGGCTTCTAAATTTTGTTTTGCATACGGTGCTGATGTTATGTTGTTTATGCTTGCTTTTAGCGTGAACGGTAGTGAACATACACGCTTACCTGTGCTTGCAGGTGTTGGTAAGCATACACGCTTACCTGTGCTCGCAGGTGTTGGTGAGCATACACCCTTACCTGTGCTCGCAGGTGTTGGTGAGCATACACCCTTACCTGTGCTCGCAGGTGTTGGTGAGCATACACCCTTACCTGTGCTCGCAGGTGTTGGTGGGCATACACGCTTACCTGTGCTTGCAGGTGTTGGTGAACATACACGCTTACCTGTGCTTGCAGGTGTTGGTGAGCATACACCCTTACCTGTGCTTGCAGGTGTTGGTGAGCATACACCCTTACCTGTGCTCGCAGGTGTTGGTGAGCATACACCCTTACCTGTGCTTGCAGGTGTTGGTGAGCATACACCCTTACCTGTGCTTGCAGGTGTTGGTGAGCATACACCCTTACCTGTGCTCGCAGGTGTTGGTAAGCATACACCCTTACCTGTGCTTGCAGGTGTTGGTAAGCATACACCCTTACCTGTGCTCGCAGGTGTTGGTGAGCATACACCCTTACCTGTGCTCGCAGGTGTTGGTAAGCATACACCCTTACCTGTGCTTGCAGGTGTTGGTAAGCATACACCCTTACCTGTGCTCGCAGGTGTTGGTGAGCATACACCCTTACCTGTGCTTGCAGGTGTTGGTAAGCATACACCCTTACCTGTGCTCGCAGGTGTTGGTGAGCATACACGCTTACCTGTGCTCGCAGGTGTTGGTAAGCATACACCCTTACCTGTGCTCGCAGGTGTTGGTGAGCATACACCCTTACCTGTGCTTGCAGGTGTTGGTAAGCATACACCCTTACCTGTGCTCCCAGGTGTTGGTGAGCATACACGCTTACCTGTGCTTGCAGGTGTTGGTGAGCATACACCCTTACCTGTGCTTGCAGGTGTTGGTGGGCATACACCCTTACCTGTGCTTGCAGGTGTTGGTGAGCATACACGCTTACCTGTGCTCGCAGGTGTTGGTGGGCATACACGCTTACCTGTGCTTGCAGGTGTTGGTGGGCATACACCCTTACCTGTGCTCGCAGGTGTTTTGTGTAAATTACAAGAATAAACAGAGAGTGGGCGAGTGAATGAACGAGCGTCAGGGAGTAACTGAGAACGAATTATGAAGAAAAGTGATTACGAACACGCTTTTTAAAAAATCAAAACAGAACACACTGAAGAAATTATGCCCCCCCCAAAAAATAATGGTTGCAGCAGAGTTAAATGCTCGGGGTTGGGAGGAAGCCTGACCTGGAAAGAAAAACAAATTCGTGGAGAAAGTGCTTCAGAGAAAACACCCTTAAGCACTTAAGTTCTGGGTGCTCCACCTGGCGTTTAATTAGAGCGCTCTAAGTACAGGAAGAGAGCCCGTCCCCCCTTCCCTCCCCTCCCTCCACTACCTCTTCCTCCTACCTCCATCCAGTTCAGCTTTCTCTACAGTCAAGGTCAATGATAATGACTCGAAGCTCTTGGAAATCGGAGAGTGACTTGTCAATACCGGGTTAAAGAAATGGTCGTTCGTGTAGGAATTCATTAATCGTGAAAGGTGATTTGAATTAGATTTATGTCCCTTCAGTCGTTACGAATTTTTACATTTTTTTATTTATGCGTTTATAATAAAAAAAACATTAATTCAAAATGCGCTTTAGATCGACAAATGTTTTTAAGTCTTCGGTTATTTGTTTTCACTCTATCTTTATTTTAATGTTTAAATTGTTCTATAATTGTTTTATATAAATTTGGGTTTCCTTTGATTTTATTAAGAGAGCCGATACAATATTTTTAATTTATTTTCCGTATATTTTCATTTAAATATTGAGGGGTTTTCATGTTGTTTATTTTGAAAACTGAACTTCAGATCAAATTTACATATGTTAGAAGTCTATTCAACTTTAGTCACTTGTGTATTATCATGTTTCAATACAATGTAGTGTAATTGGGTAGTTTACCTCCCTCCCGCCGACATCACTAATGGAATTGTGGGAGATACGCGCACACCCACACGCGCGCGCAAACACACACACACACACACACACACACACACACACACACACACACACACACACACACACACACACACACACACACACACACACACACACACTATGAGAGAGTGATGAGAGGGGGGGGGAGAATATTGTTAAAATCTCACAACTGTTCATTTAGGGACAAGATAGTATACCGTACAGTATAATAGGACATAAGGGTCAAAGTGGGTTGTTTTATTAATAACACACAACACAAACTGTTCCGTATAAGGCTTTCATTAACAGTGTTTCCTCTACCCGTTACCACTTCCTGGGTAATACGTTCAAATTACGTTCTTTGGAATTAATGGCTGTGAGTGTAAACAACGAGTCCTTTCACCTAATACGTCGAATTGTTAACGTAGTCGACCAATTCATTTACAAATGTGATTTATTTGTAAAAATTAAAGACACCGAAATGTTAATGTTTTCTATGCATTGGTCTGGAAACGTTGGGTGGGGGGGGGGGGTTTGGTTGGTTAGGCCAGTACATGTCTCGCTAGCCAAAACAGTTCAGTTTTGTTACGGAGTGGCAGATGTATATAACGGGATAAGAAGTGTTAATGTGCCTTATGTAACTCCCGACTTCTGTTGGCCTCCATAGCTCGGTTGATCATCTTTTTTTTAAAGGTTAATGTTTGTTTGAAATTGTTGTATGTGAGTTTTACCACTATTGTGTATAATAAGGAGTGTGAAAGATATTAGCAGGTCACAGTTATTAACAATAATGGTTTAGATGGTGAATGTGTTTAGCCTGTTCACTGTCAAATCTATTTATAGTATTTATAGAGATATTATGCTAGCAGCCGCGTCGAACAGCCTGGTTGACCAGACTACCAACCAATAGGCCTGGTCAGAGACCGGGCCGTGGGGACGTTGCTTCTCTTAATCATCGTAACACAAGAAAATCATGTACTGGTTACGGGGATCAACGTTCTCGCGGCCCGGTCCCTGACTAGCAGGGCTCCTTGTAGGTGGTCTGGTCAGCACACCAGAATGCTATAGTGCTGTAATGAATGCTGTAATGCTGTAGACGAAGGCAAACAACAGCAGCAGCTGCAACACTAATACAAATTACTTCAATATTATAATAATTACAGCATAAATACCATCAAACCTAGTAATAATTATAGCCAAAATAACATTATACAGCTGCTAATGGCGCGTTTGTATAAAAATAAAGATTCGACGAGAACTCAGTCAAATTCAGTATAGCTTAAGTGAAAATGCATTTCTCCCCTGACCCTTTTCAAAAAGTCAGACTAGGCGAGAGACGTATATGCGATGGTGGTGTAGCCAAATGGCGCCGCGGGGTCATTCCTGAAGTGTGGGGAAGTGAAGGGAAATTGGCACTCTCTCAGGGGGGCCAACTGTGGCACTCCCCCCAGACCCCCCTCTCACCAAAAGCGCTCCCAGGCCAACTACCACAAGTTAACTACCCGTGACCAACACGGCCATCCCCCCAATCAGAATTAATGATTTCAGTGATGATTTAGTGGTTGGGAGGGAGAGAAAGAAGAGCGTGTGTGTGTTTAAAATCTGCACTTTACTCTTTGCTAGCAGGGGTCGAGATGTTAGCTCTTGAACCCCGCCTTTCTATCCGTCACTTGTGTAATTTCCTGACTTCCGACCTATTTGATCTCTTTCATTTCTACCATATATTTCACACACACACTCACACTCACACTCACACACACACACACACACACACACACACACACACACACACACACACACACACACACACACACACACACACACAGGATGCAACCTGTAGCAGCTGTAGCACCTAACTCCGAGGTGACTATTTGCTGCTAGGCTAACAGGTGCATCAGGTGAAAAGACCCTCTGCCCATTTGTTTCTGCCTCGTCCAGGAATCGAACCCGGGCTCTGACGACTACGACCCCCGCCGAGGGGTGTCCACTCGGTTGCGAGGCCCTCGGTGTATGTATTCACATATTTGTACTCGCCTTTTTGTGCCTGTATGATCGAGTATTAGCTCCTGGGCCCAGGATTTCTATCAGCCGCTGCCATGTGTGTGTGTGTGTACTCACCTCATTTGACCGTCAATCTCTCAACCGTCAATCAATTGATGTTCAGGTTCCATAAGCCTTTATTGGGATCTATCATATCTACATTTGAAATTCTGTATTGAGTGCCTCCATCACATCTCTTCCTAATGTATTCTGTTTGTTAACTGCGTTGACACTGAAGAAACTATAAAATCTGTTTCCACCTGTCCCCGCCTTGTGCGAGTACCACCCCTCTTTATCTACCCTATAGACTCCCCTAAGAATTTCGCATGTGGTCATCACATCTTCCCTAACTCTTCTGTCTTCCAGTCACGTGAGGTTTTATTCCAGTAGTCTTTCCTCGTAGCTCATATCCGTCAGCTCGGGTCGCATGCCTTTCAACCCAAAAAAACTTAGTCTTGTGCTTGACTAAATACAGACTAGATACCCCAAGAATGGTCTGACATGTGTGGGAATATAAGGTTGTGAGAGAGAGAGAGAGAGAGAGAGAGAGAGAGAGAGAGAGAGAGAGAGAGAGAGAGAGAGAGAGAGAGAGAGAGAGAGAGAGAGAGAGAGAGAGGGGGGGGGGGGGGAGGGAGGGAGGGGTAGGGGGTAGGGGGGGGGGGGAGGGGGGAGGACAACCAACGAGTAATTCAATCATAGTATTCCAATTAGTCTGCGTAAACGCTAAAATTCCCACTTGTAGGAATGCCTCGCCGCTGTCATTCCCTAATATTTTGTACACCAGAGGGAGAGAGCACGAGAGACCAAAAAAAAAAAAAAGTTTATAGAGACTAATTCGGGGGTCTGATAAAGGAATTTAACCCCTCTGTTTTCGTGTCAAAGAGCCGAGAATAGAACAATGAGTAACACCGTGTACACTGTTGATGCCTGTAAACGCCCTACACGGGAACTAATCTTTTAGCTTTGTCCTACAGTTACCTTGTGATAGCTTTCCTTTAGTCATATCGTGATAACGTTTTAGAGTTTTATAATGCACCTTATTTGGTTTGATATTTTATGTTTGCGTGTCACAGTTCCTTGTTGTTGTTGCTACTGGTTCCTCGTGTTAACGCTCGTGAGCAAATCATAAACACAAGTGTTGTCACGAACTGGTCATGCTAACGTAGGGGAGTTAAGGCACTGCGGGCTCACCATAGCCCGTGCTACTTGGAACTGTTTGTTCCAGGTAGCGAATCTTTAACAACAACAACCTGGGTGAGGGTGTAGTGTGGGAGGTTGTTGTTGTTAAAGATTCGCTACTTGGAACAAACAGTTCCAAGTAGCACGGGCTATGGTGAGCCCGTAGAACTGCACGGTGGAAAAGGGGGGGAAATGAGCAAACGTGATGTGCGAGGGATATACGGTGGGGGTGGGGGGGGGGTGGAAGGTCGGGGGGAGGGGGTTATATGACATTGGTGAGGGGGGGGGGAGAGGGAGAGAATAGGGGGGGGGAGAGGGAGAGAATAGGGGGGGGAGAGGGAGAGAAGAGGGGGGGGGGGGAGAGGGAGAGAAGAGGGGGGGGGACGTTCTTCCCGTGGCTCGCCATACTTGAACAATAATTATATAATCAAGATAATTTATGCCTCATGCACTTAATGATTTAAACAGTGCATTAATTAGCCCAATCTGGCGGTATAATTCTGGGTGCAGACAGCGTTCCATAGTATTTATAGATACTAAAGCCTTGGGTAAATGTTAAGATAAGAGTGAGGGTGCGTCTTGAGTCAAGGGCAGGTTAGGGTAGGGTAGAATGCAAAGCAGATCGGAGTCAGGTCCAAACTTAGCGCCCAGGGTCCAGACCACCGAGGGGGCCAGTTCCAGCTTCCAAGGGCATACTGCCTCATTTGAGACAACATCCGGGGTCCCATACATCTTGGTGAATACATCGTGAGCTACAACATCCGGGGTCCCATACAACTAGGTGAATACATCGTGAGCTACAACATCCGGGGTCCCATACAACTAGGTGAATACATCGTGAGCTACAACATCCGGGGTCCCATACATGTTGTTGTTTTTTATATAGCTATTCAGAACGAAATGTCCATATTTGGACATATTTGGACAGGAGGGTGTGGGAGAGGTGGCGGGTGTGTGGGTGTGGGAGAGGTGGCGGGTGTGTGGGTGTGTGGGAGAGGTGGCGGGTGTGTGGGTGTGGGAGAGGTGGCGGGTGTGTGGGAGAGGTGGCGGGTGTGTGGAGTGTGGGAGAGGTGGCGGGTGTGTGGGAGAGGTGGCGTGGAAGGGGGGAAGGGTGACGAGTGCTGGGAACACAAGGTGTGACTGTGGTCCATCTCCCCACAAATTAACTTGACAACCACTAATGCCTCGCCCGGCTCCTATTACACTCCGCCATTATAAATGCTGTTAACTTCATATATATATATATATATTCCCAGGGCATTATTCACTTTTAATTTGTCACGGCATGTATAATAGAGAGTTCGGTAACCTTACTCCTCCATTCTCTTCCACCTCCCACCTGTTCCGTGAGGGATCCCTCCCACCTGTTCCGTGAGGGCTCCCTCCCACCTGTTCCTTGAGGGCTCCCTCCCACCTGTTCCGTGAGGGATCCCTCCCACCTGTTCCGTGAGGGCTCCCTCCCACCTACTCCGTGTGGGGCTCCCTCCCACGTTCACTGTGTAGTGCTATTGCCATAGGAGCAAGGAGGAGGAGGACTGGTAGAGATCCGGAGGTATTCGTTGGGATTCTGCGAGTCTTTGAACGTTTAGAGGCTATCAGAATATGCATGTTTCACTCTCCGCTGCATGACTCGAATCAGACCCATCCCCGCAGGCGCTAAATTCGCCTCACGTAATGGTGAGGGCGAAAGCCGCCAAATAAGCCATGTATCTCTGGGAATATGTAAACAGCCTTCCCTCCCCCCCTGTGTGCCTTCGATATCCTTCCTGTATTTTCCCCCTCGTCACGACTACGGTTCCCGGTTCAGTGTGTGTGTGTGTGTGACAGAAAGAGTGCTAGTATGCTCGCGCAGGCTCGTGTGTTTCTGTGCGTGCGTGCGTGCATTACACGAGGCTAGGCTCACACACACTGGTTTGACATGGTAAGTGCCGCACCTTGCATTACAGTGAGTGTAATCGCCCGTTTAAAATCTCCCCCCGAGTGTTTCTGGCAGGGTCGTGGGCTTCACCGGTCTCACCTCTCTCTGTACGTGATTTTCTTTGTGACAGCCACTCCTCCCCTCCCACATATTACGCTCGGCTGAGGACCCTGTACTGCCTGATGCTCTTTGTCCACCATTTGTCCCTCATCAGTGATGCGTATTAAAATTAACACGTTAAGATGCGTTATAAGATGTGGTGAACAAGTCATACATCAGAAGATGAAGAGACGACGACGTTTCGGTCCGTCATGGACCATTATCTAGTCTTGTGTTCACGACTTGATTACGGTCCTGGATGGACCGAAACGTCGTCGCTTCAACTGATGTGTGGTTTGGTCATCATATCTTCAGCCACGCGTTATTGTGACTCATCGTCAGCATGCGTTATAAGATGCTGTTGGCGTTATCTTTTCGTTCCATCTTACAATTCGGAAATGAGGGAGGGAATTCTCAGGGGAATGCGCCAAGTCATTACGACTATATAGCACTTGGAAGGGGTCAGGATAAGGATTTGGGATGGGACGGAGGGATAGGAATGTTGTCAAATCCACTTGGACGGTCGGGGATTGAACGCCGACCTGCATATAGCGACACCGTCGCTCTACCGCTCTGATTGCATTCATTTCCGAAATGAATGTAATCAGAATTAAGATTTATTCCGAGTAGGGTCTAAGACCTGAGAAAATTATGTACTCCTCAACGTCATTGCTGCTCTTGGAACAAACTCAACCTAGGAACCTCAGAGATACTACCGTCAACCTGGCAACCAACAAGGGTCATTAACTACTTCATTAGTGATTCAGTGACTACCGGGGCTAACCAAATATAACCTATTAGCTATCACGGTATAAACAACGGCTCATTAACTCCTGAGGTGTCAGGAACGACCCTCTTAACCATCGGTAGTATCAACAGTAACTCAATAGCCTCAAAGGGGTATCATAAATGAATTTTTAACCCCGAGAGGTGTCAATATAGAGGCTTTAACCACCAATGGCATCAACAGAGAGTCATTAACGCAGGTGGATGCCAACACTGCCCTATTAGCCACCAGGAATGCAAGCAGTGAACCATTAATCACTAGTGGAGGTAACAATGGCCCGTTAGCAAACAGGGGGGGTGCCAACCGATTAGCCCAACAGGGGTGCCAAGCTGCCCCGGGAACAGGAGTACGGTGCCAGGCATTAGACAAAACATTATGCAAGCGTCATGGAAGTCGATTATCTCCTGCAAAGTCAATTATTGCTCGTAAACCTTGCATAATTGGACAGCTGATAGAGGCTTCCCTAAACCCGGAGTTTGAGGTCGTGGGGGAAGGGTGATGTTGTGGAGTGGGGGGGGGGGAAGAGGGTGATATTGTGGAGTGGGGGGAGGGAAGAGGGTGAGGTTGTGGAGTAGGAGGGAAGGAAAAAGGTGATGTTGTGGAGTGGGGGACTTCAAGCTTGTGAGATATAATCGGGAATAAGAAGAATAATCCTGAAATATCCACTTGAGGGGTTGTGGTTGGGTAAGATCACAATGGGAGTCTTCAGGGAACGTGAGGTATGGGTTGTGACTCTTGGTTGTGGGGTAGACCTGGTCTTGTAGTCATGGCTGCGTTGGAGTCTAAAGCTGTGAGATTTTTTTATGAATGTAGATCTTTTGTGTAAGACTGAGGCTGTGTAGGCCTAGTTGTGGTGCGTGGGGTTGTAATTTGTAGGTGTGTGGTTGTTGCATGTAGTATTGCAGCTCAAGAAACAAGTGAAGGGCTGTTTGCGTAGAATTGCGGTAGGCTTATGCTCTGTGTGTTTCCTGTGTGTGGCAGGAAATTCTCCTAAAGTTTCAAAACGTTATGGACAACCGTTCATTGAAAGTTTCCTCTCCTAACCTAACCGAGTAAGCCAGAGGACTCACACAGAAAACGGGACAGTACGTCACTTTCGTGAGCAGATTTCATTTCAAATTATATCCATTTTTGGCCATGTTGCGCATACGAGCGAAAAGCGACGTTATTTTTAAGAGGACGGGTTGTACATGCCTTCTCTTTACCTATGCACAATCCTTCATTAATGTACAACCCTTCCCGACCCATTTACAGGCACTCGACACACTTGTACAGCTTACCATACACTTAAGTTCAATTCCCTAACTATATAACCCTTTCCCCTCTTAATATCTCCCCCTCTCTGTATCCTCCTTCCCCTCAATTTCATCTTCATTCTTCACTTCCCCTCTCTGTCGCCGTCCCTTTCCCCTACCCTCCCGTTCCCGGCTTCACCCTTTCCCCCCATTCCACGTTCCTATTTTCCTGCTTCACCCTCTCATGCCCCGCTTCACCAGGCTCCTATTTCCCCCATCACCATCTCACTCCACCCCTTCAGCAAGCAGACATTACGTGTCTGTTATTTTACGGGAAGGCGGTGGCACCCTTTGGTCCAGTGTTTACTTTGGCACTGGCATCAAGTGGCACTCTCCCTCCATATTTTTCATATTTAGCGCCACTCTTAAACGTCCCCTGAGCGGCTATCTTAAGTTTATTTAAGGCCTTGTTTAGCCGCTCACCCTTTTTTGTATGTTTTTTTTTTTTTTAACTCTGCTCCTCCGATGTTTACTGATTGGCGTCTTCACGATGTCGTCTTGTTTTGATTTTTCTTTTGTTTATCTCTGTCTTTTATTTTATTCGTCGTCTTCGGGGAACAGCCGGACTCGGTTATGACTCGAGTCATAACTCAGTCTCGGACTCGGACTCGAAACGGTTATGCTGGGGTTTGACACCAGTACGGCGGAAAGACTTGGATCAAACGCTGTAGCCTGTTGTTTTTTTTTCATTTTGCTTTACATAAATGGATGTTAATATCTGTTACATGATAGGCAACACTACCAACAGCATCCCCCAGTATTTACAACAGCTACAACAGGAATAACCGGAGCTACAGCAACAGCCATAAAAGCAGCAGCAACAATATTAAAAACGGGAGCAAACAGGGAACAGCAGAAACCCACAGAAACATCAAGAAAAGCAGTTTTAACAGTAGCAACAGGAATTTCTTTTAGCGCAGCGGCGTCAAACAGCCTATTTGACCAGAACATCAACTAAAAAGCCTGGTCAGAGACCGGGCCGCGGGGAACATTGATCCTTGGAACCATCAAGTGGTAAGTACAAGACGTCAACTAATTGAACCTACAAAAATTGCCCGAGACGCAGAATTTTTTCGTGTTTCAATCTTATTTTCTAGTTGCATTCAACGGAACATTGCAGCTTCTCATTGACTGAAACTCTGGAAGTGATTATATACATTTTATCGAATAATTCTCCATCAAGAGTCATTGCTTGAAACAGCAACAATAACATTTCAAAAGATCTGGCTCCATATGTCGTACGTATATATATATATATATATATATATATATATATATATATATATATATATATATATATATGCAATTGACGATCACAAAACACTGATAATTTTATGCGGAAAGTCCACAGAGAAATATGAAATGAGGTGAACGTTTCGGCTTTGTTAAAGCCTTTGTCAACACCAGACTGACTAAAGAGTCTAGTCTGGTGTTTTAGTCAGTCTGGTGTTGACAAAGGCTTTAACAAAGCCGAAACGTTCACCTCATTTCATATTTCTCTGTGGACTTTCCGCATATATATATATATATATATATATATATATATATATATATATATATATATATATATATATATATATATATATATAGTGTCAGAGTAGTTAACAAATGGAATACATTAGGCAGTGATGTGGTGGAGGCAGACTCCATGCACAGTTTCAAATGTAGATATATGATAGAGCTCAATAGGCTCAGGAATCTGTACACCAGTTGATTGACAATTGAAAGACGGGACCAAAGAGCCGAAGCTCAACCCTCGCAAGCACAACTAGGTGAGTACAGGTTGTCGCTCGAGTAACGTTACTCACCCACTTGGGTGCATGAATACTCATGGGTGCATGAGTTACGCACATGGGTAACAACCGTTCCTCTTACAAATTACGTCGCTTTTCGCTGGTATTCACTACAGACAAACAAGGCCGTAAATTGAAAATAAAAAATAATTGAAAATAAATTTTGGATTTTTTTCTCCAAAACAGCAAGTTAAGGGTCCTTTGGTAGGTTAGGAGGGCAGGAAATTCTCCTAAGCTTTCAAAACGTCATAAAACCGTTAATTGAAAGTTTTCTCTCTTAACTTAACAACCTAAGTCAGAGGACCCAAAACAGAAAACGGGAAAGTACATCACTTTGTAAGCCGATTCCATTTTCAATTACGTCATTATTTTTTTTTAACCTGAGTGCGCATACGAGCTAAAAGCGACGTAATTTGTAAGAGGCCGGGTTGTTTACCCGTCCCTTGTCATTGTTATTAGTCATCAGTCTACCCGTCTAATGACGGGTAGACTGATGTAGTTAAGTTGTACGAAATGTGATTTTCGAAATGGGTTTGGCGGGTCGATTAGCGAGTATTTGGCCTTTGTTGATGAGGATGGGTTGCCGCCTCTTAAAAATACAACCCGTCCTCGGCTCAAATCCATTACATGTATATATATATATATATATATATATATATATATATATATATATATATATATATATATATTGTGACGGTAACGCGTTGGTGTTCGGCTGTTCAGCAACGCAACTGGTATGTACAGGACGCCTATGTATATATATATGTTCGCATATGTGTGTGTGTGTATATATATATATATATATATATATATATATATATATATATATATATATATATATATATATATATATATATATATATATATATATATATATATAAATATAAAAACTACGTAAAGAGTCAAATCCATAGAGGTAACAGAGTAACTTTCCTCGA
This sequence comes from Procambarus clarkii, assembly GCF_040958095.1. Taxonomy (NCBI): domain Eukaryota; kingdom Metazoa; phylum Arthropoda; class Malacostraca; order Decapoda; family Cambaridae; genus Procambarus; species Procambarus clarkii. The sequence goes on from NC_091212.1 coordinate 22,727,296, forward strand.
GTGCTTGCTAGCGCTTGACAGAGTGCTGATCACGTTCCCTTGCTGGAGTGTATTTGTTTAACTCTTCGCGTGTTGATCCTTCGAAATGCCCAAATTGATGTAGCATTATCTTATGTTTGCTTCTCTTAACGCCAATTAGCGCTTCAAGCGTTTTTCCCAACTTGAGACCTGTAGTTAGTTGTGTATGTTCTAAATGTATCGGAAGCCCTCGATCCCATGAGTTTGGGATCACTTTGGAGGGGGGGGGATTATTTGGAGATTATTTTGGGATTTTTCTTATTATATAGTGATGTTATAAAAGGCGATTAAGTGATGTTATAAAAGGCGATTAAGTGATGTTATAAAAGGAGATTAAGTGATGTTATAAAAGGAGATTAAGTGATGTTATAAAAGGCGATTAGGGGGGTTTGTCAGTGTGAGATGGGTAGTTGTGGATAATGTTATTTGTTCTTAATGTTACAATGTTATTTCAATAGGTTACTAGGTTGGAGTTGATGTAGTGGTGATCCGTCAGGTTGTGGGCCAGACTGTTGCATCGTCTCTGCTCTTGTCACTCTCCCTCATACCCCCTAGTTCCTCTTAGTGTCTACCCCATTGGTACCCCCACTACTGTCCACTGGCGGCCCCCCCCCCCCATACTCCCACTGGCCCCCATTGCTTCCCACTGGCACCCCACATCAGTTCCCACTGGATCTGCTGTTCACCGCGTGGGTAAACTACAGCAACGTCCATATGAGTGAAGGGTAAACTACAGCAACGTCCATATGAGTGAAGGGTAAACTACAGCAACGTCCATATGAGTGAAGGGTAAACTTCAACAACTTCCATATGAGTGAAGGGTAAACTTCAACAACTTCCATATGAGTGAAGGGTAAACTTCAACAACGTCCATATGAGTGAAGGGTAAACTACAACAACGTCCATATGAGTGAAGGGTAAACTTCAACAACGTCCATATGAGTGAAGGGTAAACTTCAACAACGTCCATATGAGTGAAGGGTAAACTACAACAACGTCCATATGAGTGAAGGGTAAACTACAACAGCTTCCATATGAGTGAAGGGTAAACTTCAACAACTTTCTGTTGATTGGTAAATAACGTGTGTGTGGTGTACCCGGGTTCGTGAAGTGAGGCGAGAGCGAGCGGCAGTGTTCGAAATGTTTCGTGCGATGAACCACGAACACCGAACCGGGGGGAAGGGTTTTGAACGATCGTTTTCAAAGTTGATCGTGGTGATCCAGGAAGCCCCCCCCCCCCCGTGGGGGGTGGGGGTGGGGGATGTCTGTATGTTCTGATCTTGGCCCTCTGTCAAATGGGTTCCAAATACCCTCCCAGTACCCCGTCCCTTCCTGATCATCCCCCCTTCTTCCGACACCCCTTCCTGATTCCCCCCCCCCCCACTTGTGCTCAACAGCCTTACTAATTTGAATTTTTAATTTGGCCCCGAGGGGCGAGTTTATTGGGCAGCGCCACTCATCCTGTGAGTGGACACGCCGCCATAGCAGCATGTACAACACTCCCCAATAGGAAGAAAACCCGCTGGGTTGTTCATCCTGTCACTTGTACCCAGACACAGCCTGGGACTTGCTGAACTGACTTAAGTGAACAGCTTCTTAAACAAGAAGATTAACATTTGTCAAGCCTTAAAATCTTACTGTTATCTTGCGGATGCAAAATGGGGGAATCTTTTAATAACAGTATCAATATTTGACAAATAGTATTTTCCTAACTCAAACAATGTGGGGTTTATTATTCTACACATATTCCTTATGACTCTTAGATGTTCACACTCTCTCAGGTAGTGGTCAAGGCCGGTGTCCGTCACTCTCATCACAGATTCTGCAACTCCGCTGCTCAACTGTTATTTCCATTCCGAATCTCTATGGATATTTGTATCCAAGACGGATTCTTGCTATTAATTAATCAACTGCCTTACTGTCCCAGTGCTTTCTTTCCATAAATACGTACTTATTTCCCAGCTTCCCTTCTACCTTTTTTACTTCACCTCTTTCTTCCTTATCTTTCCGTCTCCTTTCCCTAATCATCTCTCTTCTCCAGTCTCCCCTACTTTCTCCCGTCCCTTCTCGCTTTGTTTTAGCTTTCGTTTCACCTCCCTCGCTATACTTCTTTACCATTATTCATTCCTCTTTATTCTTTCTAATGTCCTTTCTTCTCTTCCCTCTATCGGAGATTTGTGAAGGTCCTTCAAAGTTCTTCAAGATGTAAACATATTTATATTTTGTACTTTCCAGTTTTAGAGGTCGTTCCTACTTTTTCCATTTTGTCTTCTTTCCTCTTATCCAAGCCTCCTGTTCCTCCTCCTTATCCAAGCCTCCTGTTCCTCTTCCTTCCGTGTCGTCTTGCTGGTGGGCGGCTGCCTCTCATGAGAGATGTGAGGCTGTTGAAGGTGTAACATGGATATATACCTACCCAGATGAGGCATCCTCACCACTCCCAGCACAGCTCCAGTGCCCCTGACACTGACAGGTACTCCAGTGCCACTCTCACCACTCCCAGCACAGCTCCAGTGCCCCTGACACTGACAGGTACTCCAGTGCCACTCTCACCACTCCCAGCACAACTCCAGTTCCCCCTGACACTGACAGGTACTCCAGTGCCACCCACATTACACCTCGCTATCCCCTTTCCTGCCCCGGATCTTCAACACCTCCAGTACCTCAGCAACTAACCCATGGTCGCCTGGCCAGTCCATAATAAGCCACAGCAACAGCAGCAGCAGCAGCAGCAGCAGCAGCAGCACCCCAACAAGCCCCACTGCTCCCCGTTACCACCCACACTGTGGCCAGCCGCAGCAGTACTCCAAGGGTGGGCCTGACGGGTACAAATACGGCAATTATCCCGGGTTTACCAGGGAAGACTCAAGGCTCGGCAGTGTGTGTGCCTTCACGCACCGCTCATCCTTCTCTCTAATGTAATGGGAGGCTGGAACACTGTATGGCAGGGCGGTAGGCAGGCAGACAGGCAGGGTAGTAGGCAGGGAGGCAGGCAGGCAGGCAGGTAGGGTAGTAGGCAGGCAGGCAGGGCGGCAGGCAAGCAGGCAGGCAGGCAGGCAGGGAGGCAGGCAGGCAGGCAGGCAGGCAGGCAGGCAGGCAGGCAGGTTTTCATGCAAGCACCCTCTCTGTGCCACGGGAACAGGCAGCCTTGAGTTGCAGGCAAGATTTTTTTGTTTATTTGCTACCACAGACGTGGCCATATATATACAGTGCTAAACAGCATATGTACATTTTCTTCTGACCTCCACAGTTAGAGATCTGTTAGACATAGAGTTCAGTGATTGATTGAACAATCAACCACAGAAGGCGATTGTAGTTTTAAAATGCTAATCTAACCTACATACATAAATACATGCATTTACGTCTGTCCCACATGCACAGTGTTCGAGGTGTGTTCTTTTATACATAATGTGATTACTGCGAGGCAGGCAGGCAGACAAGGAGGCAGGCAGACAAGGAGGCAGGCAGGCAGACAAGGAGGCAGGCAGGCAAGGAGGCAGACAAGGAGGCAGGCAGGCAAGGAGGCAGACAAGGAGGCAGGCAGGCAAGGAGGCAGACAAGGAGGCAGGCAGGCAGATTTACAGAGGGTAGAGCAATGAATTTAATAGCGAGGGAGGGAGGGTTGAGGTGTGAGTTGCTGGGGATGGTTGGGGGGTAATGCAGGGGGGGCAGAGGGGAGATGAGTACCAGGTGATAACCCATCTTAATTAAGAGACAGGTACAGAGCGTAATTACGTCATCCCTAAGTGCGTGGACGAGTCTTAGAAGTCTGATCATAGAAACTTTTATGGTGTCTCCTCCCCCCCCCCCCCCACCCCAGGATGGCCAAGGGATAACTAAGTTATTCAATAGCAGATCCTCCCCACGATTTATTCAATTGCAAGGTTTCAGGAGTAATTGACAGTGTAATTTCATTGTCGCCAGCACATAAGGAATGGTTGTCTTGGAATAGTTCAGATAATTACGAGTAGTTCTCGTCAAATGGGTGTCACTAGTAATAGTGGGTCGGTGCTTCACTGGTACATAGTCGATCACTAGGAATGGTTCACTAAGAATGACACGCATAAAAAATATTAATTTTACTAATGTCTCGTTGTAAATAATGCCATTAAGAATGTCCATAACTATTAATGGGTAGTCTTCAGGTAATAGTCAACTTGCAATGGTATGTCTAATAGAATTTCTTGATCTCTTGGGAATGGCTGGCTTTAAATTTTTTCATCCTAGTAATGGCTTGACTATGAATGATTAGCCTGCTAGGAATACACATTAACAGTCATAAATCTCCTAGGATGGCCCATTAAGAGAGTCACCACTAGGATGGCCCCCTGTTACGGCCTCATGTAGCCAGTAACAGGGCTCTTTTCTTTTCAAACTGTATATGGGGTAATTTATTCAATCACAAGGCTTCAGGAGTAATATAGAGTGTAATTTCATTGTCGCCAACATATAAGGAATTGTTGTCTAGGAATAATTCAGATAATTACTGCCTCTTCTTACTCGATCCAACCCTGAGTCATGAGGAAAGTTATTCAGAACTGGAAGAATAAGTCAGTCCAAAAAGTATGGGAGGTAAACACACTATGTATTACACATATGAACAGCACATAGCACAACTGGTGCCACATTCACACAGGTCACTATGAAAACTTCTGCAATGTTTTTTTCGCGGCGAGTCTGCTTCTCTCTGCCATCATACACCGCTCAGACACCTGCCCGAGTGTGTCTTCTCTGGTCCTCACGCCGGCGAGTTTACCTTTCTCAGTAAATCATGGGCCAGTCCTCTACAGTATAGTCACGGTGACACAACACCACCGTCCTACTCTCCAGCAACACTGGCAGGGGTCTCCAGCAACACTGGCAGGAGTCTCCAGCAACACTGGCAGGGGTCTCCAGCAACACTGGCAGGGGTCTCCAGCAACACTGGCAGGGTCTCCAGCAACACTGGCAGGGGTCTCCAGCAACACTGGCAGGGGTCTCCAGCAACACTGGCAGGGGTCTCCAGCAACACTGGCAGGGGTCTCCAACAACCCACTGGCAGAGGTCTCCAGCAACACACTGGCAGGGGTCTCCAGCAACACACTGGCAGGGGTCTCCAACAACACACTGGCAGGGGTCTCCAGCAACACACTGGCAGGGGTCTCCAGCAACACACTGGCAGGGGTCTCCAGCAACACACTGGCAGGGGTCTCCAGCAACACACTGGCAGGGGTCTCCAGCAACACACTGGCAGGGGTCTCCAGCAACACACTGGCAGGGGTCTCCAGCAACACACTGGCAGGGGTCTCCAGCACCACTGGCAGGGGTCTCCAGCAACACACTGGCAGGGGTCTCCAGCAACACACTGGCAAGGGTCTCCAGCAACACACTGGCAGGGGTCTCCATCAACACACTGGCAGCGGTCTCCAGCAACACACTGGCAGGGGTCTCCAGCAACACACTGGCAGGGGTCTCCAGCAACACACTGGCAGGGGTCTCCAGCAACACACTGGCAGGGGTCTCCAGCAACACACTGGCAGGAGTCTCCAGCAACACACTGGCAGGGGTCTCCATCAACACACTGGCAGGGGTCTCCAGCAACACACTGGCAGGGGTCTCCAGCAACACACTGGCAGGGGTCTCCAGCAAGACACTGGCAGGGGTCTCCAGCAAGACACTGGCAGGGGTCTCCAGCAAGACACTGGCAGCGGTCTCCAGCAACACACTGGCAGGGGTCTCCAGCAACACACTGGCAGGGGTCTCCAGCAACACACTGGCAGGGGTCTCCAGCAACACACTGGCAGGGGTCTCCAGCAACACACTGGCAGGGGTCTCCAGCAACACACTGGCAGGGGTCTCCAGCAACACACTGGCAGGGGTCTCCAGCAACACACTGGCAGGTGTCTCCAGCAACACACTGGCAGGGGTCTCCAGCAACACACTGGCAGGGGTCTCCAGCAACACACTGGCAGGTGTCTCCAGCAACACACTGGCAGGGGTCTCCAGCAACACACTGGCAGGGGGTCTCCAGCAACACTCTGGCAGGGGTCTCCAGCAACACACTGGCAGGGGTCTCCAGCAACACACTGGCAGGGGTCTCCAGCAACACACTGGCAGGGGTCTCCAGCACCACTGGCAGGAGTCTCCAGCAACACACTGGCAGGGGTCTCCATCAACACACTGGCAGGGGTCTCCATCAACACACTGGCAGGGGTCTCCAGCAACACACTGGCAGGGGTCTCCAGCAACACACTGGCAGGGGTCTCCAGCAACACACTGGCAGGGGTCTCCAGCAACACACTGGCAGGAGTCTCCAGCAACACACTGGCAGGGGTCTCCACTGGCAGGGGTCTCCAGCAACACACTGGCAGGGGTCTCCATCAACACACTGGCAGGGGTCTCCAGCACCACTGGCAGGGGTCTCCAGCAACACACTGGCAGGGGTCTCCAGCAACACACTGGCAGCGGTCTCCAGCAACACACTGGCAGGGATCTCCAGCACCACTGGCAGGAGTCTCCAGCAACACACTGGCAGGGGTCTCCAGCAACACACTGGCAGGGGTCTCCAGCAACACACTGGCAGGAGTCTCCAGCAGCATACTGGCAGGGGTCTCCAGCAACACACTGGCAGGGGTCTCCATCAACACACTGGCAGGGGTCTCCAGCAACACACTGGCAGGGGGGCTCCAGCAACACACTGGCAGGGGTCTCCAGCAACACACTGGCAGGGGTCTCCAGCAACACACTGGCAGGCTTCAACTATAACAAGCCTTAACAGACGGACATAAATTCCGTCTCATAACTGAACTTAGTGATTGGACCGACAGATCCCAGGGATGGCCAATACTTCACCAAGTATCACAGACAAATCACAGTCTCCACCGACTCTGCTTACTTGTTCTCACTGGAAAACGTCTTGAGTTCAAGACTGCCCTGAGTACCACCCACATCACTTCTGAGGAGTAAAAAAAATGAATAGAAAGAAGGAAACTATACGGTGTCAATAAGATCACAGCGGGGAACAGAAAGTGGGGTCGGGTGCGCTCAACAGATGGCGCCGACATCGTCACACCCACGAAGAGAATCACTAGTAGGATTGGCCAACTAAGAATAGCTAATACACTCGGAAATGGTCCCAAGGTTCTGGGTTGGGTCTGAGGCCCCCTAGTTTAATAGCGGGGGAAGGGTTGGTGTATAGATCTCCCAGATATATTACCCTGCTATATTTGACAGTGTCTCACCATTAGTGGGATTAGAAGCAGGGCGTTGAGCTGATTTTCCAACACGGAGCTACTGGCCCTCGCAGCCAGGGTGATTGCAGTGGTTTGGGTCCGCGACGAGTACAGAACAGGTATGATTGAGGGGGCGTTGACACGTGTCAATCACGGCTGACAATACATGGGTTTGGCCCATGGGGAAGCCCATGGCCTCCCCACAACACCAACACCAAAGTAGTGTACGAAGACGATATATAACCTAACCTGTCGACCCAAGCATAGAAAATTTGAAGGTTTGTGAGCCGCGAGGGTTTGTAGTAGAACTTTATTTGTCCGTTTGGGATTGTGGCGTCAAAATGCGGTGTACTGTGAGGGGGCGAGTTGCACGGTGAGTGTAATTATAGTTGTTGAGGCGATTGTGCAACTTTCCCAACAATTAAGTACGTGTGGTTTGTTCTGGTAAGTTTTGACCTGCGTGATTAGTGTACAGCACGTGTACACTAATCTGTACTGCACGTGTATACTAATCTGTACTGCACGTGTATACTAATCTGTACAGCACACACAGCTGTGTACGTGCTGTTGTTTAAGAACGTGTAATTGAGTACGGATACGTGCCGACACTTGTCAATCAACTCATGCCACCACGAGTTGATTGACAAGTTTGTATACACTTTGTAAGACAGATTGATTTGGATGTATTTATATACAGTCAGATGAAATACGTTGGGTTGTATTAAGGTCACCTGCGTGGTTTAAATAATTGTGCTGACTGTCTTGAGGCCTACTTAGGTAAGACCCAGCCTGGTACCAGGTTTAAAACAGCTGTGTTTTTCCATACAGCTGTCCAACCCCTTCATGCAGCTGTCTTGTGCCCTCATGCAGCTGTCCAATCCCCCTCATACAGCTGACCAATCCCCTCATACAGCTGTACAATCCCTTCATACAGCTGACCAATCCTCTCATGCAGTTGTCCAATCCTCTCATACAGCTGTCCAATCGCCTCATACAGCTGTCCAATCGCCTCATGCAGCTGACCAATCCCCTCATACAGCTGTCCAATCCCCTCATACAGCTGTTCAATCCCCTCATACAGCTATTCAATCCCCCTTACACGGCTATCCAGTCCCCTCATGCAGCTGTCCAATCCCCTCATGCAGCTGACCAATCCCCTCATAAAGCTGTCCAATCCCCTCATTTCTGCAGAGTGCCGGACCAAGCAGGCTGTGGTGGATGTGTGGGTCTGTAATAACAGGCGTTTTTAAATCAAGTTATCACAAGACTAGACTGGTCCCATAGGGCTCTCTGAACCGACTCCGGGTAAACTGCAGGTTCACATGATGGGTGTACCTGGGTATACAGCCATTCGTCTGGCGCGGTAACGGGGTTTACGACACGCCTTTTAACACCAGTAATCATTGAGGTAAACTCTGGCATCCACTGATGTATGATAATTGCCGAGAGTTACGGTACGGTAATAAAATCTTCCTGCGATTATCGAAGAATTTTTTTTGTCGTACATAAATACACACACACACACACACACACACACACACACACACACACACGCACGCACGCACGCACGCACACACACACACACACACACACACACACACACACAAATCTAGGGATCTGGTAGCTGAGTGGACAGCGCGTGGGACTCGTAATCCCGTGGCCTGGGTTCGATTCCCGGACTTGGCGGAGAGAATTGGGTCAGAGTTTCTTTCACCCTGATGCCCCTGTTACCTAGCAGTAAATAGGTACCTGGGAGTTAGACAGCTGTTACGGAGCTGCTTCCTGTGTGTGTGTGTGTGTGTGTGTACTCACCTATTTGTGCTTGCGGGGGTTGAGCTGGCTCTTTGGTCCCGGCTGGTCCTGCCTCTTTGGTGTGTGTGTGTGTGTGGGAAAAAAAATGATTGACATCTCAGAGGTGGGGCCCAAAGAGCCAGAGCTCAATCCCCGCAAGCATAACTAGGTGAATACACACACACACACACACACACACACACACACACACACACACACACACACACACACACACACAAATATATATAGTAGACATAATAGAGGAAATAAAAATTGGTCAGAAAGGCGGTGTCCAAGAGCTAATAGCTCGATTCTACAGATACAAATAGTAAAATACAAATAGTAAATACACACAAAATATCCCCTCCCCTCCCCCTCCCCCAACCATTCACTCCCTCAATGTGTCTAACTGCGCAGTTTAGCGAGGTGGCTAATGGAAGATTGCAAATGATCATTGTATCATTGTATTCCTTGCAACACGCACGGTTATATCAATTGCTATTTCTTCATTGTTTATCGTCTAAGTTCATAGAGTTTTGTTTTCTCGGTAACGTTCATTGTTAGGAGTGACCGGTTGAATTATTGTGGTTGGTGTATGGTTGGTGATTGTCGTTAGTGGTTGGTGAGTGTCGTTAGAGGTGATGGTGATTGTTGTTAGTGGTTGGTGATTGTTGTTAGAGGTGATGGTGATTGTTGTTAGTGGTTGGTGATTGTTGTTAGTGGTGATGGTGATTGTTGTTAGTGGTTGGTGATTGTTGTTAGAGGTGATGGTGATTGTTGTTAGTGGGTGGTGATTGTTGTTAGTGGTGATGGTGATTGTTGTTAGTGGTTGGTGATTGTTGTTAGAGGTGATGGTGATTGTTGTTAGTGGGTGGTGATTGTTGTTAGAGGTGATGGTGATTGTTGTTAGTGGTTGGTGATTGTTGTTAGTGGTTGGTGATTGTTGTTAGTGGTTGGTGATTGTTGTTAGAGGTGATGGTGATTGTTGTTAGTGGTTGGTGATTGTTGTTAGTGGTTGGTGATTGTTGTTAGAGGTGATGGTGATTGTTGTTAGTGGTTGGTGATTGTTGTTAGTGGTGATGGTGATTGTTGTTAGTGGTTGGTGATTGTTGTTAGAGGTGATGGTGATTGTTGTTAGTGGGTGGTGATTGTTGTTAGAGGTGATGGTGATTGTTGTTAGTGGTTGGTGATTGTTGTTAGAGGTGATGGTGATTGTTGTTAGTGGTTAGTGATGGTCGTTAGTGGTGATAGTGACGTGTAGTGATGATGATAAAGCGATGACTAGCCGACCAATCACGGGGGTTCAAAAAGCCAACTTGATTAACCCTAAAGCTTACCAGGTCAGCAGTACTGCCATTCACACACGTGCAGAATGCGAGGAGCAGCAGCAGCAGCGTCTAACAGTCTAGTTGAGCAGACCAACACAGCCCGTAGAGAGACCGGGCCGCGGGGACATTTATCCTGGGAACCACCTCAAGGTAACACCTAAGACAGAGTCGGGATAGTAGTACGGAGCCTGAACAACCTGTAAGTGGTGGTGGAGGTTGCAGTAAATCTTGTGTATTTACAACAGTAAATCTTACGTATTTACAGCAGTAAATCTTGTGTATTTACAACAGTAAATCTTATGTATTTACAGCAGTAAATCTTATGTATTTACAACAGTAAATCTTACGTATTTACAACAGTAAATCTTATGTATTTACAACAGTAAATCTTATGTATTTACAACAGTAAATCTTATGTATTTACAACAGTAAATCTTATGTATTTACAACAGTAAATCTTACGTATTTACAACAGTAAATCTTCTGTATTTACAGCAGTAAATCTTATGTATTTACAGCAGTAAATCTTATGTATTTACAATAGTAAATCTTACGCATTTACAACAGTAAATCTTACGTGTTTACAACAGTAAATCTTATGTGTTTACAACAGTAAATCTTATGTGTTTACAACAGTAAATCTTATGTGTTTACAACAGTAAATCTTATGTCTTTACAACAGTAAATCTTATGTGTTTACAACAGTAAATCTTATGTGTTTACAACAGTAAATCTTACGTATTTACAATAGTAAATCTTATGTATTTACAACAGTAAATCTTATGTGTTTACAGCAGTAAATCTCATGTATTTACAGCAGTAAATCTTATGTATTTACAGCAGTAAATCTTATGTGTTTACAACAGTAAATCTTATGTATTTACAACAGTAAATCTTATGTATTTACAACAGTAAATCTTATGTATTTACAACAGTAAATCTTATGTATTTACAAGCTATAGCAACCTAATATAAAGCTGCACATCACACAATGTCGGAACGGACAAAATTCAACACATTCCCTCTTTCTCAACACCCTTATTTGCCATGTGTTTTGTTCCTGGGGTTCATGTGTTCATTCCTGGGTTCATGTGTTCATTCCTGGGTTCATGTGTTCATTCCTGGGGTTCATGTGTTCATTCCTGGGTTCATGTGTTCATTCCTGGGTTCATGTGTTCATTCCTGGGTTCATGTGTTCATTCCTGGGGTTCATGTGTTCATTCCTGGGTTCATGTGTTCATTCCTGGGTTCATGTGTTCATTCCTGGGTTCATGCGTTCATTCCTGGGTTCATGCGTTCATTCCTGGGTTCATGTGTTCATTCCTGGGTTCATGTGTTCACTCCTGGGTTCATGCGTTCATTCCTGGGTTCATGTGTTCATTCCTGGGTTCATGTGTTCATTCCTGGGTTCGTGTTCATTCCTGGGTTCATGTGTTCATTCCTGGGTTTATGTGTTCATTCCTGGGTTCATGTGTTCATTCCTGGGTTCATGCGTTCATTCCTGGGTTCATGCGTTCATTCCTGGGTTCATGCGTTCATTCCTGGGGTTCATGTGTTCATTCCTGGGTTCATGTGTTCATTCCTGGGTTCATGTGTTCATTCCTGGGTTCATGCGTTCATTCCTGGGTTCATGCGTTCATTCCTTGGTTCATGTGTTCATTCCTTGGTTCATGTGTTCATTCCTGGGTTCATGTGTTCATTCCTGGGTCCGCGATAGTGTGGAGAATAGGAGGCAGTGTAACCGGGCAATAGAGGTCACCTACCACCTCGTTACACCGGGGAAATGGCCTGTACGGATGGCCACGTTGGGCAGGGCAGGGTATGGCTGGGCAGGGCATGGCTGGGCAGGGCAGGGCTGGGCAGGGCAGGGCTGGGCAGGGCTGGGCAGGAATGGTGGGGGAAAAGGTACGAATGGATGGTAGACGGGCAGGGAAGGTTTAGAGAGACGGGTGGTAGGAGAAGGGGAATATATGGATGGGTAATTGGTTGAGAGGGCTAGTAGGGGAAGAATGAGTTGATAATTTGGATGGATGATTGGTTGGGATAAAGGGGGGGGGGTGAGGGGAGAGAGGAGGATAGGTGTGGAAAGAGGTGAAGAAGGATGGTTGAGAGGGGGAAAGGGGAATTACTGTAGAAAGGGAAGTAGAGGGTTGCATGGTAGAGCAAGCTGGGAATCGTGTTAAAAATGGTGGATATTAGAGGGAGGGAGAGAGGGAATTATCAGGGGGAAAGCGCCAAGCCATTACGACTATATAGCACTTGGAAAGAGTCAGGATAAGGATTTGGGATGGGACGGGGGGGAAGGAATGGTGCCCAACCACTTGGACGGTCGGGGATTGAACGCCGACCTGCATGATGCGAAATCGTCGCTCTACCGTCGAGCCCAAGTGTTTGGAGAGAGGAGTTAAAATATAAAAGGTGTTATATAGAAAATAAAAAAAAAGGAGCAGAGGAAAATCAGACAGTAGAATAAATTAAAATATGGAAAGTAAAAGAATTGGTAAAAAGACCTGAAAAGGGGAGGATTAGTTGGATAGGAGAGTAGGGAAGAGAGAGAGAGAGTGGAGTGAAGTGGATCAGCTGACGTGTGTTGTGGTGGATCAGCTGACGTGTGTTGTGGTGGATCAGCTGACGTGTGTTGTGGTGGATCAGCTGACGTGTGTTGTGGTGGGTCAGCTGACGTGTGTTATGATAGATCAGCTGACGTGTGTTGTGGTGGATCAGCTGACGTGTGTTGTGGTGGATCAGCTGACGTGTGTTGTGGTGGGTCAGCTGACGTGTTATGATAGATCAGCTGACGTATGTTATGATAGATCAGCTGACGCGTGTTATGATAGATCAGCTGACGTGTGTTATGATAGATCAGCTGACGTGTGTTATGATAGATCAGCTGACGTATGTTATGATAGATCAGCTGACGCGTGTTATGATAGATCAGCTGACGTGTGTTATGATAGATCAGCTGACGTGTGTTGTGGTGGGTCAGCTGACGTGTGGCATGATCGATGTTAGGGTCAGGGGGAAGTCTGGGGCCGTGATTACCCCGTTGTTGGAGGCATTGATCTCTGCTGCTAGTGGAGGCAGGCCTTGGCTCTCATTGCTAGCAGGTGAGGGAAGGTAGAGGGGAATGGAGGAAAGAGAGAGTAATGAGGGGAAGTAGCGGGAGGGAGAATGACGAGATAGAAGTAAGGGGAGTTGTTGAAAGGACAATAATGGGTGTAGATGAGAAGAGGAAGGTAAGGGGATTGGACAAATGTAGGACAAGAGAAGTGGATGAAAGATAAGGGGCGATGATTAGAGGAATGGTGGGGGTATGAGGGAGGGTAACTGGGGAAGGATTGGGGATGAGGTGAGTGGAGGAAGGCTGAGATATGATGGGACTGGAGGAAGTATGGTTTGGCTGGCAGTGGAGGGTGAGAACTGGTTTCGTAGTGGTGAAAAAGTGGAGAATGTTTGGTGGAGAGAGAGGTTTGTGCAGGTGTGGTGGAGAGAGAGGTTTGTGCAGGTGTGGTGGAGAGAGAGAGAGAGAGAGAGAGAGAGAGAGAGAGAGAGAGAGAGAGAGAGAGAGAGAGAGAGAGAGAGAGAGGTTTGTATGGGTGTGGTTGAGAGGGAGAGAGAGTGAGAGAGAGAGAGAGAGAGAGGAGGCGGTGGTGTGGATGTGGTGGAGGAGAAATTGACATCTTCAAATCTGAGAGAATATTCCAGAAGCATTACTGAAGGAGAGAACAGTTGTGCATTATATTTAATAAAATGGTCAATGGTCCCTTGGGAATTTGCTTAGTTTTTGCAGTGTTAAATTAATAAAATGGTTGAAAGTGCTTAAAAAGCAACATCTGTTTTATGAAGAAAAAAAAAGTCTGAAACATTAAAGAATATTTTTAAAAGCCTAAGTCGTTAAAAGATTGTTAGGTAATTGCTGTAGATAACACCGTTGGCAACTACCAGGTAATTGTTTCGTAATTGGTGTAAATCATTTACATTATGACCTCTGACTTTATACAACTTGTCTCATAATTGCTTTAGCCAGTTTTGTTCTGTAATTACAAGCTTATTCAACCTACCGTTCAAAGTTGGCTTTTACATATTCTGAGTGCTGGAGTCTGGGGCTACGGTGAGTGCTGGGGCCTGAGGCTACGGTGAGTGCTGGAGCCTGAGGCTACGGTGAGTGCTGGAGCCTGAGGCTACGGTGAGTGCTGGAGCCTGAGGCTACGGTGAGTGCTGAACCCTGAGGCTACGGTGAGTGCCGGAACCTGAGGCTACTGTGCTTACTCTTCCCAGTACTCACTAATACTGATTACGTGGTGAGAGGAGATTGTCGTGTTTACATTAGAGAACACAAAGTAAGCCTGCTTCCATTAACTTAGTCCGACACACATTGAGTGTGGCGGTGAGTACGGAGTACCCACTATGACCCATCGGGTCCCACTGTGACCCAGTATGCCTCCAGTACAACCCCTCCCCCTCCCTGTTATTCATCATAGGTTCTCTTTAAAATTTGTTTTGACTCATTTTGGTCGAGTATGGGTGTGTAGGGTATTCACTACTGTTTTGCCTCATGATGGGTATGAAGGGTTGTACTATTTTACCCATTTTGGCTCATTACACACCTGTTTAACAGTCTACTATTTTACCCATTTTGGCTCATTACACACCTGTTTAACAGTCAACTATTCTACCCATTTTGGCTCATTACACACCTGTTTAACAGTCTATTATTTTACCCATTTTGGCTCATTACACACCTGTTTAACAGTCTATTATTTTACCCATTTTGGCTCATTACACACCTGTTTAACAGTCTACTATTCTACCCATTTTGGCTCATTACACACCTGTTTAACAGTCTACTATTCTACCCATTTTGGCTCATTACACACCTGTTTAACAGTCTACTATTCTACCCATTTCGACTGTTAGCAACTGTGAGGCATTGTGCCTCATGCCTGGCCAGCTGGGTTAACTTATGCCAATGAAAGCATTGTGTTGTTGATTAAATATTGAAGCTTACGAAGGACTCGAACCCGCGGTTTGTGATCATTGGTGCGCAGGTTCGATCCCGCCGTACAGCCCCAATATTTTGTCATAGACACTGGTAAACAAGAGTAGTCTAGGATTATAAGGAGCCTTGGATAGGTGCTGCAAAGGCCCGGGGCTAGATTCACGAAGTAGTTACGCAAGCACTTACGAACGTGTCCATCTTTGCTCAATCTTTGGCGGCTTTGTTTAAAATTATTAAACAGTTAATGAGCTCCGAAGCACCAGGAGGCTGTTTATAACAATAATAAATGTTGATTGGCAAGTTTTCAGGCTTGTAAACTGTTTAATAAATGTAACCAAAGCCGTTAAAAAAGAGGAAAGATGTACACGTTCGTAAGTACTTGCGTAAGTGCTTCGTGAATCTGGCCCCCGAGCGACAGGCTCGCACGTTTTGCAGCACCTGTTCCACGCTCCGACGAGTCTAGTGGATCAAAAATTGAGTTATAAGATTCATCAGGTTATTCTGATTTTCATTGTGCATTTTCTTATTGTTTCAGAGGGTTCGGGTTCGTGACCTTCAGTGACCCGTCTAGTGTGGACAAGGTGCTCACTCTTGCGGCCCATGAGCTCGACGGCAAGAAGGTAAGTGGGTTCGATTCCCTTTATCACCAACGGTCTATGTTATTCCTCTTATCACGCAACTTGTACCCAGATTCACGAAGCAGTTACGCAAGCACTTATGAACGTGTATCACCTTCTGTGGTTGATTGTTCAATAAACCCTTGAACTATATGTTTAATACATCTCTAACCCTGTCCATGGAGGACAAGAAAATGTATACATGCTGGTTAGCATTGTAAATGTGTGGCCACGTCTGTGGTAGAAAAATAATAATAATAATAATAAAAAAACTCTTTCCTCAATCTTTGACGACTTTGGTTACATTTATTAAACAGTTTACAAGCCTGAAAACTTCCTAATCAACTGTTGTTATTGTTATATATAGCCTCTTGGTGCTTCGGAGCTCATTAACTCTTTAATAATTGTAAACAAAGTCGCCAAAGATTGAGAAAAGACGTACAAGTTCGTAAGTGCTTGCGTAACTGCTTCGTGAATCTTGGCCCTCTCTTACAAAGAACGTCGCATTTCCCTCCTATGCGTTACGTATTTTCAAAAATTATCATTTTTGAAACTGGAAGCGGCTGGCGAAAGTGACGTACTGTCCCGTTTTCTGTTTTGGGTCCTCTGGTAGGTTAGGAGAGGACACTTTAAATTCATCGTTTTCCTCACGTTGGGAAATTTTAGGATGACGGGCTGCTAAATTTACATTGCAGTCATTATATAAAAGCTAGGGGAAAAATAACCATACAAGAACGGGACTTGGCATATATATATATATATATATATATATATATATATATATATATATATATATATATATATATATATATATATATATATATATATATATATATGTTGAAAGTCCCCGAAAAATAAAGAGGAGTGAGTGCCGGTACTTTTGTAAAGTAGCGTGAGTACACGCTACTTTTCGGCCGCCATCTTGAAAAAATGGCGGACGAAACCCCCGTTTTTACACTTATCTCGGAAACTATCGACATTATCAAAAAATGTTTCAAACTAAAAATGTTTGCCTTAACATTGTCTATATTGAGGCCCTTTGCTTTTTATATATAACTTGCCATTAAGCCAGAAATTACATTTTTTACCGTTGAAAAATATGTCAACACCGCGCTCCCGCTTCTTGGTCAGGCCGGATATAATAAATGAAATGAAAAATGAAATAAAAATGAAAATGAAAAGAATGAAAATCTCTGAAAAGGACGAGAATGAAAAACCATAAAATTCTAATTCACCTTCACTAGTTTTTTATTCAATTCTGAAACGATTACAGAAAGTTAGATACAGACATATCAACAATACAGTATTCAGAAAGCTCATAAATTTTTTTATGCTTTAAGGTAACTGACCATTGATACACTTTTCATATATATTTTTATTTACAATGTTTATCAGATTAAAGTTTAAAGATAGTTTATTTTATACAAAATTAAAAAATAATGATTTGGTTCTTAATAATTAAAATTTGAAGCTGTTTGCATTCTGGTTCCGTCATGCTGGAGTTCCCTTAACAGATCATCTTACATCTACTCTCCATCTACTCTCCTTCATCTACTCTCCTTCACCTACCTCCATCTACTTGTCCCTCTACCACACGATCCACCTATCACAGTCTACCTCTTCATTTTCTTTTCCCCTCTACCTCTAATTCATCCATCTATCCTTCTACTTTTCCTTCATCCACCTCTCCATCAATCTAATCTTCACCTACCCACATCTACCTATCCTTCTGCACCGTCATCCACCTATCCATCTACCTCGCCTACACCTACCAACATCTACCTATCCATCTACTCCTTCATCCAGCTACCTATCTACCTCACCTTCACCTACCCACATCCCTCTACCCCTCACTCATCTACCTATTCCTCTTCATCTCTCTCCTTCCCGTCTACTTCCCAACGCAGGGAAAGTCTTCTCAGTATTTACAAATTCGACCTAGAAAAAAACACACACACCTGAGGTGAAAAAAAACAGGTGTGTGATGTCGACAGTGTTACCCAAGGCAGAGTTCACCAAGCCCGAGTCCAACATTTTGCCCTCGCTCGATTACCTCCTGTGATTAAACCTTCTGAAAATCTGAAAATCTCTGGGAAAAACAGAAGGTGAAAGGGATGGGGGGGGGAATAACTCGTTAAAAGATGGTTCCTTCGCCTGAAAATATCGTCTTTGAAGGCACGGCGAATTAAGGGATTTGGGGCGTAGCAGGAGGCAATTTTAATGGCTGCTTTATCAGTTTGCAATCTAAACAGGTTAAGCCATAAATTTGCCCAGACTAGAGATTATGTATTTTTGTTTTGTCTTGTGGGGAGGGGGGGGGGGGGGTTGGAAGGATGAGGGGTAGGGTAAGGGGGGTATGGGCAAAAAAAAAAAAAACGCGTGGTGGGAATATGGTAGTGAAGGCAGGCATGAAGGAATGTCAGTGTGCGTTCACTTCAATCAATCACAGGCCTGGCATGCGTAAAGAAAACGGGAGATATATATGTGTGGTCTTGAATCCTGGGTCTTACGGGGGAAGTTCTTTGGTCGTGTCATGGGCTGGGGGAGGTGTATGATTGTTTGTGTCATGGTTGGGGGAGGTGTATGATTGTTTGTGTCATGGTTGGGGGAGGTGTATGATTGTTTGTGTCATGGTTGGGGGAGGTGTATGATTGTTTGTGTCATGGTTGGGGGAGGTGTATGATTGTTTGTGTCATGGTTGGGGGAGGTGTATGATTGTTTGTGTCATGGTTGGGGGAGGTGTATGATTGTTTGTGTCATGGTTGGGGGAGGTGTATGATTGTTTGTGTCATGGTTGGGGGAGGTGTATGATTGTTTCATGGCTGGGGAGGTGTATGATTGTTTGTTTCATGGCTGGGGGAGGTGTATGATTGTTTGTGTCATGGTTGGGGGAGGTGTATGATTGTTTGTGTCATGGTTGGGGGAGGTGTATGATTGTTTGTGTCATGGTTGGGGGAGGTGTATGATTGTTTGTTTCATGGCTGGGGGAGGTGTATGATTGTTTGTGTCATGGTTGGGGGAGGTGTATGATTGTTTGTGTCATGGTTGGGGGAGGTGTATGATTGTTTGTGTCATGGTTGGGGGAGGTGTATGATTGTTTCATGGCTGGGGGAGGTGTATGATTGTTTGTGTCATGGTTGGGGAGGTGTATGATTGTGTCATGAGCTGGGGGAGGTGTATGATTGTTTGTGTCATGGTTGGGGGAGGTGTATGATTGTTTGTGTCATGGTTGGGGGAGGTGTATGATTGTTTGTGTCATGGTTGGGGGAGGTGTATGATTGTTTGTGTCATGGTTGGGGAGGTGTATGATTGTTTGTGTCATGGTTGGGAGAGTTGTGTGATTGTTTGTGTCATGGTTGGGGGAGGTGTATGATTGTTTGTGTCATGGTTGGGGGAGGTGTATGATTGTTTGTGTCATGGTTGGGGGAGGTGTATGATTGTTTGTGTCATGGTTGGGGGAGGTGTATGATTGTTTGTGTCATGGTTGGGGAGGTGTATGATTGTTTGTGTCATGGTTGGGGGAGGTGTATGATTGTTTGTGTCATGGTTGGGGGAGGTGTATGATTGTTTGTGTCATGGTTGGGGGAGGTGTATGATTGTTTGTTTCATGGCTGGGGGAGGTATGATTGTTTGTGTCATGAGCTGGGGGAGGTGTATGAGTGTTTGTGTCATGGCTGGGGGAGGTGTATGATTGTTTGTGTCATGAGCTGGGGGAGGTGTATGATTGTTTGTGTCAAGGCTGGGGGAGGTGTATGAGTGTTTGTGTCATGGCTGGGGG
>NC_091212.1:22754534-22764534 GCF_040958095.1 Procambarus clarkii
CAGCAGCGTCCATGGTATGGCCTCTGGAACAGAGATTTCCCTGTTTCCTAAGGCATTAATGAAAAGCTGGGAATTACTTTTAAGATTATCAAAGTATGTGTGTGTAATGGGTAATGTACACTGGACCTGTAGATAATATAATAACTTATTATTTATATGAATAGAGTAGAAAATTCAAGTGGATGAAATGACTGAAATCTGGGTGCTTTCCTGGTCTTTTATTCTCCTCTCAATGAGACGGTAGAGCGACGGCCTCGTTTCATGGCAGGTCGGCGTTCAATCCCCGACCGTCCAAGTGGTTGGGCACCATTCCTTTCCCCCGTCCCATCCTATATCCTTATCCTGACCCCTTCCCAGGGCTATATAGTCGTAATGGCTTGGCGCTTTCCCCCGATAATTCCCTTCCCTTCCTCTCAATAATTAGAAATATATGGGTTCTCTTAATGTTACGAGAGGTGGCCATCGTCCGCGACTCACACTCCAGGGACCCAGATTCGATTTCCGGCCGAGACAGAAACATTTGGGCAGAATTTCTTTCACCTGATGCCTCTTCACCAAACAATAAATACGTACGTAGGAGTTAAAGAATAGACAGCTGTTGTGGGTTGCATCCTGAGGAATAAGTGAGAGAGAGAGAGAGAGAGAGAGAGAGAGAGAGAGAGAGAGAGAGAGAGAGAGAGAGAGAGACAGAGAATAACATGTGATAGATAAACAAAAAATAGTCAGGAATCACTACTTTGAAGAACCGACGGTTAGGAAGGCAGGATGGAGCTAACCACTCAATCTTGCAAACACAAATGGGGCCTGATAGCTGGGTGGACAGAGCTCTGGACTCGTAATCCTTCCAAGGGTCCGGGTTCGATTCCCGGTGATGGCAGAAACAAAATGGGCAGTTTTTTTTTCACCCTGATGTTCCCCTGTTACCTAGCAGTAAACAGGTACCTGGGAGTTAGAAAGCTGTTACGGGATGCTTCCTGTGTGTGTGTGTGTGTGTGTGTGTGTGTGTGTGTGTGTGTGTGTGTGTGTGTGTGTGTGTGTGTGTGTGTGTGTGTGAAAAAAGTAGTTAGCAACAGTTGATTGACAGTTGAGAGGCGGGCCGAAAGAGCAGAGCTCAACCCCCGCAAGCACAACTAAGTTAATACAAATAGCAAATGCACGCACACGCAGAGATAGACAGACGGACAGACACGCACACGCACGCACGCACACTTGCGCGCACGCGCGCGCGTATGTACGTTTGCGTACATTTGAAATTTTCAATTTGTAGTTTCAGGATTATTTTTTTAACATTTTTAGTTACGTTTTATTTTCTATTTCTCTAGCGTCGCTTAGAGTTTTCAGGGCGACTCGCCAGCAGAAAAATATCGAGACAATATTCCTCTGTATTTGGCCGATCCAAAAAGCCTTTGTTAGCGGAGTGATTTGCCGTGATATCGGTTAAGGAATTTTCGGCACTTTCCCACAAGTCGTTAGGTTCCAGTTTTCTTTATCCGGATTCCGGTTGTTGTGGGGGGGGGAGGGTAAAGGGGGTAGGAGTGGGGGGGGGAAGGGGATTTATCCGGCCAGCCTTTCGTGATCGGTAATCCGGACTAATCCCGGCCAAGTATTCCCGCTTCCTTCGATAATCTTGTGGAATTACTTGTACACATTTTTGTTTCGGGTTAAGCCAGGACCGTACGTGTTTCGGTCTTGAATTATTTCAACAACGGTGGGAATTTGTGCTGCTAGTTAGAATTATGAGTAGGAATAATACCGTAGGTGAGAATTATTCCGTTGGCAGGAACTTGGACCGTGTGAGAATTTGAATTGGGTGTGTGAATTTGAACTGGGCGGGAATGATTGTACTCTTGGAATGTGTGCAATAAACCACAGCCTAAATTATTGCTCTAGCCAGTTGCAATGATGCAGTGAGTAAACACTCATCCAGCCAGAGTTATTTTGTGAATAGAGATTTGCTTTATTTGCTTTATATGTGTTTGAGAATTTGCTTTGTATTTTTTGGAAGTGGCACTTGAGGTTGAGTTTGGTTCTTGGTGCATGGACTCTAGAGGTCCTCTCTTAGTGTACACTCTTTATTATCAAACTGATCCTCTATTTTGTTCATATGGCTTCTGGTGTGTTTATAGAACATCGCATGTTCTGGCCATTGAACATCTACTATAAAAAAAAAGAGTCCACTACGGGCTCACCATAGCCCGTGCTACTTGGAACTTTTTGTTCCAGGTAGCGAATCTTAAACAACAAACAAAACATCTACTATTCTGTTCATTGGACAGTAACTAGCCTATGTTGACCAGACCACACACTTAGAAGGTGAAGGGACGACGACGTTTCGGTCCGTCAATATGGTCCAGGACGGACCGAAACGTCGTCGTCCCTTCACCTTCTAAGTGTATGGTCTGGTCAATATGCTTTAGCCACGTTATTATGACTCATCGCCTGCAGTAACTAGCCTATATTATTTATAGGACATTGCTATCCCTCATAATGACATTTATTGGTCAATGGATATCAGCAAAAGCACTTTAAATGAAAAAAAAGTTAAACAAGAAATTGGTTAAACAACCCAATATGTCACTGTTATGTGCTGTTGAATACACAGGTTCCTTGGGGGTACTTATACCCGGGAAGCTTTCTCTGTCCGCTAAGTGAGGCAGAAGGCGCTCCTCGGGTCCGTCATCAACGGAGGATAGGTTACGGGCTCACCATAGCCCGTGCTACATGGACAATTCGTTCTGGGTAGCTAAATCTAAAACAACAGGAGGATAGGTCTACATTTGAAGCCTTTTTGATTGATGGTACAAGTCACTTGTACCATCACATGGTACCAAGATGGTACCAAAACGATGGTACAAGTCACTTAGAACCAAGTCAGGAGAACAGGCGAGGGGGGGGGGGTGTACCACTTCAAAATCCAGATCTTGTATGGTGTTAACTGTCCCAATAGAAGACAAAATCCAGATCTTGTATGGTGTTAACTGTCCCAATAGAGGACGGTCATTGTTGCGTTGAAGTCAAATCCCTTTTGAGAGCAACTCTCTGATTACGGTGGCTCTTTAGTGCATCGCAGTAAGGCGCTCTACTGACAGCTCTTCCTCTTCTCTACGTAACTCTACAAAATACATTCATTTTTATCACAAAATGGTTGACATCACCGTGCCTTCAGTTGGCGTTACTCTGAATTTCTTAGGATTTGGTGAGCCGGAATAATATCAGTCTTTGCCGGCTCGCTTACTGCCAGACTTTGTCGGCTCGCTTACTGCCAGACTTTGTCGGCTCGCTTACTGCCAGACTTTGCCGGCTCGCTTACTGCCAGACTTTGCCGGCTCGCTTACTGCCAGACTTTGTCGGCTCGCTTACTGCCAGACTTTGTCGGCTCGCTTACTGCCAGACTTTGCCGGCTCGCTTACTGCCAGACTTTGCCGGCTCGCTTACTGCCAGACTTTGTCGGCTCGCTTACTGCCAGACTTTGTCGGCTCGCTTACTGCCAGACTTTGTCGGCTCGCTTACTGCCAGACTTTGCCGGCTCGCTTACTGCCAGACTTTGTCGGCTCGCTTACTGCCAGACTTTGCCGGCTCGCTTACTGCCAGACTTTGTCGGCTCGCTTACTGCCAGACTTTGTCGGCTCGCTTACTGCCAGACTTTGCCGGCTCGCTTACTGCCAGACTTTGCCTGCTCGCTTACTGCCAGACTTTGCCGGCTCGCTTACTGCCAGACTTTGTCGGCTCGCTTACTGCCAGACGGACGGTAAAGTTGCCATGTCTGGTGGCTTCCAGTCACTAGACGGTCACTAGGCGCATCCGCTTCACCTTCATAACGAAGCATGCTCATGTGGAGTCGTCTGCGACGGCTTGCAGCGTCGGAGTTCGATCCCCGTTGGTCCAGGTGGTTGGGCGTCGTTCCTGCACTCCGCTCTCATATGCCAGCTCTTAGTCTTTCCTCACATATGTCTCATTAGTTATAATTCCCATTGTTAGGAACAGAAAGCCCGTACTTGGGCTTATCGAGGTCACCCTAAGCCTGCTACTGACCTTTCCCAGTATGCAATCCACATCAGTTCCCTAACTTCCAGGTACCTATTTAACTACAAGGTAAACAGAGGCATCAGGTGAATAAAAACATTGCAACCCGTTTCTTTCCTGCCCGGAAAGCAGGGCACGAATCTTGCCCTGCAAGCAATCTTGCTTGAATTGAATCTGGGTCCCACGATTGTGAGTCGAGAACGTAGACCACTGTGATAACAAACTTGCAACTGGAATCATGCGTAAGTTTGTTGTCTCACTCATCCTTAAGGTGACAAGGGGCTCGTCTTACACTGTGCTGAATCATAACTCCTTATGAGCGACGTGCTGAACAGATGTGATGCTCATCTAATATATCTGTTCAGTTCTCTCATCTTCCTGTGTGTAGGGGCAGGGTTAACAAGCAATTACGTGTCCAGCTACGAAACTTGTACATCTTTCCTCGGTCATGACGTCTGTATTTATTAAACAATTTAAGGTCTTGAAAAATTTACAACCCAATATACTATTTATTCAGACAACCTGGAAGCGCTTCTGAGTTTTTAAACCATTTCATAAATTCAAACAAAGCTGCCATGATTTTTAGGAAAGATTCTTGAAGTTATCTGGAGATTATTTCGGGACTTAGTGTCTCCGAGGCCCGGTCTTCAACCAGGCCTCCTTTTTGTTACATATCCCCAGGAAGCCGCTCATTGCAGCTGTCTAACTCCCAGGTACTTATTTATTGCTAGGTGAACAGGTGCATCAGGGTTAAAAAGACTGCCCATTTGTTTTCGCCTCCACCGGGAATCGAACCCTGAACCTTAGGACTTCGAATCCCGGGCGCTGTCCACTCAACTGTCAGGCCTCCTATCATGGAACGATTTCTTATGAAAGGTTTAAAAAAGATGTACAGGTTTCGTATTGAAAACTTAAATGTTTGATGGATCCTGGCGCAGGTTTCCTAGAATCTCTAAATTGTGGAGATGCGGACGAGCGTAGAGCATCGCAGCATCTTCCACTCCACCTTATATCTTCGAACCTATGTATCCTCTTTCATGCATTTCTTAAAAGATACATTCCCTGTCCAGTGATGTATTTCACACCCTTAAACAACTTGTTTATTAATAATGCCCTTTAACTGCTCTCGTCTCAAATTTGTGAAAATTGTGTCTATTTTCTACCAAAGACGAGGCCATGCGTTTACCATGCAAACCAGCAAATAATATACACCTTGTCATTTGGAATCCTCTGTGCTTTAACGACCACTTGTTCATATCGATAACTATCGCTACTAAAGCATACTAACTTCTCTTTGCAAACTGTTCTAAATTAAATTCTAAGACAGGGGTCCTGTTTGTAAGGCATGTGTGAAACTGTGTTGGTATAGCTGACAGTGAACAGTGAAACTGTGTTGGTTTGAAGGGGGAGGAGGGGGGGAAACATTCGAAACTCCCGCCAGAGCAGTAGCTTGAGCACTGCACATGCGCAGTGCATAATAACAGTGTGAGACTATTCCCCTCTAAAAATATATATAAATAAAAAAACTGTGAAGGCAAATAAATAGTTCAGTAACCCGTTCTCGCACTTGCTTGCTGTCTATATTGGCTTATTTAATAAGTGCATATGTGACATACTAATTGATTGTGAATATTTAAGTTTACCTTGAAAAGCTTCATAGAAAACACCGACCTCACCTAACCTTCTTAGTATGTTAAGATAAGCATCGTATTGCTTCTTATTTACAATTATTACTTAACCTATACCATTCTGCGACTGAAAAAATGTTGTAAAATCAGTGTTAAATGTCAGCCCGTCCTCCTGTTGTGTTAGGACGTTATCTTGAGGTTATCTTGAGGTTATCTTGAGATGATTTCGGGGCTTTTAGTGTCCTCGCGGCCCGGTCCTCGACCAGGCCTCCACCCCCAGGAAGCAGCCCGTGACAGCTGACTAACATCCAGGTACCTATTTACTGCTAGGTAATAGGGGCATAGGGTGAAAGAAACTCTGCCCATTGTTTCTCGCCGGTGCCTGGGATCGAACCCAGGACCACAGGATCACAAGCCCAGCGTGCTGTCCACTCGGCCGACCGGCTCCGTATAGTATAGTAACGTATAGTAACGATGAGCACCATAGTATATATACCCACCTACAAAGAAATTAGAAAGTAGAAATATGAACTATTGAGTTGGACAAACCGGAAAACTAATTTTTTTATACTTGTGTTGCTTTGACAAACTAAACTTACCTAACCTAACCTTCCTAGGTCCTACCACACGATATGAAGGTCTTGCAGTCTGCTAGGTGAAGGTCTGGGACGTCGTGGGCGTGCTAGGTGAAGGTCTTGGACGTCGTGAGCGTGCTAGGTGAAGGTCTTGGACGTCGTGAGCGTGCTAGCTGAAGGTCTTGGACCTCGTGGGCGTGCTAGGTGAAGGTCTTGGACGTCGTGGGCGTGCTAGGTGAAGGTCTTGGACATCGTGGGCGTGCTAGGTGAAGGTCTTGGACCTCGTGGGCGTGCTAGGTGAAGGTCTTGGACCTCGTGGGCGTGCTAGATGAAGGTCTTGGACGTCGTGGGCGTGCTAGCTGAAGGTCTTGGACGTCGTGGGCGCGCTAGGTGAAGGTCTGGGACGTCGTGGGCGTGCTAGGTGAAGGTCTTGGACGTCGTGGGCGTGCTAGGTGAAGGTCTTGGACGTCGTGAGCGTGCTAGGTGAAGGTCTTGGACCTCGTGGGCGTGCTAGGTGAAGGTCTTGGACGTCGTGGGCGTGCTAGGTGAAGGTCTGGGACGTCGTGGGCGTGCTGGGTGAAGGTCTTGGACGTCGTGGGCGTGCTAGGTGAAGGTCTTGGACGTCGTTGGCGTGCTAGGTGAAGGTCTTGGACCTCGTGGGCGTGCTAGGTGAAGGTCTTGGACCTCGTGGGCGTGCTAGATGAAGGTCTTGGACGTCGTGGGCGTGCTAGGTGAAGATCTTGGACCTCGTGGGCGTGCTGGGTGAAGGTCTGGGACGTCGTGGGCGTGCTGGGTGAAGGTCTTGGACGTCGTGGGCGTGCTAGGTGAAGATCGTGGACCTCGTGGGCGTGCTGGGTGAAGGTCTTGGACGTCGTGGGCGTGCTGGGTGAAGATCTGGGACCTCGTGGGCGTGCTGGGTGAAGGTCTTGGACGTCGTGGGCGTGCTGGGTGAAGATCTGGGACCTCGTGGGCGTGCTGGGTGAAGGTCTGGGACGTCGTGGGCGTGCTAGGTGAAGGGCTTGAACGTCGTGGGCGTGCTAGGTGAACGTCTCGAACGTCGTGGGCGTGCTAGGTGAAGGGCCTGAACGTCGTGGGCGTGCTAGGTGAAGATCTTGGACCTCGTGGGCGTGCTGGGTGAAGGTCTGGGACGTCGTGAGCGTGCTAGGTGAAGAGCTTGAACGTCGTGAGCGTGCTAGGTGAAGAGCTTGAACGTCGTGAGCGTGCTAGGTGAAGAGCTTGAACGTCGTGGGCGTGCTAGGTGAACGTCTCGAACGTTTAACAGTAATAATATAGATGACTATATAGGATCGTTATATAGAGGAATGATTATATGGAACGATGATTATGTGGAGGTTTGGCTATATGTAGGGATGGCTATATAAAAAGAGGGGTATATCGAGAGGTGGATATGTAGATGGATAATTACAAAATCCTTGGCCCATAAGCGGGATATGCTAATTACAGTCACTCGATAATATTAGCCCATTACGGCAACAGTCAACTGCCAATTACGCGTTTCAAATTAGAGTCCTTATTAATTGCATATTAAATATACCCCGAGCTGGCTTCGTAAACCGACTGCCGCTGTATAGCGACACTTGTATTAGCTGTACTCTGGTGCTAGTTGTAGTATGTTTGGTGTATCACGTATGGTGTCAGGTGTATCACGTATGGTGTCAGGTGTATCACGTATGGTGTCAGGTGTATCATGTATGGTGTCGGGTGTATCATGTATGGTGTCAGGTGTATCACGTATGGTGTCAGGTGTATCACGTATGGTGTCCGGTGTATCACGTATGGTGTCAGGTGTATCACGTATGGTGTCAGGTGTATCACGTATGGTGTCAGGTGTATCACGTATGGTGTCAGGTGTATCACGTATGGTGTCAGGTGTATCACGTATGGTGTCAGGTGTATCACGTATGGTGTCCGGTGTATCATGTATGGTGTCAGGTGTATCATGTATGGTGTCAGGTGTATCACGTATGGTGTCAGGTGTATCACGTATGGTGTCAGGTGTATCACGTATGGTGTCAGGTGTATCCCGTATGGTGTCAGGTGTATCATTTATGGTGTCAGGTGTATCACGTATGGTGTCAGGTGTATCACGTATGGTGTCAGGTGTATCACGTATGGTGTCAGGTGTATCACGTATGGTGTCAGGTGTATCACGTATGGTGTCAGGTGTATCACGTATGGTGTCAGGTGTATCACGTATGGTGTCAGGTGTATCATGTATGGTGTCAGGTGTATCACGTATGGTGTCAGGTGTATCATTTATGGTGTCAGGTGTATCATTTATGGTGTCAGGTGTATCACGTATGGTGTCAGGTGTATCACGTATGGTGTCAGGTGTATCACGTATGGTGTCAGGTGTATCACGTATGGTGTCAGGTGTATCACGTATGGTGTCAGGTGTATCCCGTATGGTGTCAGGTGTATCCCGTATGGTGTCAGGTGTATCATTTATGGTGTCAGGTGTATCACGTATGGTGTCAGGTGTATCACGTATGGTGTCAGGTGTATCACGTATGGTGTCAGGTGTATCACGTATGGTGTCAGGTGTATCATGTATGGTGTCAGGTGTATCACGTATGGTGTCAGGTGTATCACGTATGGTGTCAGGTGTATCACGTATGGTGTCAGGTGTATCACGTATGGTGTCAGGTGTATCATGTATGGTGTCAGGTGTATCACGTATGGTGTCAGGTGTATCATTTATGGTGTCAGGTGTATCATTTATGGTGTCAGGTGTATCACGTATGGTGTCAGGTGTATCACGTATGGTGTCAGGTGTATCACGTATGGTGTCAGGTGTATCACGTATGGTGTCAGGTGTATCACGTATGGTGTCAGGTGTATCACGTATGGTGTCAGGTGTATCCCGTATGGTGTCAGGTGTATCCCGTATGGTGTCAGGTGTATCATTTATGGTGTCAGGTGTATCACGTATGGTGTCAGGTGTATCACGTATGGTGTCAGGTGTATCACGTATGGTGTCAGGTGTATCACGTATGGTGTCAGGTGTATCATGTATGGTGTCAGGTGTATCACGTATGGTGTCAGGTGTATCACGTATGGTGTCAGGTGTATCCCGTATGGTGTCAGGTGTATCATGTATGGTGTCAGGTGTATCATGTTTGGTGGCGTATGTTTAGAGTTGTAAGAGACAAAGTTAGGTCTCAGAATCTCACAAATTTGGGTGCCAGTGTCGGCCCCCCCCCCCCCCCCCCGCCTATCCCTAACCACCGCCCCTCCCTCCCCCTCCCCCCCCCCCCCCCGAGCCGCCATGTTGTGCAATGCGCTCCTAGTCTGATTGTCTTAATTATGGTAATGGGGGTCATTAGGGGACATCATTAATGAAAAAGCTATAGTTAAGGCCCCTCCCGCATCCGCTCCCAACACACTACGCCTCACCCTCATCCTTCTTGCTACCTCCGTGGTGTGTGTGTGTGTGTGTGTGGGTGTGTGTACTTACCTAATTGTGCTTGCGGGGGTTGAGCTCTGGCTCTTTGGTCCCGCCTCTCAACCGTCAATCAACTGGTGTACAGATTCCTGAGCCTATTGGGCTCTATCATATCTACATTTGAAACTGTGAATGGAGTCAGCCTCCACCACATCACTTCCTAATGCATTCCATTTGCTAACTACTCTGACACTGAAAAAGTTCTTTCTAACGTCTCTGTGGCTCATTTGGGTACTCAGCTTCCACCTGTGTCCCCTTGTTCGCGTCCCACCAGTGTTGAAAAGTTCGTCCTTGTTTACCCGGTCGAT
>NC_091212.1:22769534-22774534 GCF_040958095.1 Procambarus clarkii
TCTTATGAAATGATAAAGCTACCCATTTCATTATGTATGAGGTCAATTTTTTTTTATTGGAGCTAAAATTAACGTAGATATATGACCGAACCTAACCAACCCTACCTAACCTAACCTAACCTATCTTAATAGGTTAGGTTAGGTTAGGTGGCAGAAAAAGTTAGGTTAGGTTAGGTTAGGTAGGTTAGGTAGTCAAAAAACAATTAATTCATGAAAACTTGGCTTATTAGGCAAATCGGGCCTTGCATAGTAGGCTGAGAAGTGAGTTCTGGCTACTAGGTACGACATATATATATATATATATATATATATATATATATATATATATATATATATATATATATATATATATATATATACATACAGATGTCGAGCCGCCTGCTATCGCTGTATCTATCTATGATTTCTCTGTTGTTTGTTAAGATTTCCCTGGTGATGGTCTGGTTGTGAGAGGAGATTATATGTTCCTTTATGGAGCCCTGTTGCTTATGCATTGTTAATCGCCTGGAAAGAGACGTTGTTGTCTTGCCTATATACTGAGTTCTTTGGGGCTTACAGTCCCCAAGTGGGCATTTGAAGGCATAGACGACGTTGGTTTCCTTCAAGACGTTCTGCTTTGTGTCTGGAGAGTTTTTCATGAGTAGTTTGGCCGTTTTTTTTTTTGGTTTTATAGTAAATCGTCAATTATATTTTCAGATTTTTGTCTGTAGGGATAACGTTCCTATCAACAATATCTTTTAGGACCCTTTCCTCTGTTTTTTATATATATATATATATATATATATATATATATATATATATATATATATATATATATATATATATATATATATAATATCCAAAATTATGAATAAGACAAATTATTTGTAACAAAGTTTTTTCTCACATTAATCATTAATTTTATTAATTGCCAATTCAGGAGGTATAGGCGAGAAGCTAATTACCTTCGACTTGGGTTGGGAAGATAACTTAACCTGACTTACAGACGGCTCGTAAGTCAGGATGTAAGATGCGCAACTGGAAGCCATAATATATAGCTTGAAGAGTTTAAGTAGCTTAAGTATATGTGATATAGACTCCTTCTCTGGCGTGTATTAGTGAGACGACACTGTATTAGGAGGTGTGTTCTTGTGTGGGGCTGTGTATGCCGTTATTGTGTTCTATGTTCTTAGCCTGTTATTGTGTTCTATTTATGTTCTTAGTCTGTTATTTTGTTCTTCGAAGTTCAGTGGCGTTCTGCAGTATGGTATTGGTTGACTTCTCTACACGCGGTTTTTATACTTTATTATGTACACTTCTTAATGTACTTAATTGAAGTACATTGTACTTCATTGTACTTCTTAATGTACATTGCTGAAGGTCTAGAAATATTTTTGCTAATGCTTTTTATGTTCGGTTTTACCCTTTTTTTGTTCTTATGAGGGATGTCTCATGACCGGTTTGAGAGTAGCTCACTTTTGTATGTTCGCTGTTGTACCAACAATAGCGATGGTACTTTGCACCCCACACAATAGTTCATGTTTTGTACTGTTGGCTTGTGGAGCGCCCGAGAAAGGCGGCATCAACCGGACCCATCAACCGGATCTATCAACCGAACCTATCAACTAGTTTGCAATATATTTTCATGCCCGAAACGCTTTGCGTAATAGTGGCTTTAGGCATTGTATGTACTAGCTCTACCTATAAGTCAACCAATCCTTGTATAAATTTATTGTATGTATGTACCTTACCTAAATAAAATTGTATTGTTGTTGTATTGTATATATGCGCTATACTAGGCCTACGAATAGTTAAGTTTGGTTTAAACTTGATTTTTTTCCTGTACTGCATAAAATTAATACTACCAAAAGTAGTTCACAGGTGATCCATCACTACACATTGGTACTTTCCACTAAATAGTTACTATAAGTACTATCATGTCAGGAGGCTGGGTTGAAGGACGTTTTCCTTACATTATTTAACAAAGTGTGGTACTTTTTGGATCTTATTAAGAAACACCGCTGCATTGGATAACCGTTTTCTGTTTTGTAAGGTACAACCCTGGAAACAAACCGAAACTGTCTCTATTTTCCGCTTGTTACAACTTGTAATAAAGTTGTTACATCTTGGCTTAACGTGTTTATGACGTATTAGAACGTTGTTACAACTTGCTATATTGGTTGTTATAACTGGTTAGGTGTTAAAACTTGTTCGAACGTTGTACCAACGTCGTAGTTTCGGTGTGTGTTTGACGGGATAATGCAGTGTTGCCTACCATTCTCCGTTTTC
This sequence comes from Procambarus clarkii, assembly GCF_040958095.1. Taxonomy (NCBI): domain Eukaryota; kingdom Metazoa; phylum Arthropoda; class Malacostraca; order Decapoda; family Cambaridae; genus Procambarus; species Procambarus clarkii. Next base: position 22,771,803 of record NC_091212.1, read on the forward strand.
CATAACCCTTGTAATTATTTGTATAATTAGCGGCGAGAATAGTTATATACCTTAGGCCTGAATTCCTGCCGCTCTAATGGCTGTTCCATCGTTATCATCTTCATAATTACGAATAGGAAATTCCTGTTTAATGCGTTATATTTTTGCCTCGTTTATCATTCTTTTGTTGTCCTGTTTTTTTTTCCATTTTGTGTTTTATTTTTCCTCGTTTTGTTCTATTTTGTTCTATATTCCTCTCTATTTGTCTTCGTTTTATACCATCATCCTCATCTCGTCGTCTCTCTCACATCCTTGTCTCTTCTTGTTTTTTCTGTCCTCTTTTTTCATCTTCATCCTCTTTTCTCTTATTTCTCCTATTATGCTTCCATTTACACTTCTGCTTTTTCCTCCTGTTTTCTGTTGCCTTACTTTCTCTTAATTATTTTGTCATTCAGTAGCTGTATGATTGTACCCACAATATAACGCTCAAATGACAATCAAGATTAGAGAATAACAAGCCAAAGATTAGAGAATTTTAGATTAGAGAATTTTAGCTTAAGACATTATTATCAGGATAATTCCATCGGCGTACCATCTCGAGATAAATTAGCGAGGACCCTAAGCCTCAACGATGAAAAGAAACTGCATTCGAGGGATCTTTGTGGTTTTCCCACCTGTGAGTCCATGACGCCGTCTATAATTACTCTCAAAACTGTATAACAATATCAAACGGACGCGAATCGCCTCAAGAGCTGTTATAGTTGTCGTCACGGGCAGTAGTGGGTTGGAGGCTTAGATAGGCCTACTGCACAAAGGGATCACAATAACGTGACGTTTCAGTGAGAAAGTGTTAAAGCAGTTTAATGGGATCGAACCAGCGTGCGTGTGTGTGTGTGTGTAGCTGAGGAGATCGAACACATGTTCGATCGTGTGTTCGAACACGTGTTCGATCGTGTGTTTGAACACATGTTCGATCCCATCATGTGTCTTTAATGTTTTATCATAGGCCTAGTGGATTCACCACCTATCACAGTTGTGGCCATTCATTTACATAATATATTTTCCTCTACGATATAATTTGGCAGCTCGTTCTCTTAATTTGCCATTTACCTAAAAAATCCAATCTTCTAATCTAACCAGACACGTACAAACCCAAGCAACCCACCTAACCTTTCGAGTTACATGCATAGAAAACGTGAATATATATATATATATATATATATATTAGTATATTTTGGTAGCAGTCTTTCCTGTAGACATATTTTATTAAATATGACCGAAAAAGTAAGATTAATAATTCTAACACGAATTTTCTCAATCTTTCGTACATTATGCTTCACTGTTGGAGGTAAATCAAAAATCACTTCTCCAAAATTCATTTTTATTTCTAGTCTGACGCGACACGGGCGCGTTTCGTAAAACTTATTACATTTTCAAAGACTTCACAAATACACAACTGATTAGAACTTGCGTTTCCCTGATTTTATATCTACATTTGAGTGAGGTGGGAAGGGTGATGTGGCATTACATTTGAGTGAGGTGGGAAGGATGATGTGGCATTAGAGGATATTAATAGGGTATTAAAAGTATCAACACAAGACAGAACACGAAACAATGGATATTGAATAGAAGTGTTTGTAGAAAGCCTATTGGTCCATATTTCTTGATGCTTCTATATTGGAGCGGAGTCTTGAGGTGGGTAGAATATAGTTGTGCAATAATTGGCTGTTGATTGCTGGTGTTGACTTCTTGATGTGTAGTGCCTCGCAAACGTCAAGCCGCCTGCTATCGCTGTATCTATCGATGATTTCTGTGTTGTTTACTAGGATTTCTCTGGCGATGGTTTGGTTATGGGAAGAGATTATATGTTCCTTAATGGAGCCCTGTTGTTTATGCATCGTTAAACGCCTAGAAAGAGATGTTGTTGTCTTGCCTATATACTGGGTTTTTTGGAGCTTACAGTCCCCAAGTGGGTATTTGAAGGCATAGACGACGTTAGTCTCTTTTAAAGCGTTCTGTTTCGTGTCTGGAGAGTTTCTCATGAGTAGGCTGGCCGTTTTTCTGGTTTTATAGTAAATCGTCAGTTGTATCCTCTGATTTTTGTCTGTAGGGATAACGTTTCTATTAACAATATCTTTCAGGACCCTTTCCTCTGTTTTATGAGCTGTGGAAAAGAAGTTCCTGTAAAATAGTCTAATAGGGGGTATAGGTGTTGTGTTAGTTGTCTCTTCGGAGGTTGCATGGCTTTTCACTTTCCTTCTTATGATGTCTTCGATGAAACCATTGGAGAAGCCGTTATTGACTAGAACCTGCCTTACCCTACAGAGTTCTTCGTCGACTTGCTTCCATTCTGAGCTGTGGCTGAGAGCACGGTCGACGTATGCGTTAACAACACTCCTCTTGTACCTGTCAGGGCAGTCGCTGTTGGCATTTAGGCACATTCCTATGTTTGTTTCCTTTGTGTAGACTGCAGTGTGGAAACCTCCGCCCTTTTCCATGACTGTTACATCTAGAAAAGGCAGCTTCCCATCCTTTTCCGTCTCGTAAGTGAAACGCAGCACGGAACTCTGCTCAAATGCCTCCTTCAGCTCCTGCAGATGTCTGACATCAGGTACCTGTGTAAAAATGTCGTCAACATACCTGCAGTATATGGCCGGTTTCAAGTTCATGTCGACTAAGACTTTTTGCTCGATGGTACCCATGTAGAAGTTTGCAAACAGGACACCTAGGGGAGAACCCATAGCGACCCCATC
>NC_091212.1:22777034-22799534 GCF_040958095.1 Procambarus clarkii
GGTCATGAGTAATGTTGGTTTTTTACATTAATTTCAAATTTAATGAACGATGAATAAGTAGATTATTCGTAAGTAATTAACGATCAAGCTCAACCAGACTTACGTTTTATGATGGAGGGTGTCATTGTACCATTGTTTGTTATACACCATGATGGAGGGTGTCATTGTACCATTGTTTGTTATACACCATGATGGAGGGTGTCATTGTACCATTGTTTGTTATACACCATGATGGAGGGTGTCATTGTACCATTGTATGTTATTGAACATGGAGTATGTCAAATGAACAAATCCACAAGGGCCGTAATGAGGGTTCGAATCTCGAACCCTTTCCGTCACACACAAATAATGTAATGGAGTATGTCATTGTACCATTGGATGTTATACACCATGATGGAGAGAGTCATTGTACCATTGGATGTTATATACAAATAATGTAATGGAGTATGTCATTGTACCATTGGATGTTATACACCATGATGAAGGGTGTCATTGTACCATTGGATGTTATACACCATGATGAAGGGTGTCATTGTACCATTGGATGTTATACACCATGATGAAGGGTGTCATTGTACCATTTGATACTATTGGTCAACATAGAAATTCTAAATATGGTGATTGTTCTTGTATATAAATCACCAGATGCAAATCCTCAGCAGTTTTAAAGACCAACCTATGAAAGTAGAATATGTACTCACTGCTTAGAAACCCCTCACAAACCCTGCCCCAAACATCATGTTGCTTGGTCACTTCAATTTAAGGCATTTAAAATGGAAAAAATAATAAATACTGTTATAGCAGAGTGAATCCCAGGAAGCAGTCTGCATGAAGTCATACACAAATGACCTTTTGCAGATGTGTGTGACAGACTTGCTTGAAACCAGCAAATAGTAGAACCATTAAAGAAAACACCCTAGAGCATATTTTTTTTACAAACAATGATTAACTGATTAAGAGGCAATGATTACAAATACATGTTACTCAGATCACAACCTAATCGAAAATCAGACAGACATGGGCAATAGACCTTGCAGCCAGTCTCAAATACAAGAGGGGGAGAATTCAATAAATTCAATTTAAATACTAAGCTGATTACCTAGGAACGAATAAAGCAAGATTTCGCCGAAATATGCTGGGAAGAACAGCTAGATAATGCAAGCTTCAACCAGTGCTTCCAGAAAATGGGCAGAGTAGCACTAGAAATATGTAGAATTAGGCATATGCCACTAAGAGAGAAACAGATGCAAACTGGAGCGAGAACGGTGTTTCGTTCTATAGGCGAAGACGACAACTCTCAGAACACCTCAAACGCTCCACTCTATACCAACAACGACGAGGAAGACTTTGTAGAGAAATAGAAATGATCGAGCTCAAGCTACAAGAATATTATATACAATCCAGGAGAGGCCAAGAGAGCAAAACGCCATAAGTAAACTAGAAAAGAATCTGAAATACTTTTTCTCCTATGCAAAAACTTGAACAAAAAACTACATCCAGCATTGGGCCCTGGCGCAAGGGTGATGGAACTTTCACTGATGACAAAGAAATGAATGAAGTACCGAGGCTTCAGTACGATTCTGTTTTCAATGTACTCCTGACCACATTGAAGATTAATAATCCAAACGAATTCTTCATGACACCAACATCGAACCCTCTAATCAGATGTCACCCTAACCCCACTAGACTTTAAAATAACCATAGACAGCATACCCATGCACTCGGCATTAGGCCCAAACGCCTCGAATTCTATATTCACCAAGAAGTGCAAAACTCCATTATCACAGGCCCCTGAACATCTTTTGGACACGGAACCTAGATACTGGTGTCATCCCCGACATATAACAGCACGGATCGTGCCACTACAAAGGAGGTAGCAAAGCAGATGCAAAAAAATTTAGACCAATAGATCTAACTTCACACACAAAAAAAATCTTTGAAAGCGTGCTAAGAAGTAAGATTACAAATCACATGGAATCACAACATGTACACATCCTCAACTATACATCTCTAGAAGATGAAAGATGAACCTGTACATCTTTTTCTCAATCATGACGCCTTTGTTTACATTTATGAAACAGTTTAAGAGTTCTTAACTACTACAAGGTTGTTTATAGCAATAATAACTTTGGATTGTGAAGGATCGAAGCTCGTAAACTATCGCATGTAAACAATGTCACCATGATTAAGGAAATATGTACATGTATATATGTATCGTTAGTGGCTCCATATATGACGATTCCTGACCATGGTCTGGAGAATTAGATTATTTGATCAGGGGGGACCCATTTGGTCCTACGATGAGAACTGCTGCAGTGATGAGACTGGTCTGTGAATCTGGTCTGGGGACCCGTTTGGTCTCTTAAGATGATCCTACCTTCCATCTCCACAAATCCCGCTCTCAATTTCCTGGGGTCTTGAGAGCTTAATTCTCCGCTTCTTTGAAATCAGCGGCGTCCCTTGAATCTTCAGGCATTTTGTTTCTGTTTATGAGATGGTTTCTGTGGTGTGTGTGTGTATGTGTGTGTGTGTTTACTAGTTGTGTTTTTGCGGGGGTTGAGCTTTGCTCTTTCGGCCCGCCTCTCAACTGTCAATCAACTGTTTACTAACTACTATTTTTTTTTTCTCCACACCACACACACACACCCCAGGAAGCAGCCCGTGACAGCTGACTAACTCCCAGGTACCTATTTACTGCTAGGTAACAGGGGCACTTAGGGTGAAAGAAACTTTGCCCATTTGTTTCTGCCTCGTGCGGGAATTGAACCCGCGCCACAGAATTAAGAGTCCTGCGCGCTATCCACCAGGCTACGAGGCCCCATAGGTGTGTGTGTGTGTGTGTGTGTGTGTGTGTGTGTGTGTGTGTGTGTGTGTGTGTGTGTGTGTGTGTATGTGTGTGTGTGTGTGTGTATGTGTGTGTGCGTGCGTGCGTGCGTGCGTGCGTGCGACGAAGGTGAGGGGACGAAAGGTGGCGAAAATAATGAATGATACCAAATAGTGTGTTTGTTAAAAAAGAAAAAATTACAAAAGAGTTTATTCATTTTTAACCTTGCCATATACTTGAGTTTGAAAGACAATTCTAATATAATTAACCAATAATTTCTGATTGGACCTAAACGACAGGAAGAAAATATAGGCAATTGACGAAATGAACGAAAGGAATTTTGACAGACGTAAAACAAAGAAAAACATTGAAAAACCTTTTGTGTGATGGCGAAAGTCTAATTTATCACCAGGGAAAAAATAGCAATAAAAAACGGAAATGAAATGGGAAATTGCAACATTACCATACGCGGGGAAAAAAAATTAAAAAAAAATAAAAAAAAATAAAGGGAATAAAATTGTAATGTGGAAACAAAATGTCAGGGTTGCCAGCGATCTCCAGAATAATTAAATTGTAGATGGATGGTTCGCTGTATTTTAGTATGTTGTATGATGTATTTTGAAATGTTTTTGGAGTTGTAGGGAATGGGGTTCTAAAATGTAGATGAATTTGTGTTTAATATCTTAATAGTAACATTTGATGTATCATTATTATTTTTATTATTATTATTATTATTATTTTTATTATTATTATTTTTATTATTATTATTAATATTATTTTATTTTTATTATTGGTCATATTTTACTGCGACTGTCAAAAGGGTTTCTCTATACACGGATATTCATATAGCGTCCTACACCAACAGTACACACTAACCATCCTCGCTAGTTCTCCCCATTAACCATCCATGTAAACTATCCAATTCAACCACACCCGTGTCAACCATCCACCCAAGGTAATGACCCATCACTAATTCGTGAGCCTACCTCCTCAACCAGCCACACCAATCATCCATATCAACCACTTACTTGACCCATACATCCAAACCATCGAATTCAGCCATCCACCTCAACCACCCATACCAGCCATCCATGCTACCTGGCCTCATTAAGCGGCTGATCAGGTTATTTTATAATATATAATACACGCCTTGTAATTGGACCAGCGTGCACCAATTGTATTAGCGCGTTAGGGACTTGATGTGAACGACAATTCTACACCAATTTGATTACGCGAGCATTTACATTTTTCTGTATTAAAATGTGCTGTTTGTGGCATTATGTGTGTGTGTGTGTGTACTCACCTAGTTGTACTCACCTATTTGTGCTTGCGGGGGTTGACCTCTGGCTCTTTGGTCCCGCCTCTCAACCGTCAATCAACTGGTGTACAGGTTCCTGAGCCTACTGGGCTCTATCATATCTACACTTGAAACTGTGTATGGAGTCAGCCTCCACCACATTACTTCCTAATGCATTCCATTTCTCAACCACTCTGACACTAAAAAAGTTCTTTCTAATATCTCTGTGGCTCATTTGGGCACTCATTTTCCACCTGTGTCCCCTAGTGCGTGTGCCCCTTGTGTTAAATAGTCTGTCTTTATCTACCCTATCAATTCCTTTGAGAATCTTGTATGTGGTGATCATTTCCCCTACAACTCTTCTGTCTTCCAGCGACGTGAGGTTTAATTCCCGTAGTCTCTCCTTGTAGCTCATACCCCTCAGTTCGGGTACTAGTCTGGTGGCAAACCTTTGAACCTTTTCCAGTTTAGTCTTATGTTTGACTAGAAATGAGCTCCATGCTGGAGCTGCATATTCCAGGATGGGTCTGACATATGTGGTATATAAAGTTCTGAATGATTCCTTACACAAGTCTCTAAAGACCGTTCTTATGTTAGCCAACCTGGCATATGCCGCTGATGTTATCCTCTTGTTATGGGGTTCAGGGGACAGGTCTGGCGTGATATCAACTCCCAAATCTTTCATTCTCTCTGAGTTTTGAACGATTTTATCTCCCAAATGATACCTTGTATCTGGCCTCCTGCTCCCTTCACCTATCTTCATTACATTCTCTAACAACCATTTGTTTGGCCATTCCTTCAGTTTCTCCAAATCTTCTTGAAGCCTCAAGCAATCCTCCTCTGTCTTAATTCTTCTCATAATTTTGGCATTATCAGCGAACATTGAGAGGAATGAGTCTATACCTTCTGGGAGATCGTTTACGTGTATCAGAAACAGGATGGGTCCGAGTACAGAGTCCTATGGGACTCCTCTGGTGACTTCACGCCAATCTGAGGTCTCACCCCTCACTGTAACTCTCTTCTTCCCATTGCTTAGGTACTCCCTTATCCACTGGAGCGCCCTACCAGTTACTCCTGCCTGTTTTTCCAGTGTGTGTGTGTGTGTGTTTGTGCGTATTCACCTAGTTGTGCTTGCGGGGGTTGAGCTCTGCTCTTTCGGCCCGTCTCTCAACTGTCAAGCAATCACCTGTTTCACCTGTTGCTAACTACTAACTATATATATATATATATATATATATATATATATATATATATATATATAATTTTCACACACACACACACGCACTCCCAGGAAGCAGTCCGTAACAGCTAACTCCAGTTCCAGAGTCCAGTCCAGAGCGCTGTCCACTCAGCTATCAGGCCCCCCTGTGTGTGTGTGTACACACCTAGTTGTACTCACCTAGTTGTGCTTGCGGGGGTTGAGCTCTGGCTCTTTGGTCCCGCCTCTCAACTGTCAATCAACAGGTGTACAGGTTCCTGAGCCTATTGGGCTCTATCATATCTACACTTGAAACTGTGTATGGAGTCAGCCTCCACCACATCACTTAATAATGCATTCCATTTGTCAACCACTCTGACACTAAAAAAGTTCTTTCTAATATCTCTGTGGCTCATTTGGGCACTCAGTTTCCACCTGTGTCCCCTAGTGCGTGTGCCCCTTGTGTTAAACAGCCTGTCTTTATCAACCCTGTCAATTCCCTTGAGGATCTTGAATGTGGTGATCATGTCCCCCCTAACGATCATGTGTGTGTGTGTGTGTGTGTGTGTGTGTGTGTGTGTGTGTGTGTGTGTGTGTGTGCTCGCGCGTTCATATTTAAGCACATTGATACATGCATGCGTACGTACACATGGATAAGTGTAGTATCTATTTGAACATAGAATATATATAAATGCACACACCCAACCCTCTCCCTCCCCCCCATCTCTCTCTCTCTCACCCTCCCTCCCTCTCCCCTTCCCTGTTCTCTCTCCCTTACCCCTTCCGCTCCCTCCCTCCACCATTGTCTCTCTGTCTCGGTAAAAATTAAATATGAGAGGCGAAAGGTTAGTGAGAGCCAAGTACAGACGGTGGGGAGCGGAGGGAGGAAGAAGGAGAGGGAGGTGATAGGGGGGGGGACTAACGAGGGGGCGCCGCCCCCCAGCTCTGGTAAACACGCCGCCCCTGACAACTTGTTATTCTTCACCCAAGTAATAAGTCACGCGATGGCCCAGGTGATGCGAGAGGAGGGGGGGGGGGGGAATAGGGTTTGTTCCTGGATAGGATTTGGTAGTTCTTTTAATTCCCCCCCCCCCCCCCCCCCCCCCATGGCCGGCCCGGGGCCAGGTTTGACTTATGAGAGCTTGGTCCAACAGGCTGTTTGTTGCCTGACGCTTCCCGCAGGCCCCAACGTTGGTGGTCAGAAGTATGGGAAAAGTCATACTTTTTAATCAAACATAAAATTCCAAGTCAATATAATGACGCGGGTTCTGTACAAGCCAGGGGCCAGATTCACGAAGCTGTTACGCAAGTACTTACGAACGTGTACATCTTTCCTCAATCTTTGACGGCTTTGTTTACATATATTAAACAGTTTACAAGCAGGAAAACTTCCCAATCAACTGTTGTTATTGTTATAAACAGCCTCCTGGTGCTTCGGAGCTCATTAACTGTTTAATAATTGTAAACAAAGCCGCAAACGATTGATAAAAGATGTACAGGTTCGTAGGTGCTTGCGTAACTGCTTCGTGAATCTGGCCCCCTGGTCTCTCGATTACCTCTCCGTATAAAATGCAGCTGTTTTGTCTGACCAGCAGCCCTGTAGACTATACAAAGACAACACCTGCACCCAGACCACAACTGCGAGACTCAATAACTGCCTTAGCTTAACACGTGCAGACTTATGTTGTTGTTGTTATAGATTCAGCTACTCGGAACAAGTTCCAAGTAGCACGGGCTATGGTGAGCCCGTAGTGGACTAACCTGGCACAGGAGCGGTGCTGAGTAATTTAATTTCTGGGGGTGCAGACTTAGCTTGAGTCTTTCTTTATTTTGCACTCCACTAAACATTGTGACATTGTAATGGCCAGAATTAGGCTGGGATATCGATATCTATGGCAGGTGGCTGCAGGTAGTGAACCCCGCTAATGGTGAACATTCCAATTGTAAACTATGTGAACAAGAGCTGGGACATACTCTCCAACACTATATCTGTGATTGAGCTGTTATACGTGACTGCAGACCAAATGGTATGAGGTACTTTAAACTCTGTAATTACTTCATACACTCAAGAATATTGGAAGATATTCTTATGCTGTACCCAAATTTTGCTAATGGAGGCTAATAAATCAGCCCTACCTTTTATGTTCTCACCTGATTTTGAGTGAGAGTTAATCACCTGATTTTGAGTGAGAGTTAATTAGTTTTTGTAATAAGAATATAAGAACAAAGATAACTGCAGAAGGCCTATTGCCCATACGAGACAGCTCCTATTTATAACCACCCAATCCCACTCATTTATAACCACCCAATCCCACTCATTTATAACCACCTAATCCCACCCTGATTCCATGTATGACTAACCATCCTGTGAGATGGGAATATTAGCTGAACGTATAGCTAGTTTTTGATCAACACTGTGCAATCTTTCATATAGAACAGGGTAGCAGCACATTGCTGAGCTTGTTAATAAAAAACAATTGTCTAACCAGACACGTACCAACCCAAGCAACCCTCCTAACCCTTCGGGGCCAGTGTACAGGGAAAGCCAGTATTTCGGTGGTTTAATTTTTTTTTTATATTAGGTCGCATCTTATCGAGGTAATAACGTTAGAAGTAAGACGTATTAAATGAGAGGACATGTTGTCCCGAGAGCAGTGTTGATGGATGGATGGATGGATGGATGGATGGATGGATGGATGGAAGGGAGGATGGAAGGGAAGGGAAGCTCCAGTGTGGAGCCGGTCGGCCGAGCGGACAGCACGCTGGACTTGTGATCCTGTGGTCCTGGGTTCGAGCCCAGGCGCCGGCAAGAAACAGTGGGCAGAGTTTCTTTCACCCTATGCCCCTGTTACCTAGCAGTAAAATAGGTACCTGGGTGTTAGTCAGCTGTCACGGGCTGTTTCCTGTGGGTGTAGGCCTGGTCGAGGACCGGGCCGCGGGGACACTAAAGCCCCGAAATCATCTCAAGATAACCTCAAGATAGGAAGTTGATGGGAGGAATTGTCTAGAAGAAAGTCGAGTTCTCGGTGTTGAAAAAGATGGACAGTTGAAGGCTTGACTGATGCATCATTTTTTCCCCTATCAACTCACAATGAGAGAAAACCTTGTCACCATACAGGAGCATTTCATTATAAACGCCGCCGTTTATGTAATTGCATGTTGGGTAATTTTTTTTACTCTTTTTGTCGTTAATTCATTTACCTTTTGCATATTAGTTTTTTGAAGTCAAAGTTTTTAATTAAATTTTATACGGTTTCATACGCTTAATTCTTTTTGTTCGTTAGGCTTAAAATTATGATTCTAGGCCTCTGGTCCCATTTGTAATATGCGCCAGGTGTTGATTAACCTAGGCCTATCAAGTTAGGAAAAAAAAAACATTTTCAAAGAAAAATAAATAATAATTGTAAGAGTAATTAATCATTTTTTCAGACGTATTAATCCAATTTTTCGTCTAAAGTGTCTTTAAAATGCGTATTTAACACTTGAAATCTTAATAACCTCTTAAATTGCAGACGATGAGTCCCAATAACTTGGCTGATGATATGATGGCCAAACCACTCATCAGGAAAGGAAGACTCGACGTTTCTTCATGGCCTGATGAGTGTGTGTGGTTCAAATATCAAACATCTCTAATTAAAGGTTAATCACCTTTTTCAAACGTGATTCGCACTTTTTAAAATACTGAACCATTGTTGTAATTTTATTAGCACCAAAAGATAATTGATAAGCTTTAGTGTAATTTAAGACAAGTGATAACTACAACAATTTAGAATAGATGTGAATTTAGATGTGAAAAAATTTAGAATACAATTATAACATAGAATTATAACAAAATAGATGTGAAAAAAATTAGAATACAATTATAACAAACCAGTGTACAACAGAAAACAACAATTAATAGATTTCAACAATATAAGATTAATAGATCGATAGAGAGCTAATAGAATTGGGATAGTTATAAGTTTAGAATCCAGTGATACAGACCAGAGGTATACTTAATGGCAGTAATATAGACAAGTTTACTAAATAATTATAAAGATTTTATTTATAAAGGTATATTATAAAGATATATTTAATATAGATGACAGGTATATTTATTAACAATAATACATATCAAAATATAAAAGTATTTGTGTATAATAAAAAAAAAACATTTCAAAACGATTGAGAATGAATATAATTTTGAGCACTGTTCTGGCTCATTTTGAGTTGTATGGTGTATGTCTAAGACACTAAGGCAGTGCTTGAGTTGTATGGTGTATGCCTAAGGCACTAAGGCATTGCTTGAGTTGTATGGTGTATGCCTAAGGCACTAAGGCATTGCTTGAGTTGTATGGTGTATGCCTAAGGCACTAAGGCAGTGCTTGAGTTGTATGGTGTATGTCTAAGGCACTAAGGCAGTGCTTGAGTTGTATGGTGTATGCCTAAGGCACTAAGGCAGTGCTTGAGTTGTATGGTGTATGCCTAAGGCACTAAGGCAGTGCTTGAGTTGTATGGTGTATGTCTAAGACACTAAGGCAGTGCTTGAGTTGTATGGTGTATGCCTAAGGCACTAAGGCATTGCTTGAGTTGTATGGTGTATGCCTAAGGCACTAAGGCAGTGCTTGAGTTGTATGGTGTATGTCTAAGGCACTAAGGCAGTGCTTGAGTTGTATGGTGTATGCCTAAGGCACTAAGGCAGTGCTTGAGTTGTATGGTGTATGCCTAAGGCACTAAGGCAGTGCTTGAGTTGTATGGTGTATGCCTAAGGCACTAAGGCAGTGCTTGAGTTGTATGGTGTATGTCTAAGGCACTAAGGCAGTGCTTGAGTTGTATGGTGTATGTCTAAGGCGGTGCTTGAGCGGTTCGTCAAGCAAGACCTCCTTGTCTAAGTTAACTCCCACGTGAACGGCAGATGTAACCGCTTGAGTGGTGGATAGGCCAGCGCTTGAATGGTAGATATAAGCCCTCAGTTGAGTGGTGAGAGTAACTAGCACTTGTGTGTGTGTTGTAAACCAGCACTTGAGCGCCGTGTAAACCAGCACTTGAGTGATGGCTATGAGTGATGGTTTTGTGGAGTGTCGGTAGCGATGGAGGGATATATGAGGAGGGAGATGTGGCACATGGCGCCCAGTGCCATGTGCCACATGGCACTGGGCGCATATTACCCCCCTCACTTGGGGCCCATTCCTCCCTCACCTCCCTCCCTCACCTCTCTCTCTCTCTCTCTCTCTCTCTCTCTCTCTCTCTCTCTCTCTCTCTCTCTCTCTCTCTCTCTCTCTCTCTCTCTCTCTCTCTCTCTCTCCCTCTCTCTCTCTCTCTCTCTCTCTCTCTCTCTCTCTCTCTCTCTCTCTCTCTCTCTCTCTCTCTCTCTCTCTCTCTCTCTCTCTCTCTCTCTCCCTCTCTCTCCCTCTCTCTCTCTCTCTCTCTCTCTCTCTCTCTCTCTCTCTCTCTCTCTCTCCCTCTCCCTCTCTCTCTCCCTCTCTCTCTCCCTCTCTCCCTCTCTCTCTCTCTCTCTCTCTCTCTCTCTCTCTCTCTCTCTCTCTCTCTCTCTCTCTCTCTCTCTCTCTCTCTCCCTCCCTCCCTCCCTCCCTCTCTCTCTCTCCCTCCCTCTCTCTCCCTCTCTCTCCCTCTCTCTCCCTCTCTCTCCCTCTCTCTCCCTCTCTCTCCCTCTCTCTCCCTCCCCATCTGTAACTACCCCCTCTCCTTGTCTGCTTTCTGGCTGCAGTCTTCCCCTCTACCTCATTGGCACCTCGTCTCATTCTTTTTGGCACTTAACCCTTAAATTGACACTTCCTCCTCCCCCCACCCCTATTTTTTATATTAACCGATTTAGGTACATCAGCATCTGTGCAGCTACCCTACACTATATGAAGAGGAGTACAGAGGGGCATCACATGCCTGTGTACGACTAATCATCCTGTGTGATGGGGAATTTATAGCATCACCTAGTTAGCTTCTTTGACACACTGTACTCCACTTCATATAGTCTAAGGTAGCTGCACTAATGCAGATGTATCTAATGTATTAATAAAAAAAAAAGTGTGTCAAGAACTAGCTGCGTGATGCTATAAAATTCACATTTCGTAGGATGGTTAGTCATACAGGGCCATGTGACCAGTGGCCTGCTCTGGCAAATTTGGGGTTGCATTATGAGGATATCAAGAACACAAGAGTTAATAAATTAATTTGAAAGCTTCAGGTACCTCATGCCACCAGTTGATGATAACCAACTAGAGATCTAACGTGATATCTAACAGATATCACGTGGAATAGTCTCCCACAATTAACATTGATACCAGTATTCTTACCTGTAAGCATTTTCAGTAGTTTAGGTCTTTTAATCTACGATGTATAGGTTGTTTACAGTGTCACTACTGATACCTGATAAGGTATTTGTGCTACCCGCATGTTGGCTGTTGTCAATGTTTTAGCTGTTGACTATAAAAGCGAGAGGGGGGGCATTGATTGTCTTTTGGGGTCCCTGTCTCATAAAATATTCAGCAAAGACAGTTTGAGTGCTTCTTCCGGGGAGGACACCCATACAGGTATAGAACAAGTTGGGGTCTGATTTGTATCATTAACCTGTCGAGTATAACTTCCCCATTGATGTTGTCTTTTCTATAATGCCGTTTCTCATATTGGCATCGTCTCTGGGCGCCCCCCCCCCCCCCCCCTGCCTCACCTAGTGGGCTCTGAGTGTGGGTAGTTAGTAGTGCAGGAGAGAAAGAGAGAGAGAGAGAGAGAGAGAGAGAGAGATGGATTTTTGGTTGGGTATTCTATTTGTTTTTTCCTCTTCTGTGGCACCTTTCATCGTCTCTCCTTCGTGGCTTTTCTATTTCTATCAATAAAACCTGTTGTTTTCATAATCTGCGTTTGTTTTCCTGTTCCTCACTACTATTCCCTATTTCTCTCTTTAAAAAGGCGTTCCTCCCCCCTCTTCCCCGTAATTACTTTCCTTTTGTTACTTCTCTTCTGTAACATCAGTCCATTTTCCCCAGTTATGGTGCTCCTCGTCCCCCTATTCTCTGTTTCATTGCATAATGTGATCACCTTATCTTTTAGTGCCACCTAGAGCCTTTATCGTGGCACTAGGTAGGTCTCCTGGCCCTTGTGTTGTGGTTGTGTGAGATACTCTCTTCCGTGGCACCTAGTGGCACACTTCCCCCACCGTGGCACCTAGTGGTACACTCCCCCCACCGTGGCACCTAGTGGCACACTCCTCCCACCGTGGCACCTAGTGGCACACTCCTCCCACCGTGGCACCTAGTGGCACACTCCCACCTCCGTGGCACCTAGTGGCACACTCCCCCCTCCGTGGCACACTCCCCCCACCGTGGCACCTAGTGGCACACTCCCCCACCGTGGCACCTAGTGGCACACTCCCCCACCGTGGCACCTAGTGGCACACTCCCCCCTCCGTGGCACACTCCCCCCACCGTGGCACCTAGTGGCACACTCCCCCACCGTGGCACCTAGTGGCACACTCCTCCCACCGTGGTACCTAGTGGCACACTCCCCCCTCCGTGGCACACTCCTCCCACCGTGGCACCTAGTGGCACACTCCCCCACCGTGGCACCTAGTGGCACACTCTCCCCCCACCGTGGCACCTAGTGGCACACTCCCCCCACCGTGGCACCTAGTGGCACACTCCCCCCACCGTGGCACCTAGTGGCACACTCCCCCCCACCGTGGCACCTAGTGGCACACTCCCCCCACCGTGGCACCTAGTGGCACACTCCCCCCACCGTGGCACCTAGTGGCACACTCCCCCCACCGTGGCACCTAGTGGCACACTCCCCCCACCGTGGCACCTAGTGGCACACTCCCCCCACCGTGGCACCTAGTGGCACTCTCCCCCCACCGTGGCACCTAGTGGCACACTCCCCCCACCGTGGCACCTAGTGGCACACTCCTCCCACCGTGGCACCTAGTGGCACACTCCCCCCACCGTGGCACCTAGTGGCACACTCCTCCCACCGTGGCACCTAGTGGCACACTCCCACCGTGGCACCTAGTGGCACACTCCTCCCACCGTGGCACCTTGTGGCACACTCCTCCCACCGTGGCACCTAGTGGCACACTCCTCCCACCGTGGCACCTAGTGGCACACTCCCCCCACCGTGGCACCTAGTGGCACACTCCTCCCACCGTGGCACCTAGTGGCACACTCCCACCGTGGCACCTAGTGGCACACTCCTCCCACCGTGGCACCTAGTGGCACACTCCCCCCACCGTGGCACCTAGTGGCACACTCCCCCCTCCGTGGCACCTAGTGGCACACTCCTCCCACCGTGGCACCTAGTGGCACACTCCCCCCACCGTGGCACCTAGTGGCACTTTCCCCCCACCGTGGCACCTAGTGGCACACTCCCCCCACCGTGGCACCTAGTGGCACACTCCCCCCACCGTGGAACCTAGTAGCACACACCCACCGTGGCACCTAGTGGCACACTCCCCCCACCGTGGAACCTAGTAGCACACTCCTTCCGTGGCACCTAGTGGCACACTCCCCCCCCTCCGTGGCACCTGGGGGTCTGTCACACGTTATGGCTGTGGGTATTTAATATCCCCACAACTTTACCGAGGTGCCAGCCACACCTTAGTCTATGGCAGGTGAAGACTGCCACAAGCATGACATCTTGGCACTCCAGCTGGCTAGAGGACGGGATGGACGGGGACGGTGGGGGGGGGAGGAGGGAGGGAGAGACGAGGAGGGAGCCTCACTGAGCCAAAAAGGTCTCTAGGGGGACAAAAATGAGTCATTAACAGCCCGGGTGACGAATGTAGGCTCCGGCGTTCTCGTTTTCAGGCGGTTGACGGCCTTGGCACCCTCCGAGACTCTCTGACTCCCTTCGAGGCTCGTTGGCACTCATTGGCACCCTTCGTTACACCCAACACCGTTACCAGCCCGCTCTCTCCATCTGCCACTCCGTAGGCGACCCCCTTGTCAACCTTTTTTACAAACACCTCGTTAAAAATACGACGCATTTGTAAAAATGATACCACCGTAATATTGACGTTCTCGGTGCTTCGATCTCGCCGGGTTAGGTGCATTGGTAAGTTTCTAGTTAGGCAAAACAGTTGAGTTTTTTACGGAGTGGTAAATGGAAATAACTTTACCGTCCACCTCACAGCACCTCCTGTGTGTCACTGTCGCGTCACCACCCCAGTCATGGACCACAGCCAGCTTTCCAGATACCTTTGGTCCCGTCTGGCACCCTCTGGCACCCTCTGGTCCCGTCTGGCACCCTCTGGTCCCGTCTGGCACCCTCTGGCACCCCTCTGGCCCCGTCTGGCACCCTCTGGCCCCGTCTGGCACCCTCTGGCCTCGTCTGGCACCCTCTGGTCCCGTCTGGCACCCTCTGGTCCCGTCTGGCACCCTCTGGTTCCGTCTGGCACCCTCTGGCCTCGTCTGGCACCCCTCTGGCCCCGTCTGGCACCCTCTGGTCCCGTCTGGCACCCTCTGGCCTCGTCTGGCACCCTCTAGCACCCCTCTGGCCTCGTCTGGTACCCTCTGGCCCCGTCTGGCACCCTCTGGCCTCGTCTGGCACCCTCTGGCCTCGTCTGGCACCCTCTGGCCTCGTCTGGCACCCTCTGGCCTCGTCTGGCACCCTCTGGCCTCGTCTGGCACCCTCTGGCACCCCTCTGGCCCCGTCTGGCACCCTCTGGCCTCGTCTGGCCTCGTCTGGCACCCTCTGGCCTCGTCTGGCACCCTCTGGCCTCGTCTGGCACCCTCTGGCCTCGTCTGGCCCCGTCTGGCACCCTCTGGCACCCGTCTGGCCCCGTCTGGCACCCTCTAGCACCGTCTGGCACCCCTCTGGCCCCGTCTGGCACCCTCTGGCACCCTCTGGCCCCGTCTGGCACCCTCTAGCCCCGTCTGGCACCCTCTGGCACCCTCTGGCACCCCTCTGGCCCCGTCTGGCACCCTCTGGCCCCGTCTGGCACCCTCTAGCCCCGTCTAGCACCCTCTGGCCCCGTCTGGCACCCTCTGGCACCCCCCTGGCCCCGTCTGGCACCCCTCTGGCCCCGTCTGGCACCCTCTAGCCCCGTCTGGCACCCCTCTGGCACCCTCTGGCACCCTCTGGCCCCCCGTCTGGTACCCTCTGGCACCCCTCTGGCCCCGTCTTGCACCCTCTAGCCCCGTCTGGCACCCTCTGACACCCCTCTGGCCCCGTCTGGCACCCTCTGGCCCCCGTCTGGCACCCTCTAGCCCCGTCTGGCACCCCTCTGGCCCCGCCTGGCACCCTCTAGCCCCGTCTGGCACCCTCTGGCCCCGTCTGGCACCCTCTAGCCCCGTCTGGCACCCCTCTGGCCCCGTCTGGCACCCTCTAGCCCCGTCTGGCACCCCTCTGGCCCCGTCTGGCACCCTCTGGCCCCCGTCTGGTACCCTCTGGCCTCGTCTGGCACCCTCTGGCCCCGTCTGGCACCCTCTAGCCCTGTCTGGCACCCTCTGGCCCCGTCTGGCACCCTCTGGCCCCGTCTGGCACCCGTAGGATAAAGGTATCGTGGGTGAGGGGCAGGTCCATTGTTCATCACAATGAAATGTGTGAAGTAAAACATGTGTATGGGGCAAGTAACAAAGTCAGTAGACTAACAGATGTTGTCACAGCTCGTATAAGACTTGGCTACAAGTATCATCTGACAGTTCGGCTTGTATAGGGATCTAGATGAAGTAAAGTGTAAAGTGTGTGGACAAAGACAGGGACACACACTCGAACACTATATCTTGGATTGTAGTAAAATTGAGCCATTTAGAGATAAATCTAAGCTCACTCTGTATGATATGGCAACCTATCTTATTACCATGGATAAATTACCTGAAATCCTTGCACTGTATCCATATTTCGCTTCCAGTAGATAAACGACATATGAGATTAAGAAACAAGTAATGTATTGTGAAGACTAATAATAAACAGCTGCTCCCCTATGACTCTGTAATATCCCCATTGGCCAAACTATTATGTATTAGCGATAAGACCTACCATTAATGTATAATGACTAACTGTAAATATATAGCTCTTGAAATAGCACTTTCTCTAACTAGCTGACATTGTAACTATAAGATGTGAACGATAGATGAAATTGTTTATGTAATAATCTAAGATGAGGTCTGATAAAGACCTTTTGTGCCCTCTGTAATGCTTTTTGCGCTACCGCTCACAGGATGAGTATGGGGTGCACAATAAACTAGCCGCCTCCAGCGGCAACAAAATAAAAAATGGTGAGGGATGGTCACTACTGTAGTGAATTTTGATTACACAGTGAACTCTGAAGTTCCTGGGAGTGTCGGGTTAGTCACTGTCCATGAGTTAACAGGGAGCATCTCCCAGTGTGCCGGCGAGGCGGGGAGCATCTCCTAGTGTGCTGGCGAGGCGGGGAGCATCTCCTAGTGTGCTGTCGTGGCGGGGAGCATCTCCTAGTGTGCTGGCGAGGCGGGGAGCATCTCCTAGTGTGCCGGCGAGGCGGGGAGCATCTCCTAGTGTGCTGGCGAGGCGGGGAGCATCTCCTAGTGTGCTGTCGTGGCGGGGAGCATCTCCCAGTGTGCCGGCGAGGCGAGGAGCATCTCCCAGTGTGCTGGCGAGGCGGGGAGCATCTCCTAGTGTGCTGGCGAGGCGGGGAGCATCTCCTAGTGTGCTGGCGAGGCGGGGAGCATCTCCTAGTGTGCCGGCGAGGCGGGGAGCATCTCCCAGTGTGCCGGCGAGGGCGGGGAGCATCTCCCAGTGTGCCGGCGAGGGCGGGGAGCATCTCCCAGTGTGCCGGCGAGGCGGGGAGCATCTCCCAGTGTGCCGGCGAGGCGGGGAGCATCTCCTAGTGTGCCGGCGAGGCGGGGAGCATCTCCTAGTGTGCTGTCGGGGCGGGGAGCATCTCCTAGTGTGCTGTCGGGGCGGGGAGCATCTCCTAGTGTGCCGGCGAGGCGGGGAGCATTTCCTAGTGTGTCGGCGAGGCGGGGAGCATCTCCTAGTGTGTCGGCGAGGCGGGGAGCATCTCCTAGTGTGTCGGCGAGGCGGGGAGCATCTCCTAGTGTGTCGGCGAGGCGGGGAGCATCTCCTAGTGTGCCGGCGAGGCGGGGGAGCATCTCCTAGTGTGCCGGCGAGGCGGGGAGCATCTCCTAGTGTGTCGGCGAGGCGGGGAGCATCTCCTAGTGTGCCGGCGAGGCGGGGAGCATCTCCTAGTGTGTCGGCGAGGCGGGGAGCATCTCCTAGTGTGCCGGCGAGGCGGGGAGCATCTCCTAGTGTGTCGGCGAGGCGGGGAGCATCTCCTAGTGTGCCGGCGAGGCGGGGAGCATCTCCCAGTGTGCCGGCGAGGCGGGGAGCATCTCCTAGTGTGTCGGCGAGGCGGGGAGCATCTCCCAGTGTGCCGGCGAGGCGGGGAGCATCTCCTCCATCCTCCTGCCACCTCGTCAGTGTTGCTTTCATTTGACGAATTTGAGACATTGTTCATGACTAGGTAAAGAAAAAAGACAATTAAAAATAGAATTAAACAGACTAAATTAGAGTGAACTTGGGTGTGACATTAAGAGCTTCGGTGATTGATTGTTAAGAGTGAGGCTCTTGGATGACAGTGGAGTGCGCGGGACCGGTGACTTTATATATAAGTTGGATAAGTTTAGAGTTGGGGGTTTACGGGCTCACCATAGCCCGTGCTACATGGACACTTCGTTCTGAGTAGCTATATCTGAAACACAAGAACAACATAGAGTCGGGAAAGACCTGGGTAAATACTGGTTCGGATATATAGTGGTGGTTCAGTTTTGGAACACATTACCGGGATAACAATAGACGTAGTAGGATCGACGGTTCGTGTAGGTTTGATGTTATAGATTCAGCCACTCGGAACAAGTTCCTAGTAGCACGGGCTATGGTGAGCCCGTAGTGGACTTGCTTGGCACAGGAGCGGTGCTGTAGGCCGCCTACAATTGAGGCTAATTTTATGTTATTATCGACGGCTTTCTGTTTAGATTTGACGATACTTTATTTCAGACAAAAACAAAATTTTTCTATGGGTACAATTTTTTTTTCGCCTTCTTGGGCAACTTTAAGGAGGTGTGAGAGTGAGTGTGGTGGCCACCTGGGGTGTGGTGACCCCCCCCTCCCCCCCGCACTTCTTGGTTATTGTCTTTGGCAGGTGTGGCAGTGGGCACCCAGCACCCTGGTCTGGCACACACACACACACACTCACACTCACACAGTTGTGTGTTGAGTGTCCCGCCTCTGCAGTTGAGAGGCGGGACCAAAGAGCCAAAGCTCAACCCCCGCAAGCTCAAATAGGTGAGTACAAATAGGTGAGTACACACACACACACACACACACACACACACACACACACACACACACACACACACACACACACACACACACACACACACACACACACACACGAGAGAGAGAGAGAGAGACTGAGTTACGAGGAAAGGCTGCGTGAATTGCACCTCGCGTCCCTCGAAGACAGAAGCGTTCGAGGAGACGTGATCACCTTATAAAAATTCTCAGGGGAATTGAGAGGGTAGATAAGGACATTATTTGACATGGCTGGTACTCGCACAAGAGGACACAGGTGGAAGCCGAGTACTCAAATGAGCCGCAGAGTAGTTAATAAATGGAATTCATTAGGCAGTGAAGTGGTGGAGCCCAATAGGCTCCGGAACCTGTACACCAGTAGACTGACAGTTGATGGGCGGGACCAAAGAGCCGCAGCTCAAACCCCGCAAGCACAACTAGGTTAGTACACCCCCCCCTCTAATCTACAGGCTATTAAGCACATAAAATAAGTAGGAGCCGTGACGAGGATTCGAACTTGTGCTCTGGGGTTCCAGGTACTCTCAAGCACTCCCGTTGGAAGAGGATGCGTTAGAAGTCGAATTCCAGGGGGCAAGATTCACAAATCAGTTACGCAAGTACTTACGAACGTGTACCTCTTTCCTTATTCTTCGACGGCTTTGGTTACATTTATTAAACAGTTTACAAGCATGAAAACTTCCCAATTAACTGTTGTTTTTGTTATAAACAGCCTCCTGGTGATTCGGAGCTCATTAACCGTTTAATAATTGTAAACAAAGCCGCCTAAGATTGAGAAAAGATGTTCAGGTTCGTAAATGCTTGTGTAAATACTTCGTGAATCTGGCCTTTGGACAACAGAGCCAGAGTGCATGGGGGGGGGGTGAGTGTGTGAAACCCTGGTTAGGCTTCAGCGGAAGCCTCAGAACCCTCGTGGATTCAGTAGAATCCCAGGTTGCAATCTTTTTTGACCATGTAGTGGCCTAGCTGTCTATGGCGTGTGCTTGGGCGCCCTGAGCATAGGTTCGAATCCTCATCACGGTTCCTACTGATTTTCTCATTGATACATCACATCAGTGTGATTACTCTGTACAAATACGCGCACCCCGAACTCTACACAATCCTGTTATTTGTCATATATCTTCCTTTAGCATTCTGTCACTCGCAGCCTACCCTTGTAACTCCTCTTTTCCTTTCCCTCCTTACTTCCTTCCTTCCTTTCTTCCTTCCTTCCCTCCTTCCCTCCTTCCCTCCTTCCCTTCTTCCTTCCTTCCTTCCTTCCTTCCTTCCTTCCTTCCTTCCTTCCTTCCTTCCTTCCTTCCTTCCTTCCTTCCTTCCTTCCTTCCTTCCTTCCTTCCTTATCTCGCCAATTTTGTTTAGTGTTGGAGTTGTGGGTCGCCTGATGCAGTGTCTCCTGGCCCTGTGTTAGTTCATCATCTCCGTGATGCTGTGATTGGAGCATCTCTGACACAGAGACGCTCTTATTATCTCTGTGTCTGGATGCTGGCATATACTCCAGCGGCTCCTCTCACCATTATGCTCTCCAGGTTTCTTTTTTTCTGATGTTGCTAGCTTGAAATTTCTTTTCCTGTTCAACCATGTATATGTCTATGTTACAGCAACCCTCCCTCTTCCCATCGTTGTATAAGATGGTGAGGGAGCTGTCATGTTCAAATCTTTGTGCTTAATTTTGAGTGTCCATGAGCTTTTCAAATGGTGTCTGGACTGCATGTGCCATCACAGGTGTGGCGTATGTGGGGTAATGTTCTCCTGAAGCCCGTATGGCCTAGGTTTCCAAAAGTCTTCCCGATGTTCACCAACTTTGCTACACATCTGAAGTTATTTTAATAATTTGACTTTGGTGTTATGTACTTCAGTGTCCTTTATCATCTTAATGCCGAGATGGGTGCTGCCCATCAGAATGTGTGGGATGAACAGCCGTCGATCTTCTATTTTCATTTTTAATTACTTTGCATTTATTATGGTTTAAGTCTTGAAACCATATCTCTGCCATGCTGTATAGTTTATGTGTTTGAGAGCGAGAACCAGAAAGAACTGCTGCAGACGGAAACCTCACAACACACAGGCCCAGGAAGCCCTCACGGCCTTATAATTATTATGAAAATATCTCTCTCTCTCTCTCTCTCTCTCTCTCTCTCTCTCTCTCTCTCTCTCTCTCTCTCTCTCTCTCTCTCTCTCTCTCTCTCTCTCTCTCCTCGGCTCCTTTACCAGCTTTCATGTTCTTCCACTCTCTCTTTCCCACTCCTCCCAAACCCCTCTCTTCTCTCTCCTCCCAACCGCCCCCACCCCTCTCCCCTCCCTCCACATGTTCAGTAGACGACCATCATTTTCTCAGGCACAGAACAAGTGTGTGAAGTATAGCTTGCGAGAAAGCCTTAAGTCACATATATTAGACCTGGAGAAGATGGTCCCCCCCCCCCCCCCCTGTTCACTTTATCATGCCCAGGAAGTCATTCATAAACACCGGACTTCCCCGTGCAACATTGACTTCCATAACCCTCATTTGAAATGATATATTGCATATTCGGAGGGGAAATAGAACATAAAAATCAATGGATATGTAATGTATAATTCTATATTTTCTAACTTAGGTCACACATGTGGGTTTTTCTCACTTTTGTGGTATAATCAGCCACCACAGGACTGAACTCGCTGTGCAAAGCACGTTGGGGCATAATTTTCCTTTTTAGCCATAATTTTTCCTGATTAGGCCAAGAAAGTTCATGGAAATTAGGATAATGAGACCGGGTCTATTATAAGAGCTAATTTAATTTCCTCATTGTACCCGCTAATGAGAACTTCATTAGGAGCATATATATACATAAATAGATTTATTCTTTTAAGTAGATATTATTATTATTATTATTATTATTATTATTATTGTAGGGATTTACCTAAAAGAACATAAGAATTATATAAACCGCAGGTCTATTGGCTTATACTAGGCAGCTTCTGTATTTGCTCAGACTCGTTTATATGTCTGACCTACGCTGGAAACAGGCTCATGTTTGTTGTGTTACCTGATGTTAGGATTTACCTGACGGTATTTTGAATGTTTCGTCGAATTGACTTGAAATGTTATTTATTTTGTCCATAAAACGAAGCTTTCTGTCAAATATTGAGCACTGTCAGGGGTTCTTAATGCCGGGGTTCTCACTGCAATGGTTCGTATTACCAAGGTTTTCATTTTATGAATGTTTTTTCATGTTGGAATGGGAGATTGAAGATAGCTTTCCGCTATCGTGTAAATACAATCAACCATCTACAATACATATACAATACAATACAATACAATACAATACAATACAATACAATACAATAACATCTACAAATATCATTATTTCCAATATACGTGTTGCAAGTACTATCGACGATGCTGGCAAGCATGCACGACAATTTATTTTTATAAGTTGGAAACTTAGGTGATTAATCGTTGAAATATTGTCGAGCGCTGCTTGTGTGGTGAAGGCCGAGGCAGCAAGCAAGCAAGCAAGCAGGCTGTCCTGTCTCCATAATGCATCGATCTTGGTCCCTTAATAATGGTAGCGCTCGGAGGGTATAGGAAATCTCAGAGGACGATATGACCCATAATTAGTTCACCTCTGTGGCCTCCTTCCTTTGACAGGTCAGTTCAATTAAGGCGACGAAGGGGGAGTTTAGCCCCCTGGAGCCAGGCAGGGAAGGGGGAGTTTAGCCCCCCCTGGAGCCAGGCAGGGAAGGGGTGGGTGTGGGGGGAGGGCAGGCTACCAGCAGGGACCAAACTGTGAGATCATTTGTTTGCGGTACGATGTGCTCAGGTCTTTGGCTAGGTCAACCCTTGTCGTCCCTGTGAAGAAATCCGCAAGGGCCGTGACGAGGATTCGAACCTGCGTCCGGGAGCATCCCAGACATTGCCTTAATCGA
>NC_091212.1:22804534-22829534 GCF_040958095.1 Procambarus clarkii
TGTCACACAAGCTTTATCTTATTCAATCGCCGTTTTAGTGCGTAAATTGACTTCCTTATCTATTCTCTCTTGTTTTTCTAGTTCCCTGATTTCTTCCCCACTCCCTATTCATTTCGGTTTATCTCTTCGCACTTTTCCATTCGTGTTCTCCCTTCCTTCCTTATTCATCCCGTTCTCCTTTCCCGTATTCCTCTTCCCAACACCGTCTCCTCTCTTCGTACCACACCCCTGCATGACATATATATATGTGCTCTGGTATGTAATAAATTGAACAAGTCAGGTATAGCAAAAAACTATCAGGTGGTGGTTTGGGTACGTCCTCTCCCATCAGGCTTATGGGAAGGGTGGAGAGGGAGGAGAAAATGGAGGGGAAAAGGGGAAGGGTGAGATTGAAAGAAGAGAAAGGCAGTGGAAGATCAGGCGCGAAGGAAATTATATTTTGAGGAATAAAAGCAAAGGAAGAGAGAGAGAGAGAGAGAGAGAGAGAGAGAGAGAGAGAGGGAGGGAGGGAGGGAGGGAGGACGGACCTAGGAGAGTGTTGATGAGAACGCAAAAGTATTGCCAAAAGTTTTTCTCCCTGTGGGTGAGCAACTTGCAACGTGCAAGTTAAGCACATATCCCACTTTCCCGTTGCAACAGACTTTTGTCAGCGAGTCTTATCCACCACGGTATCCCTAACAGAAGTGTCTGAATTAACTACGCCATTCCTGGCAGGTGTTTACGAATCAATCACATCATCCCTGGGAGATCACGAATTACGCTACGGTAATTACACATATCTCTACCGACAATGGGATGACTCCTGGTAAGTCGTTGCTCGTCTCTGCTAACACCAGCTAACGAACCAGTCTCGTTCGGAACGTTTGTAACGAACGTTGAGCTCGTCCGGAACGGGAGGGAGGGGAGGATTAACATAGGAGTTAGTCAGTATGCCTTTTGCAATTGCCTTTCTTGTTCGAGTTCTCTCAATATATTCCACACTTTACAGCTTGTATGATCTAGAGGGTTAAAGAGCGTGATGAGGACGGCAAGTTTTGTGTGGTATACTCG
The DNA here is from genome assembly GCF_040958095.1 of Procambarus clarkii. Taxonomy (NCBI): domain Eukaryota; kingdom Metazoa; phylum Arthropoda; class Malacostraca; order Decapoda; family Cambaridae; genus Procambarus; species Procambarus clarkii. The sequence continues at coordinate 22,805,585 of NC_091212.1, forward strand.
ACGATCACGGGGCGAAGGTTGGTGGTGATACTTGGTAATCAAGATTGACACAGATCAAATAAAATGAAATTCTTTCCTCGTTCGAAGCCGTTGTAGCACACGTGTCTCGCAAGCGAAAGGATCAGAGTTCGAACCCTGGAATGTATAATTAATATATATATATATATATATATAATCCACCGGGTCGTATATGTAAGACTTCGCCAGTTTCAATATTGCCTGTTATATGTTGTGGTGGTGAGGTTGTGGTGGTGGGGAAGGGGGGGGAGGGCAATAAATTTGTAAAAATTCTTCAAAATTCCAGGGGGAGATATGAAAGTTTTTTTTATTATTATTTGCGGCCTGAGGACGTTTAAAGCGTTCCATGACGAATTCCAGGTGTCTGGCTCCCAGAGCTTCAGAGCTCTGTGTTTCAATTTCCAATGTGTTGCAATATTTGCTGTGTTGCTTTCGTTCATCTTTCCCAGTTCTTGTGATTTAAATACATTGATTAGTGTTGGAGTGGTGTTTTATAAGTAAGGAGCAGAGAGAGAGTGTGGCGAGACTTAGTGCTCAGAGATGAGGCTTCTAGGGGATTAGTGTCAGTAGAGTACCTGCTTGATGGGTTTCTGGGAGTGTAGCTGGAAGCACTGGTCCCTACACCCTTGTCAAGCCTTGTCAAGCCCTTGTCAAGTCTCACAAGTCAAGCCTGGCCTCAGGCCGGGCTTGGGGAGTAGAACTCCCAGAACCCCATCAACCAGGTATCAACCAACCAGGCCTGGTTGGTTCAGTTGCAGGCTGGTGTGTGGGGGGGCGGGCACCACCCTGGCCAGTTTGTGGGCTCCACGGGAGAACTACTTTTGTTGCGCAGGATATTGCGCACACACTGCGGCGTCGGAAGGGTCACCGTTTAGACGAGAATATCTGCAGGTGATGTGAAACTGTTGGGCTTTCGGTATGTTGAGCGTATCTTTTTATTGAGAATATTTCCTTTTTCCGCTCTTTTTTTTTTTCTCTCTCTCTCTCTCTCTCTCTCTCTCTCTCTCTCTCTCTCTCTCTCTCTCTCTCTCTCTCTCTCTCTCTCTCTCTCTCTCGCACTTTAAAATGCCATCCCAGCTCCTTGCCCTCATATTCCAGCTCCTTGTCCTTATATCCCAGCTCCTTGTCCTTATATCCTAGCTCCTTGTCCTCATATCGCAGCTCCTTGTCCTCATATCCCAGTTCCTTGCCCATATATCCCAGCTCCTTGACCTCATATCCCAGCTCCGTGTCCTCATATCCCAGCTTTAAGCGTCAATATCGTTACGATTTTAACTTCCCTGAACCACAGCATTTTTTACGCAGAGGTCAATAATGTAAACAATTTATTGTGTTCAATAAGATAACCAGATTGTATCGTTATCGATAAAAGCTTGGGTGGTTAATAACCCATCCTGTCTACTAATAGGTCGCGTTGTTAACGTTATTGCCAACGACGTTACCTATACAATCTACTATGACAAGTAACGGCTCGCAAATATCTCCGTTTTCTATGCATCGGACTCGATAGGTTAGGTGGACGTGTTGGGCTCGGGCTCGGGCTCGGGGAATTATGGTTCGGGAGGAGGATTTGTTTACGGAGTGGCAGGTTAAGAGAACTGTTGTGTCAACACCTGCGTCGACGACGTCAACACCACCGTCGCCGACGTCAACACCAGCGTCTCCGACGTCACTACTTAAGCAAGGAAATAAGAAAGTTGGGATATTAATCCTATATATAACGTTCGAGAGTAGAAGGTCAAGGTGTTATTACTATGTTATTGGTTCCACGTCCCTCCTTCTTCCCCCACCTCCCCTTCTTGCCCCTGCTCCTCTTCATCGCCTCCCATTCTTGCCCCTGCTTCCCTCCCCCCACCTCCCCTTCTTGCCCCTCCTCTCCTTCTTGCCTCACCTCCCCTTCTTGCCCCTGCTTCCCTTCCCCACCTCCCCTTCTTGCCCCTGCTCCCCTTCCCCACCTCCCCTTCTTGCCCCTGCTCCCCTTCCCCACCTCCCCTTCTTGCCCCTGCTCCCCTTCCCCACCTCCCCTTCTTGCCCCTGCTCCCCTTCCCCACCTCCCCTTCTTGCCCCTGCTCCCCTTCCCCACCTCCCCTTCTTGTCCCTGCTCCCCTTCCTCACCTCCCCTTCGTGCCCCTGCTCCCCTTCCCCACCTCCCCTTCTTGCCCCTCTTCTCGTTTCCTATTCGAGCTTCCTTTCTCGAATCTGCTGCTATTTCCCTTTTCATTTTGCTAACGTCCTCTGCCACCTCCACATCTTGATGGTGTCCTGTCTCCCCAATCGTCCCTCCACTCTCCTTCCCGCCTCCTCCTTTCCCTGGCAGGGACAGTCCCTCAAGTAGTTGCTCTGGCCGGCCCTAAGGGCGCTAAAAGGGCTGGCCGCTCCCCACTCCTCGTCTCCTAAATGGGTCGGGGGGCCATTTTTTATGGGCCCTGCTCGCTTGTCTGCCTCTCCTGCTCGATGCGCCATTTTTAAGCCAATATTTTCTACAAAAAAATATACGTCTTTGTGTATACTGGATGTATACAAATGTCTATTAATGTATGTAGATGCATGCGTTGTGTGTGTGTACATGAGCGTTGTGTGTGTGTACATGAGTGTACACTACAGATTCATACGCTTTTGTGTGTACATGGCTCTTATCCAGGTCATGTCTACAGATGCTGCCTGTTGTTATTACAATTCGAAGCATTTCCTTGTCCCGTTTTCATTGTTCCAAAATGTTCACGTTAATAGTGACGGAAAATACTTCTTCAAGAAAAAACCTGAACTGTTTTCTTCAAGAAGTGCCGGACCAACCGAGGTTTAGAGGGTAATGTGGGCCTGCAGGTCGCTCCAAGCAACAGTCTGTTGGACCGAGTTACCGCAAGTCAAGCCTGGCCCAGGGCCGGGCTTGGGAAGTAGAACTCCAAGACTCCAGGTACAGTGCTATGATATTGGAAATAATTGTGAAGGAATTGTTCATGAAACAACTAGAAAGGTTCCTGGAGGAAGTACCGGACCAACTGGGTTGTAGCGGTTGGTTTTGGGGGGCCTGCGGATCGCCCCGAGCAACAGCCTTTTAGATCAAGTTTATCACACGACAAGCTTGAATTCAGGTTAGGCTGGTTAAAAAGAACTCTGAACCAGGTATACTCATATATATATATATATATATATATATATATATATATATATATATATATATATATATATATATATATATATATATATATATATGTTGTTAAATGACGTGATTCGAACTAGGATTTTAGGTGGCCCAGCCCATCATGCTAAAACTATTGCGCGACCATTGTGAATAACAACCAGAACCCGGGGAACATGCAGTCGTTGACACGGGTTGCAGGGGGGTCAACGCTTGCAAGAGGTCAACACGACCCTGTAAATCCACTCTTCACCACACTCCTCACCATCACTCGGCCGCTATAGCACGTTCCAGCCACTTCCACTCACTTACCAATAACTCTGAACCTCACAATAACGTGACATTGAGACGTGTAAACTATCAGTCCACGTTTCGAACAGTCCCACAAACTGGCCTTTGGGGGAACTAATCCAGGACGAACCGAAATCATCGTTTAGAATCGTCGTTTAGAATCATCGTTTAGAATCGTCGTTTCTTAATCTTCTGGTGTGTGTGTGGTTTGGCTATCATATATTCTGCCACGTTATTGTGACTCATCTTTTGCAAGTAATGGAACGTTTCGAACAGTAACGCATGCTAGCCACTGAGCGACTCATGTGGAGTTTCGAACAGTAACGCATGCTAGCCACTGAGCGACTCGTGTGGAGTTTCGAACAGTCCTGCATGGTCGTATGAGACATTGTATTTCCCTAATTGTAATTACTTTACCCAGTGGTGGCAGTGGTTAACATGCGGGCTGGGACCACCGAAGACCCAAATTCGAATCCTGTAAGAATTTTTAGATTTCAATTCCAAGTTTCGCGCGACTGTTATGTTCAGTCATATACATGCTAGTATAAATATATATGATATATATGCCAAAGAGGGAGGTGGAGGAGGATGTGAGGAGGAAGTGGAGAGAGAGAGAGAGAGAGAGAGAGAGAGAGAGAGAGAGAGAGAGAGAGAGAGAGAGAGAGGGGGGGGGGGGGGGGGGTAAGCAGTTCCTGTGCATGTCTACCAGAATGTTGTCCTGCCTAACGAGTTTCTTGTGTGACTCAACCACCTCCTTTAGAATTAAATGAGTTTGCTGAACAACTGGCGAATCTTCTCTGCGGGTAAATTATCCCACGTAATCATTACTAAGACCATCGCACACTACAGTCTGCTTTTCTTGTATACAGTCAGCTAATGACTGCGTTTGGCCGTCATAGACAGTCAGTTTGTACCCCATGTACAGCCAGCTCAGTCTCTGGCCGTCAAATGCAACCTGAGTTAAGTTGAGGTCTGTACTTTAAGGTGGGAGTTTTCAAGCTTATCAAAGATGTTTTAGACTTATCTTACTTGCTTCTGTGCGACGCGGCAGATTATGTCAACCCCGGGAGCAAGTCTGGTGTTACAGGGACTGTGTATCTGTCAGACGGTTCTGTCTATCTGTCAGACGGTTCTGTGCATCTGTTAGACGGTTCTGTCTATCTGTCAGACGGTTCTGTCTGTCAGACGGTTCTGTGTATCTGTTAGACGGTTCTGTGTATCTGTCAGACGGTTCTGTCTATCTGTCAGACGGTTCTGTGTATCTGTTAAACGGTTCTGTCTATCTGTCAGACGGTTCTGTCTATCTGTCAGACGGTTCTGTGCATCTGTTAGACGGTTCTGTGTATCTGTCAGACGGTTCTGTGCAGCTGAGCGGTGGAGGAACTGGGCGTCTTGGAGGGAGTTTGGTGAGCAGCTGAGCGAGTTTCCTGCGCTTGGTGGAGATGTGAAGAGGAAGGGGGGGGGTGATGGGGAAGGGGGTCGACTGTCCGGGTGTTCATTAGACGTGGCTGGTGCTGCTCTAGAGGAAGTGGCTCTTCACCCTCGGCCTCTTGTGCCACACACGCACATCCACCCCCCCCCCCCTGGCTCGACTCTGCACCTTCTGACTTGTCACTCTGCGCTCCCCCCCCCCCCTTGCACCCTCTTGCTGCCCACCCCCCTTTGCACCCTCTAACTGCACCCCTCTCCTGCACCCTCTAGCTTCCCCCTTCACCCTCTAGCTCCCGCCCCCTCTAGCTCCGCCCCCCCCCCCCTTCACCCTGTAGCTCACACTAATTGACACGTGCATGCAAGTTCGAGCACCAGATCTTAGACCTTGTAGTTTGTATTGGCCTGATGCAACACATTCCGACTCTCCTGTTGTTCATCATTCCTGCATTTATATACTGTGAATGCTTAACATCCTCTTCCTCTGATTAGTCCACTTGTTCACCGCTCTCAAGAAGTACTTCTTCACAGGCCTGTAAGTCGCTGGCGACTGAGGCATCTACTCAGGCCGTCTTACTCTACGGCTCTTTCCAACATACTTGTGACACAGACTTCTTTACTGTCTACTTTGTAAACTCTAACAAGAATCATGTGTTTAAAAGTAATGTTGCTGTTGCCTCATGCTGTTTGCAGCTTAGTGAGGTGTAGTTCCTGCAGTGTTTCCAGGGACCTAGTGCCTCTCAAGATCATTGGCCGGTCTCATTGTAAATCTTGAACTTCGCTCTGTTTTTAATCTGTGCTTATTTTAAAGGGGAATTCCATTGGGTTCGTATATTCCTGTGTTAGTATACACTACTGGTATTTTTGTGCTAATTTGTGCATCTGTTGAAACCTGCCTATCTCGGCTTTCTGTAATATTCTGGTTCAAGTTTTTGTCTTCCTATCATTCCGGATTGTCTCTATGGCCTTTTCACCCCCGTCATAAATCTCATCACCTTGCATTTGCTATGATTAAACTCAAGCAGCCATTTGTTAGGCACCAGTAGACTGCCTAGGTTATTTTGGACTACACAGCAATCCTTCCTCATTGTGATTAGTCCCGTTATTTTGGCTAAGTCGGCAACGTTGCCATATTGCACCTGACAGCTGGGCGCCTGACAGCTGAGTAGACAGCGCTTCGGATTCGTAGTCCTGAGGTTCCGGGTTCGATCCCCGGTGGAGGCGGAGACAAATGGGCAAAAAGTTTCTTTCCCCCCTGATGCCCTTGTTACCTAGCAGTAAATAGGTACGTGGGAGTTAGACAGCTGCTACGGGCTGGTTCCTGGGGGTGTGTAACAAAAAGGAGGCTTGGTCGAGGACCGGGCCGCGGGGACGCTAAGCCCCGAAATCATCTCCAGATAACCTCAAGATATGTAGGGATTCTACATAAGTCATTGGCATATGTCAGAAACACTCCGGGTCTTAGTGCTGGTGCCTGATGGACTCCACTTAGTACTTCCCGCCGTTCTCTCTTGTTGTTGTTTAAGATTCAGCTACTGTGAACAAAAAGTTCCAAGTAGCACGGGCTATGGTGAGCCCGTAGAAGACTTACCTGGTGCAGGAGCGGGGCTGTAACTACTCCGTTCTCATTTATACCGTTCTCATTTATGGTGTGGTACTGGATGGTGTGGCACTGGTTGGCGTGGCACTGGTTGGCGTGGCACTGGATGGTGTGGCACTGGTTGGTGTGGTACTGGTTGGCGTGGCACTGGATGGCGTGGCACTGGATGGTGTGGCACTGGATGGTGTGGCACTGGATGGTGTGGCACTGGATGGTGTGGCACTGGATGGTGTGGCACTGGATGGTGTGGCACTGGATGGTGTGGCACTGGATGGTGTGGCACTGGATGGTGTGGCACTGGTTGGCGTGGCACTGGTTGACGTGGCACTGGTTGGCGTGGCACTGGATGGCGTGGCACTGGATGGTGTGGCACTGGATGGTGTGGGAATGGATGGTGTGGTACTGGATGGTGTGGCACTGGATGACGTGGCACTAGATGGCGTGGTACTGGATGGTGTGGCACTGGATGGTTTGGCACTGTATGGTGTGGCACTGGATGGTGTGGCATTGGTTGGCGTGGCACTGGTTGGCGTGGCACTGGATGGTGTGGCACTGGATGGCGTGGCACTGGATGGTGTATCACTGGATGGTGTGACACTAGATGGTGTGGCACTGGATGACGTGGCACTAGATGGTGTGGCACTAGATGGCGTGGCACTGGAGCGCCGTGAGCCTTCCCGGGTGTGATGTGATTAAATACCCCCCTCCCTCCCCCCCCTGGTAGACACCAATATGTGATATCATTGAGTCTGTTGACATGTCCAGGCTGCCACATAATTTTGGACAATACATCTTCATTATGCGACTTGGTCAAAGTGGAAAGTCTTGTGCGACATCACAGAATCACATTTCTGATACAGTAATCGTTGTGTGGGGGGGGGGACAGGGAGCCTGTACTTAGGCTTATCGAGGTCACCCTAGGTCAGCTACTGACCTCTACCAAGATGCTACCCACAACAGTTGCCAAACTCCGGGATTCTTTATTTATTACCTGATACGTCAACAGAGGCGTCAGGTGAAAGGAAGCGTGCCCAGTCAATTTTTCCCCAACCTTGAGGTGCTTCCGGGGCTTAGCGTCCCCGCGGCCCGGTCGTCGACCAGGCCTCCTGGTTGCTGGACTGATCAACCAGGCTGTTGGACGCGGCTGCTCGCAACCTGACGTATGAGTCACAGCCTGGTTGATCAGGTATATCCCCGTCCAAAGATCGAACCCAGGATTCTCGATTGAGAATGGAGGACGTAGACCACTCTACTACAGGACCCCATGTGTGTCACAGCTTCAAGGTGTCGGTTGTGAAGGATCTTTGCTCCTTAGTGCTGTCACACTCAGATAACCAGTCGGGTCTAAAACCTGTGCCGACCTGAACATCATGGCAGGGAGCCGATCGGCCGAGCGGACAGCACGCTAGACTTGTGATCCTGTGGTCCTGGGTTCGATCCCAGGCGCCGGCGAGAAACAATGGGCAGAGTTTCTTTCACCCTATGCCCCTGTTACCTAGCAGTAAAATAGGTACCTGGGTGTTAGTCAGCTGTCACGGGCTGCTTCCTGGGGGTGGAGGCCTGGTCGAGGACCGGGCCGCGGGGACACTAAAAAGCCCCGAAATCATCTCAAGATAACCTCAAGATATGGCGACGTCATAACGACGTCATAACGACGTCATCCACAACATATATAAGATACAAAATAGCATCTCTAATATTTGTTAGGTTTGGTTAGGTAAGCTACTGGTTATACGATAAGCTATCTTGAGGTGTTTGTACCTTACCTTACCTACACCTTACCTATATCTCACCTTACTATTCCCTATACTCACCTTACTATTACGAAAGCTAATACTGAATTCGGTTAAATTTGGTTGGTTGTAAGAATAGCGATGAGGTAGGTGGAACATAATTTTCTCAGGTCTTAGCCCTTGAGGTTATCTTGAGAGGTTATCTTGAGATGATTCCGGGGCTTTTAGTGTCCCCGCGGCCCGGTCCTCGACCTGGCCTCCACCCCCAGGAAGCAGCCCGTGACAGCTGACAAACACCCAGGTACCTAATTTACTGCTAGGTAACAGGGGCATAGGGTGAAAGAAACTCTGCCCATTGTTTCTCGCCGGCGCCTGGGATCGAACCCAGGACCACAGGATCACAAGTCCCTTACTCTATATAACTCTGTTTTATTACCCTGACGATGTAATCGTAAAATGACTTACTCGAGTCCATATATTAGGTCAAACTACTCATTTTGTGTCAGTGTAAGCTATTGGACTTCCTTATGAGACAATAAGTATAGGTATGTATATTTAAAGCCTGGTGCCAAACTTGTTTAGTGATAACTTGATCTATAAGGCTGTTGCTTGCAGCGGCTCGCAGGCCGATGTATCCACTACAACCTGGATGATCCGGCACATCATTGTTGAGTTGCATGGGTACCCAGACAATTCTTGTGATGCAGTTATCAATATTAAAACATAACCTGTCATATAACCCATAACGTGTTATCTCGTGTCATGATATCCTCCTGGTGACATAATGATCAAATACAGTGTGACGCAACCAGCCTGGAAGTCCCCTAACGACCAGCCTGGATGGCCCTGAACGACCAGCCTGGATGGTCCTGAACTTCCAGCCTTGAGGTCCCCCCAAACTACCAATCTGGAAGATCCTATGCTATCTATTGAATCACACAACTACACTAGGGACCCATAACCAGTACCCAAACGTCCGAGATAAATAGCAGGTAAATTTGGGACCCTTAAAAATCACCCGCACGCCCCAGGGCCTATTGCAGCTGTAGCGGAACCCTAACAACCGAAGTAAGGAAAGGTAGGGAGTTCTTGAAGCCTTTAACGAGCGCAGACTAAAGCTTCTCTAATGAACAAAGGGACAGTAAAGTTTCTAGGGACCACCAGTAAATTGTGTTAAGGGGGGGTCTCTCAGGACGGTGGTATTCCCCTCCCTCCTCCGTCTCTTCTGTCTCCTGGGTGTGCGGGGTTGACGGGGGGGAGACTTTGATTGTGAATATACTAATGCCGGTGTATACTTTCTGACGGGTGGCGTGTATTTTGGGATTTTAGTATGTAAATGTGAGGTGGGGGAGGTGGTTTCCTGCTGAGTATGAAGGCATTGTTGTGGGTTGTGGGGGTTACAGTGGCTCTCTGTAATATTTGGTTGTTGGAGGGGGGTACAGGTGAATATTAGGGGCAGTTGTGGTGTGTGTGTGTGTGTGTGGGTGGGTGGGTGTGTGTGTGTGTGTGTGTGTGTGTGTGTGTGTGTGTGTGTGTGTGTGTGTGTGTGTGTGTGTGTGTGTGTGTGTGTGTGTCAGGGGGGCACTATATTCTCATTAGATTTCAATATCAACCATCACCATTCCTTCTTCACTATTTCACTACAAATGCCACCGCGACAGTTTCCTCCACCCCCCCCCCCCCCCTCCCATCTCTCACCACCTGCACCATCCCCATCCCACCCCCCTCCCCCCAGCCCCCCCCCCCACGGGATTCATCAGAGGGGCTCATTACCTCATTAGAGTGACGAGTAATCTCATTTTGGTGTCAGAACTTGAGAGTAGAAAGGCTTCAAAATGTTCTAATAAACTCCTTCCGCCCTTGTTGTTCTCCTGTCATTATACGTCTCCAAACAGCCAGGAAACAAAGTTCTTTTTATGATTGATTTTGCTTTGTTTTATATTTGTATATACAATATATATATTGTTTTATATTTTATATATATAATATAAATATTATATATTTATATTTATAAATATTTTATATATATATATATATATATATATATATATATATATATATATATATATATATATATATATATGAGTATTATATATATTAGTCTGTTGTTTTATATTTATATTCGTCTTATATTCGTGTGTGTGGGAAGTTTGGTGGAGATGATTACACGAAATTAAGAATAAACTTTCAAAAGTTAGTTTTCCTGGGGACTAAATTGACAGTCGCCGTCTACAAAACGGTTCACATCTACGGGCTCACCATAACCCGTGCTACTTGGAACTGTTGTTCCAGGTAGCGAATCTTGAACAACAACGGTTCACATGGAATATTTTCGATGTTTTGTTATTTATCGTAAGGGCCGAGATAAGGAGGAGCTGCTGAGATTGTTGATAAGAAAATTGTAGCCAGATCTCTTGATTTGTAAAAAAAAAAAATGCAACTGTTTTGTCTAACTTGAAAGACACGAACCCAGGCAACCCGCCTAACCTATGGAGGCCGATTTACAGAAAACGTCGATATGCGTTTTCACTATTGTTGTCTTAGATTCAGCTACTCTGAACAAAAGTTCCAAGTAGCACGGACTATGGTGAGCCCGTAGTCTGCCACCCCCCTGTCGTTTTCACTAATGCGTCGCGTTTTTTTAAGAAATCAACCGATTCTCTAATTAATTGCAGCGTATAGGTGAGAGGATGGGGTTGTTTAGCCTTTGTGTGCGTGTGTTGTGCTTGCGGGGGTTGAGCTTCGGCTCTTTGGTCCCGCTTCTCAACTGTCAATGTGTGTAATTTCCTAAGTAATTACCTAAGTGTAGTTATAGGATGAGAACTATTCCCTGATGGTGTCCCGTCTTCCCAGTACTCTTTGTTGTATAACGGTTTGAAACAAAGCGTGTTTGTGTATTCATCTAGTTGTGCTTGCGTGGATTGAGCTATGGCTCTTTCGGCCCGCCTCTCAACTGTCAATCAACTTTTTTCACACACACACACACACACACACACACACACACACACACACACACACACACACACACACACACACACACACACACACACACACACAGGAAGGAGCTAAAGAGTTACGGTAAGGGGCGAGAAGTCGGACTGGCGAACAGTAACAAGTGGAGTACCACAAGGATCGGTGCTGGGACCAATTCTATTTCTTGTATATGTTAACGACATGTTTACAGGCGTAGAGTCCTACATGTCGATGTTTGCGGATGACGCAAAGTTGATGAGAAGAGTTGTGACAGATGAGGATTGCAGGATCCTCCAAGAGGACCTGAACAGATTGCAGAGATGGTCAGAGAAATGGCTACTAGAATTCAACACGAGCAAATGTAAAGTTATGGAAATGGGACTAGGAGATAGGAGACCAAAGGGACAGTACACAATGAAGGGGAACAGCCTACCTGTAACGACGCGTGAAAGAGACCTGGGGGTGGACGTAACACCTAATCTATCTCCTGAGGCACATATTAATAGGATAACGACAGCAGCGTACTCTACACTGGCAAAAGTTAGAACATCATTCAGAAACCTAAGTAAGGAGGCATTTAGGGCGCTTTACACTGCCTACGTAAGGCCAGTCTTAGAGTATGCCGCCTCATCATGGAGTCCCCATCTGAAGAAGCATATAATGAAACTGGAAAAGGTTCAGAGGTTTGCAACGAGACTCGTCCCAGAGCTACGAGGGATGGGGTATGAAGAGCGCCTGAGGGAACTGTGCCTTACGACACTAGAAAGAAGAAGGGAGAGGGGGGACATGATAGGAACGTATAAGATACTCAGAGGAATTGACAGAGTGGACATAGACGAAATGTTCACACGGAATAGTAACAGAACGAGAGGACATGGATGGAAGCTTGAAACTCAGATGAGTCACAAAGATGTTAGGAAGTTTTCTTTTAGCGTGAGAGTAGTGGGGAAATGGAATGCACTTCAGGAACAGGTTGTGGAAGCAAATACTATTCATAATTTTAAAACCAGGTATGATAGGGAAATGGGACAGGAGTCATTGCTGTAAACAACCGATGCTCGAAAGGCGGGATCCAAGAGTCAATGATCGATCCTGCAGACACAACTAGGTGAGTACAACTAGGTGAGTACACACACACACACAGAGGAAGCAGCCCGTAGCAGCTGTCTTAACTACCAGGTACCTATTTACTGCTAGGTGAACACGAGCATCAGAGTGAAAGAAACTCTACCCATTTGTTTCCCCCCATCACCGGAGATCGGTCCCCGTCCCTAGGACTACGAAGCCCGAGCGCTGAACACTCAGCCACAGGCCCCTGTGTACGCGTGTGTGTGTGTGTGTGTGTGCGTGTGCGTGTGCGTGTGCGTGTGCGTGTGCGTGTGCGTGTGTGTGTGTGTGTGTGTGTGTGTGTGTGTGTGTGTGTGTGTGTACTCACCTAGTTGTACTCACCTAGTTGTGTTTGCGGGGGTTGAGCTCTGGCTCTTTGGTCCCGCGTCAATCAACTGATGTGCAGATTCCTGAGCCTACTGGGCTCTATCATATCTACATTTGAAACTGTGTATGGAGTCAGCCTCCACCACATCACTTCCTAGTGAATTCCAGTGTGTGTGTGCGTGTGCGTGTGCGTGTGCGTGTGTGTGTGTGTGTGTGTGTGTGTGTGTGTGTGTGTGTGTGTGTGTGTGCACTAAAGGTTCTAGGGTGTGGGAAAGATGGAACTTGAGTAATCAGAGGAAGTACCAGCAGGGCCTCGTGCACGCCCAAGGTGCCGGCCGCGGACCAGTACCAAATGTTGTCGTAAAATATTAGAGGAGGGAGAAGGTAGCCAGATTGATTGATGAAGATTAAGCCACGCAAGAGGTGGCACGGGCATGAATAGCCCGTAAAGGTAGCCAGACTTGAGATGACCCTTATTACCCGCGACTGTCTGCCTCTCCAGGGCCCCGCTCCTCTCCTCCACACCTGAGAATTTCCCATTTATTATGGAGTGGCAAATTGAGACACGGGTGTTACGGGCTATTCCTGCCCGTGCCAACTCTTGGGTGGCTTAATCTTTATCAATCTGAGAGATGGGGGCTGACAGGAGACATCTCCCGTCACGCAAGGTGAAGTCGCACCTCCACAGATCTCCAATATCAGCTCTTGATACTGGTTATGGCTCAAAAGGGCCACCACTTACGGGCTATTCATGCCCGTGCCACCTTTTGGGTGGCTTAATCTTCATCAATCAATCAATCTTGGACACATTCCACGGGAGACATCTCCCGTCACGTAGGGTGCAGTCGCACCTCCACAGATCTCCAGTATCAGCTCTTGATACTGGTAATGGCTCAAAAGGGCCACCACTTACGGGCTATTCATGCCCGTGCCACCTTTTGGGTGGCTTAATCTTCATCAATCAGATGGGGCTGGGGAAGCAGTGTTCAAAGTGACGAACAGCTGAACGAGGGGGGAAGGGGGTACGCAATTTGAAACTGGAGACACAGACGAGTCACCGAGATAGAAGAATATTTTTTTTTTGTTGAAGTCGTACAAAAAATGGAACAGACTAAATACGGTATTTGTCGAGGCCAATTTATTATACAGTTTAATGTAATTATGGTAAGACACCACTGGCAATTCACTGCATTTAGGTATTGATGGTTGAAAGACCACTTAGGAGAGATGCTGGACCTTGTAGGCACAGTTAGGTAAATATAAACAAACATCGCACGCGCGCGCGCACACACACACACACACACACACACACACACACACACACACACACACACACACACACACACAGGGGCCTGGTAGGCCTTATGGATAGAGCGCAGGACTCGTAATTCTGTGGCGCGGGTTCGATTCCCGCATCAGGCAGAAACAAATGGGCAAAGTTTCTTTTACCCTGAGTGCCCCTGTTACCTAGCAGTAAATAGGTACCTGGGAGTTAGTCAGCCGTCACGGGCTGCTTCCTGGTGTGTGTGTGTGTGTGTGGTGTGGGGAAAAAAAAAAGAAAGTAGTTAGTAAACAGTTGATTGACAGTTGAGAGGCGGGCCGAAAGAGCAAAGCTCAATCCCCGCAAACACAACTAAGTGAATACTAAGTGAACACACACACACACACACACACACACACACACACACACACACACACACACACAAACACACACACACACACACACACACACACACACACACACACACACACACACACACACGTGGTGGAGGGGTGATGTGGTGGAGGCTGACTCCATACACAGTTTCAAGTGTAGATATGACAGAGCCCGATAGGCTCAGGAATCTGTACACCTGTTGATTGACGGTTGAGAGGCGGGACCAAAGAGCCAGAGCTCAACCCCCGCAAACACAACTAGGTGAGTACAACTAGGTGAGTACACACACACACACACACACACACACACACACACACATGAATTGTCAAGGTAGAATATCAGAGGAATTGACAGGGGTAGATAAAGATAAACTGTTTAACACGGGTGGTACGCGAACAAGGGACACATACACATTAGACAACCGACGGTCGGAAAATCGGTGGGGTCCAAGAGCTAATAGCTCGATCCTGCAGGCGGAGAGATAGATGAATACCCACACGCACGCGCGTGCGGTGCCTTTTAAATGCCTTCGTCAAGTTTGTTGCAGACCGAACCCCCCAAAAAATAGGATTGTCTAGGAATGTTGATGAACGCGCCGGTGCAGAGTTGTTGAAGTGTTGGGCGTTAGAGTTTGATATTTAATGGTTGAGTGGCAGTCTTGCCTCTCAAGTGTTTACAGTTTAGATACCTGGCGAATCCTAATCTGCGTAGAAATAAAAGACTTAAGCGTAATTCCAGGGGTCTCGCGTTTTGTGCACCAGTCTTTGATATGTTAAAAGGCTGAAGGGGACGTGAGAATATGTTGGCGAGAGTCGCAGTCATGGGGGCTTTTACTCTTACCCAAAGGCAATCATGTTTAATTTGTCTCGTGGCATTTAAGGAGATGCCTCTGGCTGCGTTGTTTGTGGGAACATTGGCAGTCCTGGCCAATGGGCAGGCTAATAACTGTTATTTTTGTGGCTTTATTGGTTGAGCATTGTGTTTCGGCTCCTTTAATAAATACTGGGTTTTAAGTGTGCTTAGTTGCTTTATTGGTTGCATAGACACCGCGGAGTAGACAACTAATAGATAACGTAGTGTAGGCCAATTAAGAGAGCTGTGATGGTACTTACCAATCAGGGAAGAGTCATCAAGTTTCTGTGGATCCCCTCCCATGTTGGAATATGTGGGAATGAACGAGCAGATGTGCTGGCTGCTGAAGGCGCTGAAGGAGACCATATTGAATACTTCATACCCAAGACTCTGCTACAAATTAGAGGTATTGTCAGGCAACATCACCGTGACAAGGTAACTGAGGAAAGGAGGATAGAAGTACAAACCAGTGAATATATGCGATGGTACAACATAGTTGCAGCTGGCAATCCCAATCATTATGGACGAAGAGGAGGAGGAGGACGAGGGAGAGATTCAATAATGGCGAGAATCCGTCTTGGATACAAATATCCATGGAGATTCGGGATGGAAACAACAGTTGATCAGCGGAGTTGCAGAATCTGTGGCGAGAGTGACGGACACCGCCTTGACCACTACCTACGGGAATGTGAACACCTGAGGTACATTAGAGATATGTGTAGAATAATAGACCTCACATTGTTTGAGTTAGGAAAACACTATTTGTCAAATATTGATACTGTTCTTTAAAGATTCCCCCGATTTTGCACTCGCAAGATAACGTAAAGTGTCCAGAGTTGACAGATGTTAAAAGATTTTAAGAGTTAACAGATGTTAATCTTCTTGTTTGAGGAGCTGTTCACTTAAGACAGTTAAACAAGTCCCAGCTGTATCAGTGTACAAGTGACAGGATAAACAACCCAGCGGGTTTTCTTCCTATTGGGGAGTGTTGTACATGCTGCTATGGCGGTGTGTCTACTCACAGGATGAGTGCCGCTGCCCAATAAACTCGCCTCTCGGGGCAAAATTTAATAAAGAAAAAAAAAACGTCGAATAGATGAATGTTGAACTGGTAGATCAGATTTAGGTTTGTGTTTCTCTAGATAATTTATTCAGTAATTTAGTTTTTGAAATTGATTCGTTCAGTGTTTGAAATGTACTGCTGTCCAATTATGGCTATATAGCACTTGAAAGGAATATGACGAGAGGATAGGTGCTGGGATAGGAGGACTGAGAGAAGAAAGGGTGCCCAAGCTTTTGCACCATCGGGAATCGAACGCCGTCCCTGCAAGGTTCAGGAAAAGTTACATTTTTAATGGTTAGGTCTTACGGTGAAGGTTTTCCAGTTAGTGTGGTGTTAGGTATAGTGTAGGCCTCCAGGGTGGCCAGGCGTCGTCACTCTCACCTTCACTTTCGCCTCCGCCACTACCCCTGACCCCTAAATCACCTGTGCTAACCCTTTCGTTATCTCAAGTGACTCGCGTTGCCTTGTTTCAGTCTCGCGTTATCTGGCCTTGTTCTGAGGCGTCGAGACTCGTTAACACCTACCCAACTTAGCACTTAGTTTTCCATTCAAGGAATTTACCACGGTTTTCGCAGGTAAATTTCCCTACGGTCACCTTTGGAGTCTTGAATCTCCAGTAGAAGCCAAACCGGAGGGGATAGTGCCCTCTGGTTTAACAGCTCCTAACAGCTGTTAAGTTTAACAGCTCCTTCCTAGGTGAAGGAGCATTGATAGTTCCCTCATATTCTTTTTTTTTCCAGAAGAGGCAGACGACATTGATGTTGGTAGTGGTGATGTTGATTACATCATAGTGATGTTCAGAGTGGGTGGTGGTATTAATGTTGATGACTGATAACATTAACAATAATTAGACAATGTTTTAATTATAACGAGGATAATGATGGAGATGATAATGGTGATATGATGATGGTGATTGTTGGTGACGGTGATTGTTGGTGACGGTGATTGTTAGTGATGGTGATTGTTGGTGACGGTGATTGTTAGTGATGGTGATTGTTGGTGACGGTGATTGTTGGCGATGATGATTGTTGGTGACGGTGATTGTTGGTGATGGTGATTGTTGGTGATGGTGATTGTTAGTGATGGTGATTGTTGATGACGGTGATTGTTGATGACGGTGATTGTTGATGACGGTGATTGTTGGCGACGGTGATTGTTGGTGACGGTGATTGTTGGTGATAGTGATTGTTGGTGATGGTGATTGTTGGCGATGGTGATTGTTAGTGACGGTGATTGTATGTGGAGGTAATGAGTGGAGCCTGAATAACAACAACGTTTTGAGAGTGAGGGAGTGATGGTGTCGGAGCCGTGACATTATCACACACTCATGTGATAATGATGATGGTGATGGTGGCGACGTGACAGTGACGAACGGAAACGGGCTATTAAAGGCAATGAAGATGCAGCAGGTGTCACGATAATGAAGTCTGCGATCGAGACGCCATTCTCGCTAGCGATTTATATTTCCATTCGCAGCTCACATATCGCCGGGGGATTTTGAAGACAAATGGCGGACTTGCAGATGACGCGAAAACTGGAGCCAAATGCTATCATGTGATGAATTAGTGAATTATTCTAGAGTTTAGAAGTTGAAACTTTATTCTTGGCGTCGTCATAGCCGGTCGGCCGAGCGGACAGCACGCTGTACTTGTGATCCTGTGGTCCTGGGTTCGATCCCAGGCGCTGGCGAGAAACAATGGGCAAAGTTTCTTTCTTTCACCCTATGCCCCTGTTACCTTGCAGTAAAATAGGTACCTTGATGTTAGTCAGCTGTCACGGGCTGCTTCCTGGGGGTGGAGGCCTGGTCGAGGACCGGGCCGCGGGGACACTAAAAGCCCCAAAATCATCTCAAGATAACCTCAAGATGACGCGAAAACTGGAGCCAAATGCTATCATATGATGAATTAGTGAATTATTCTAGAGTTTAGAAGTTGAAACTTTATTCTTGGCAACGTGTCCACATAATTACGGTAATGACTGGACTAAACAGGCGTAACGACAGGTTCACAAAGATGTTTTTTGTTGGCGTTGAATAGCATTGACCTTGCAATTTGAATGGTGATTCATATTAATGCAAGGAATGAGTAGCAGAGAGTTCCGGCCTATGATATGTTGCATTGTCCTATCAGATTACAGTGATCACATCACTTCTCTCTTGTCCTCATCAATGGGGAAGTGTCACAGACAGGTCCCCCTTGACCTGAGTGCCACAGGCAGGTCCCCCTTAACCTGAATGCCACAGGCAGGTCCCCCTTAACCTGAGTGAAACGTGAGCAGGTCGGTGGGACGAGGAAGCACCCTTTATTTTTTCAGGTTGAATTGATAAGATAGGAGATTTGCCCCGCTGTTTCCCTTTATGACCAGAAGGTAAGAATAATAGAGATTGAGGAATAATGTGAGGGGTGGGTAGAGGTTGCTGGAGAGGGTAGAAAGGGGAATTGTGTTGTCAGTGTGTGTCAGGCACATATGTAGGGACACATAGAGGGGGGGGGCGTTTAAATTAGATGGGGGTGAAGTGTGAAAGGAATAAATTATAGCCTTAAGTGCAGGAAGTCATTAATTAGATTCGAAGATGAATTGGATGAGGATGTGGATGACAGATATTGCGAAATTATCAGTGTGAGGGAGAAGGGGGGGGGGGGGTGGAGGACAACGTGTGAGAAATAGGAAGTGGATGGAAGAAAGGAAGACAGACACGTGGAATGTGCGAGAAACACAGACGTGGAGAAACAGTGAGGAGACAAAAAGGAGGGAGATTGTGATAAATGGAGGGAGAATGAGGGAAGAGAGAGAGAGAGAGAGTGGCAGTGAGGCAGGCACGGAGGGCGTATGGGAGAGTGAGAAAGATAGGCATGAAGAGAGGACGGAATAAGTGTAATAAAGATAGACAGGAAGGGATTGTGAATGACAGGCAGAGAGAGAGAGAGAGAGAGAGAGAGAGAGAGAGAGAGGGAGGAAGAAAGTAGCTGAGTCAACAAGATGGAAGGTGATACAGGTGTTGACAAGGACAATGAACGACCTGTAGGTAAAAACTCTGAGAATAGTGACACATGAAAATAGTGAAGGGAAAGTATAGCAGACAGTCTTTTTCGAAGAGTAAGCAAGCAAGGAAAGGGAAAAAAGTATAAATATAAGCTAGGGAAGAGAGAGAGAGAGAGAGAGAGAGAGAGAGAGAGAGAGAGAGAGAGAGAGAGAGAGAGAGAATGATTGAATGAATGAGTTAGTTGGGGTGGAAGTAAAATAAGAGAGAAACGAGGGGGCCAGAAGAATGACCGTGACAGGGAAAAGAGGGGAAGTTGGAGGAAAGGGGAGAGGAATAGAGAAAATAGAGAATAGGGAGGGGGAGAGAGAGGGAGAGAGAGTGGGACCAGGGAAGAGATTGGGGAAGTTCAATGCATCATAGAGCGCGCACTGGATAAGAAAAAGAATGGATTTTGATGGCGAGAAATAGAGTGATAGACGATGTTGCTTAAACAAAAAATTGAAAAGAAAGATAGAGAAATCGTCCATCCCGTCCCATCCCAAATCCTTATCCTGACCCCTCTTCCCAGTGCTATATAGTCGTAATGGCTTGGCGCTTTCCCCTGATAATTCCCTTCCCTTACACACACACACACACACACACACACACACACACACACACACACACACACACACACACACACACACACGCACACATACACACACACACACACACACACACACACACACAGTACCCGAGCTGAGAGGTATGAGCTACGAGGAGAGACTACGGGAATTGAACCTCGCTTCGTTGAAAGACAGAAGAGTTAGGGGGGACATGATCACCACATTCAAGATTCTCAAGGGAATCGACAGGGTTGATAAAGACAGGCTATTTAACACAAGGGGCACACGCACTAGGGGACACAGGTGGAAACTGAGTGCCCAAATGAGCCACAGAGATATTAGAAAGAACTTTTTTAGTGTCAGAGTGGTTGACAAATGGAATGCATTAGGAAGCAATGTGGTGGAGGCTGACTCCATACACAGTTTCAAGTGTAGATATGATAGAGCCCAATAGGCTCAGGAACCTGTACACCTGTTGATTGACGGTTGAGAGGCGGGACCAAAGAGCCAGAGCTCAACCCCCGCAAGCACAACTAGGTGAGTACACACACACACACACACACTTTCACTCTCGAAACCCAATCTCAAAACAAAGCTGAGCTGGGGGAAAGTTCAGAGGTTTGGTTCAAGACTCGTAAACTCTCTAATAAACGTAAACAAAGCCGCTATGATTGTTGACAGATGTGAGGCTTTGGTATTTGCGTAAATGATTGGTGAATCCTGACCCCCTCGTCCCTGATCTTAAGGAATGAGCAGGCCACACAGCTTAGGAGAAAATGAGACACATAGGAGACATGATCACACCATCTAAGTTACTTCAGAGGCATTGAAACAGTTCTTAAGTATTATGTAGCATGGACAGGTGCTGTACGAAATTGTAAACTAAATTGCTGTATGATTGTAAACTAAAAGCCGACGTAAGCCACAGGGGAGGGTTTAAAAAGCCTTTAGTGTAAGAATAGTTAGCAAGTAGAATGAACTAGTAGAGGGCAACTATGCATCATGCTAAAGCGTAGCTGGGATGACGAGATGTGTGGAGGGGAGCCCTCCAAGGGTTGATGCACCCCTCACCCCTCACCCCTCATAGGGGGCTACACACACTCTCTCCCCCATCTCTGAACTTTAGGATGAGAGAAAGAAGATTGGGGAAGGGTAGTGCCGTCTCCCTCTCTCTGGAGGGGAAAGAAGGAACTGAAGGATATAGGGAGAAAGGAACGGGAAGAAAAGACGGAAGGGGGGGCTTTGGGAGGAGGAGGGGGACAGGGTCACTTGGAGGAGGAAGGGTAGGGGGGAAGAAGGGAGGGAACGGAGCATGAGATGACGGAAAGGAATATGGAAGGGACAGGGGATGGGGAGAAGGGAGGAAACTGGGCGTGGGGAGGAAGAGGGAGACGAAGGAAGAAAGGGAAAACTCTCTCGAGGAGTATTGGTGGGGGAAAGGGGGGCAGAGCCACCCCCAGAGAGTAGAGGGTGGTGGTGGGGGCCGAAGAGACACCCCCCAGAATATGGAGGGAGGGAGGGGGAGTGACTAGGCCCCAGCACTGCCACAACTAGCACGTGCCCGGGACTTCTGAAGTACACCATATAACAAAAATATTAACACCTTTAATACCTCTTATCAGATAACACCTGGGAGATGGTGGAGGCTGGGTGGGGGTGGGAGAGAGGGAGATGCTGGAAGAAAGGGGAGGAGGAGAGGAGATGGGGGTGGGGAATGATGCTGGAGGGGGAGTAGGGGTTGGAGAGGGAAGGGGAGAAAGGAGGGGGGTGATGGAGGAAGGGGAATGAAGGGTTTTGGGTGATGGTGGAAGGAGAATGGATGATGATTGAGGGGGAGTTGAAGGTGAGTGAGTGTAGCAGGGATAGCTGCCCCACCGTGAGGCCATTGAGTGTACCGTGTCCCTCACGGTACAATGTACTTGCCGGGCATGACTCCTGAGACCTACGATTAAAGGGAGGTTATGTCTGTGGAATTCCTCAGGTTAGGCAAAATTGTAATTCATTTTGTCAATAAAGATGTTGACAATAATAAATGTGGAATTCAAAAGGAGTGAGGCTTAGGACTCTATAGGGGATGAAGGTAACTAGTGATAAAAAGTGTGACGAGGCAAGTAGTGGAACAGGAACGATGAATGGTAACTATTACATGGGAATCCCTTTAAGGCAAATTGTTACAATCGGCTCTTAAGGATTCACTTGAAAAACAACTATGTTGTGCCCTCAGTACAGAACTTGTGAATGTCCAAACTGAGCTTGAAACACTATCACGATCCCGTGTCTCTTATGGCATCCAGTAATTTGTTTCACAAATCAACAATTTATGAAAGATGCAGAGAGATAGAGACGAAACAGTGGCGCAGAAAACGCAGCTGATACGGAGATATATAGAGGGGGAGACCAAGATAAAAAACAGTAAGAGATGGACATTGGTAAATAAGAAACAGTGGCAGAGACAGAACGAAACAAAAAAGCTACACAGGCAAAGAGAGAGAGAGAGAGAGAGAGAGAGAGAGAGAGAGAGAGAGAGAGAGAGAGAGAGAGAGAGAGAGAGAGAGAGAGAGAGAAGGTAATTGAAACAAATAATGAGCAAACTTTTTACGCAGAGTCACATTTCCGTCTAGGCAGAAGGTCAGACGTCACAAGAGATCATTAAAAACATGGAGGTATAACAGAGGGTTCTCCGCTATGTTAATAAACAAATGACTACGACCTCCACACACACACGACCTTGTCGGTATTTTTCATTACTTTGTTATGTCTCCTGATCTAACGTGGGCTCTTGTATTTTCTGACCTGACACCGGCTCTTATTTCTGACACCACCTCACCTTGAATATTTCTGCCCATCTGACAGTCCTTCACTTATTTTGCTCATCAATGTGAACTAATAATAAGTATCTAAGGCTCTGATAGCTATCCCCCCTCCCTCAACCCCCCCTCCCATAACCCCCCCTCCCATAACCCCCCCTCCCTCAACCCTCCCTCCCACAACCCCCCTCCTTCCTCTCTCTTTCCCCTCCCTCCTCCCCGTCGCCGACCGAAAATAAAGTTTTGTTGTCATTAATAGTTTGGCCGCGTCATAATGTTGCCAGTTTGCCAGATGAGTGTGACAAGTGAGAATAATCCTACACGTTTTCGTGCGATGGTCCTTGGTGCCTAGTGTCTATAAGGGCCACTTTATCCGCTCAGAACTGCTGTGACTCTCGACTTTATGGGCAGCGGCGTAAATCACTCTTTTCAACCAATTGAGTCGAATCGCCTGGACTAGATATTATTATTAATTATTTTGTACGTATTATACCATTATGTATGTGATTATATTAGGCATTTAAATGGAAAAGTTGTATTTTCGGGGTTCTGTTTTGTATGTATATATATCCGTATCTAACAGAGTTTGCAGGGCCAAGCTTCAGCTCCTGGTCCCCCCTCCTTATGTGTTTTGTTATATCTGCAAGTGTGCAGCTTCTCTCGATACTACTGATCAAGCTGTCCCTATCAATCTGCATATCTGGATCATGTCTCCTTCTGTCTCCAAGTGTCATTAGATTCAACTCCTTAGTATGTTATCCACGTAGCTCACTGGGGGCTCCAGGCTAATGCTGCTAAATTTAGTGTTGGACATTTTCTGTATTCAGTAATCTTTTTTTTATCTTTGTTTATCTTTGTTTATAGAGGTGTGGCCATACACGTTATAAAACGCTAACCAATATATATATATATATATATATATATATATATATATATATATATATATATATATATATATATATATATATATATATATATATTCTATTGATGAAGGACTTTAGACAAGTGTTAAGGTACATAGTGAGTTGCTGAGCATTGAGCCACAGAAGGTGATTGAAGTGCTTGTACTGAGAGTGCTCTTCCTTAGGTTCATAATAGCTGGCCTGGTGTTCAGCCAAGCTTCAGCTCTGAGCTCAAGCTTCAGCGTACTGAGCTCCAGCTCAGTACGTGCTGGTGGTCTTCATACCTAATAGTGTCTACGAGGTGAGTGAGATCTAGTTCTAAACGCTCCACCTGCTAGCCTTGTTGACCTCCATACAGGTGGTGAGCATTTCCTTACATTCCTTCACCTCGTTTGGGTTTCCACCTTCCACCTGTGTCCTCTTGTCCTACTCTCAATTTGAAGACGCTATCCTTATCCACCTTAG
>NC_091212.1:22834534-22857034 GCF_040958095.1 Procambarus clarkii
GAGTAGATAAAGACAATTTATTTAACACAAGGGGCACACGCACAAGGGGACACGAGTGGAAACTGAGTGGCCAGGTGAGTTGGAAGGACGTCTTTTAGGGTCAGTGTCAGTATAAATGGAAAATATTAGGCAGTGATGTGATGGAGGAAGACTCTATGCACAATTTCAAATGTAGATATGACAAGAGCCCAATAGACTCAGGAATCTGTACGCCAGATGATTGACGGTTGAGAGACGGGTCCAAAGAGCCGAAGCTCAACCCCCGCAAGAACAATTAGGTGAGTCTTTCACCCCCCCCCCCACACACACACCCACCCACACACCCACACCTGAGAATGATACCTTAAATATTTATACATGAAACAAAAAATATCTGGAACAGGAATGGAACGTTTTGAAGTCAATGAACCGAACAAAGAATTATTTGTTAAACTCAAACAGAGCGAGAAAACAATTAAATTTGTTAAATAAAACTTGCATTGACAAGGCTTATGGGGTAGAGAAATGGGGGGGGGTCGTATGTGGGGTCGAGGGAGAGGGGAGGAGGAGAGCTCGATAAAGGGGGTGTGAGTAGTACAGATAAGGGAAATGAAGAGAAAGAATGGGAAATATGAACAAAATGGAAAATGTAGGGAAAATGGGAATGTGGGGAAATGGGAAGTGTTGAATTGGGAATGTAAAGAAGAAAGGGGAATACAAAGACGAATGAGAAATGTAAAGAAGAATGGGAAAAGTATAGACAGTGGGATATATAGATGGAACTTTCACAGATGACAACAAAGAAATGAACGAAATACTGAGGAATCATTACGACTCTCTTTTCAGCAAACCCATAAACACACTGAAGATTGATAACCCAAATGAATTTTTCATGGATGTGACAGCAACATCAAATCATATATCAGATGCCATCCTGTCCCCACTGGATTTTGAAGAAGCTATAGCCAGTATGCCTATGCACTCTGCTCCAGGCCCTGATTCTTGGAACTCCATATTCATCAAGAACTGTAAAACACTACTATCGCAGGCCCTTCACATTTTAAGGAGGCAAAGCCTAGATACTGGCGTTATCCCTGACATACTAAAAACAGCAGAGATAGCATCACTCCATAAAGGAGGAAATAAGGCAGAGGCAAAAAATTACAGACCGATAGCACTAACATCACACATCATAAAAATCTTTGAAAGAGTGCTAAAAAATAAGATCACAAAATACATGGAATCCCAGCATCTCCATAACCCTGGACAACATGGTTTCATAACAGGGTGCTCTTGCCTGTCACAGTTGCTGGACCACTATGGCATGGCCTTAGATGCTATGGAAGACAAACAAAATGCTGATGTGATTTACTCAGATTTCGCAAAACCTTCGACAAATGTGACCTCGGTATTGTTCAACACAAAATGCGTGCAAAAGGAATTCCCAGAAAAATAGGCACATGGATCTACTATAATTTTCTGACTAACAGAACTCAATGTGCAATAGTCAACAAAATAAAATCAGGACTATCAACTGTGGAGAGCTCAGTCCCCCAGGGTACTGTGCTTGCTCCAGTACTTTTTCTCATCCTCTTATCGGACATAGACAAAGACACAACCTATAGCACTGTATTATCCTTTGCACTAGGATTTTAATGAGAGTAGACAACATAGAGGACACGGCAAACTTCCAATCAGCTGTAAATCTTTCAATGGGTTACAACAAATAATATGGTATTTAATGAAGATAAGTTCCAGCTCTTGCGCTACGGAAAAAATGAAAATATAAAAGCGGACACCACGTACAAAACACAGTCAGATCACAACTTTGAACGAAAAGGCAGTGTAAAGGATTTGAGTGTACTGATGTCGCTAGATCTTACCTTTAAAGAACACAATAAAGTAGCCGTCACAACTCCAAGAAAAAATGACAGGTTGGATAAGAGTAACTTTTCAAACTAGAGATGCTAATCCGATGATGATACTTTTCAAAACGCTTGTGCTCTCTAGAGTGGAATACTGCTGCACAATGACAACCCCTTTCAAAGCTGGATAAATTGCTGACCTGGAGAGCGTGCAGAAATCCTTTACTGTTAGAATCCACTCAGTAAACATCTAAACTATTGGGACCGACTAAAATGCCTAACTATGTATTCTCTTGAGCGCAGGCGGGAGAGATACATAATAATTTACACGTGGAAAATAATAGAGGGGCTGGTCCCAAACTTGCACACAAAAATAACACCACATGAGACCAGGAGGCATGGCAGGATGTGCAGAATAGCCCCGTTGAAAAGCAGAGGTGCAACAGGTACTCTTGAGAGAGAACTCTATCAACATCAGAGGCCCGAGACTGTTCAACACTTCCACTATTCATAAGGGGCATAACTGGCTGACCACTCACAGTGTTCAAGAGAGAACTCGATAAACACCTCCAAAAGATACCTGATCAACCAGGCTGTGACTCATACGTCAGGCTATCCGCGTCCAACAGCCTGGTTGACCAGTCCAGCAACCAGAGCAACCTGTCCTCTTAAAAATAACGTCGTTTTTGGCCATTTGCCCGTATAGCCGAAAGTGGACGTAATTTGAAAATGAAAAAAATGAAAATAATTTTGAGATTTTGTTTCAACAACAGTTAGTTAAGGGTCCTGTGATAGGTTAGGTGGGCAGGAAATTCTCATAAAGTTTCAAAACGTTATGAAAAACGTTAATTGAAAGTTTCCTCGCCTAACCTTTCCGAGTAAGCCGGACGACTCAAACAGAAAACGGGACAGTACGTCACTTTCGTGAGCCGATTTCATTTCAAATTACGTCCACTTTTGACCATAGCGCCCATACGAGCCAAAAGCGACGTTATTTTTAAGAGGACGGGTAGACCAGAGACCTGGTCGACGACCGGGCCGCAGGGACGCTAAGCCCCGAAACCAACACAGGGTAAGACGGGGAAATGTAGAGAAAGAAGGCAAAGATGGAAACAAAGAAGAGGAGGACGTAAATTCGGTAGACAGGTAGCAGTAGATGGAAGGAGTAGATAGTATGCTTTATTTTGAGGTTAATAACTATGCAAGTCTCTGGGGATAGTTAGGGTTGAGATAGTTAAGCTGAAGGCTCTCCTCCCACACCTTCATTTCCTCTCAACACAGCAAAAAGGGGAAGAAGAGATATGTAAACACCCTTTAGTCCTCTACTTTAGTACTACTTAAGTAGTACTAGTACACTACTACTTTAGAATAAAACCAAACTCATCCGCCATGATTGATGAAAGATTTGCAGGTTTCGTCAATGGCTATTCCCGGCTATCACCTTTCTGTTTTTATACTTCCCTTTTCCTCTGCTGGTATTCATTGCTTCTCTCCCGGGAGATATTAAATTGTCAGTGAGCGGATGTCGCTCAGGAAGCTTTACCGTCAACCTCTTCCCCCACTTTCTTGAGAACATAAATATCTCTGAGATTATCTCAATTCTGTCTCGCCATTATTCTCTCACTTTCTCCATATTTGTTACTAACTCGCATATATTTCTCTCTCTCTCTCTCTCTCTCTCTCTCTCTCTCTCTCTCTCTCTCTCTCTCTCTCTCTCTCTCTCTCTCTCTCTCTCTCTCTCTCTCTCACCTTTTATAGTGCCGCATCTTCTATGTTTTTGTTAAGTCAATCTGTGGCTCTAATGAGCAAATCTGCTCATTGTTTTCCTCTAATGTATGTACATTGTATCTGATTACCTGTTGACTATTTCGAGAGTTGTTCTACTTGTGACCAGCATTTCCTGCTGAATACCTGGTCTGTGAGGCCGTTTGCCTTCTTAGCCCGAAGCTCCACACAGCCATCACAGCCAGGCTGATCCGGTACCTCCAACAGACACATGTCCAGTTCTCTCTTGAAAGCTTCCACTGTTGAGTCGTGGGGCTTCTGATGTTTACACTGTGTCCTTAACACTTCTTATCGTATCTCTCTATAGTATGTTGTTTTATTGTACGGGGTTGAAACCTGTCCTACATACGTGTACGTCTCACTGGTCCTCTTTCTATGGAGTACAGTTTGAGTGCTTTGAGTTGGTCCAGGTAGTTTAAATGCTTCAATGATTCTATTTATGATGGAGGCTCTCTACACACTTTTCGAATCTGCAATCTGTTTTGGAAGTGTATGTGAGGACTGAGCTATTATCGTAAGAGATAACCACGTAAGTTTTAAAGTGTGTCATCCCTGATGTGGCAACCCTCGTTTTGAACGTTTTCATTAACCATCACTTCTATAACTATAACTCTTCTATAACTACTACTTCGTATTTATGACAGAAGTCAGCAGTTGTCCGTTCCTGTATCCACCTGTGTAAACAAAATCTATTACGGATTTGTGATAGATTTACCTTAAACTAACAAATAGTAGAACCAACTAGAAAACACACCAAAAAAAAAATATCGCCAAAAAACGATGACCCGATTAAGAACATAATGAAAACAAATATTGTTACTCAGATCACTACCTAATTGAAGCTTGTGCAACAGCCAGTCCCAAGTCCTAGAGGAGGAGAAGAATTCAGCAAATTATATTTTAACTATAAACAGATTAATTGGGAACTAATAATCCAAAACCTCGCAGAAATAAGCTGGGGAAGAACAGATAGAAATGCAAATCTAAATCAGTGCCTCGAAAAAATAAGCTCTAGAAATATGCTCAAGTCTAAAGGGGGGAGGGGGGGGGGAATCGAAATAGTGAGGCAACAGTAAGCAACTGTGAGCAACAAACGGCAACTTCCGTTTACAGTGAGCCACTAAGCAAACTGAAGATTGATAACCTAAACTAATTATTCATGAATGTCATACCAGCATCAAATCATATTTCAGATGACATAATCACCCCACTTGATTTTGAAGTAGCCATAAACAGTATGTCTATGCACTCTGCACCAGGCCCTGATTCTTGGAACTCCATATTCATCAAGAATGGTAAAAAAAAAAAATCGCAGGCCCCTTAAAAAAATGGGGAGACAGAGCCTAGATACTGATGTTATCCCTGACATAATAAAAACAGTGGAGATAACACCAGTCAATAAAGGAGGAAATAAAACAGAGACCAACAATTATAGACTGTTAGCACTTATCTTACTGTATATAAATCTTTGAAAAAGTGCCAAGAAGTAAGAAGACAAAACACATGAAGTCACAGCGTCTACCTAACCCTGGAAACATACGTTCAGAATAAGGCCGCTTTTGCCTAGCACAATTACTGGACCACTATGACATAGCATGAGATGCCATGGACGACAGGCAGCGCTGATGTAATATATATTAAGATTTTGCAAGGGCTTTCGACAAATGTGACCCTTGTGTGTTTTTGCGCACAAAATGGAATTAACGGGAAAATAGGAAGATGGCTTTTTAATATCCTAACAGAACCCAGTGTATAATGTCAGCACAGTAAAACCCGGATCATTCACCCTGAAAAGCATAGTCCCCCAGGGTACTGTGCTTGCGCCAATACATTTTCTCATCCTCATATAGGACATAGACAAAATAGTACAGGATTCTATAGTACCGCTTCATCCTTTGCTGATGACACTAGTATTTTTATGAGAGTAGACATAGCAAGTCTCCAGTCTGATGTTGATCAGATCTTTCAATGGGCTACAGGTAGTAATATGATGTTTAATGAAAATAAGTTCCAACTCCTGCGGAGTCGAAGAAACGATAATATATAAACGGAAACCACATATAAAACGCACTTAGATCACACTACAGAATGAAAAAGCAATGTAAAGGATACATCACTCGCGGTACCGTGTACATTTTGGGTGATCCTAGACGTCATGAGTTCGAATCCTGGCCGGGTCATATAGAGAGTTCTTAGTGAATTATGGCTCACGCGTTTAATGCAGCCCTTGTCACTATATATATATATATATATATATTATTTATAAACACACACACACACAATGTGTGTAACAAAATATATATGCAAAATAGCTATACAGGTCTTTGTTTTTATTCTGTGCATGACTACAATTTCCCAATTAACACAAATACAGTCACTTGCAGCTTAAGGTGTTAATCCCATATTTTCATGTATTATTATTTTTTTGCGAGAGTGATAGGGCGGAGATCTTTCTCGGTGAACGTTGGCTTATATTGTGTTGTATGAGTTTTTCTCCCAAATGGCAAAGGTGCGTATACTAATTTGTGTACTTTGTTCCACAGGTAAGGTGTACCGTTCGAGTCTTCGACAGTAGCTGACTGCTATCTGCCACATGGTAGGTGTGACCCGTATGACTGTATACGCCTTGGGCTGTTTTTTTATGTGTATGTATGTATGTATTTGGGTTCGTCTTTGTGCGAATGTTTCGAGGAATGCAAAGGAATAGAGAGAGGAAGTAGATACTCTTGCAGTTGAGGTTCCAGGAAGTAGATACTCCTGCTACTAAGGTTCCAGGAAGAAGATACTCATGCAGCTGAGGTTCCAGGAAGTAGATACTCTTGCAGCTGAGATTCCAGGAAGTAGATACTCTTGCAGCTGAGGTTCCAGAAAGTAGATACTCTTGCAGCTGAGGTTCCAGGAAGTAGATATTCTTGTAGCTGAGGTTCCAGGAAGTAGATACTCTTGCAGCTGAGTGAGGTTCCAGGAAGTAGATACTCTTGCAGCTAAGGTTCCAGGAAGTAGATACTCTTGCAGCTGAGTGAGGTTCTAGGAAGTAGATGCTCTTGCAGCTGAGGTTCCAGGAAGTAGATGCTCTTGCAGCTGAGGTTCCAGGAAGTAGATATTCTTGCTACTAAGGTTCCAGGAAGTAGATACTATTGCAGCTGAGGTTCCAGGAAGTAGATACTTTTGCTACTAAGGTTCCAGGAAGAAGATACTCTTGCAGCTGAGGTTCCAGGAAGTAGATACTCTTGCAGCTGAGGTTCCAGAAAGTAGATACTCTTGCAGCTGAGGTTCCAGAAAGTAGATACTCTTGCAGCTGAGGTTCCAGAAAGTAGATACTCTTGCAGCTGAGGTCCCAGGAAGTAGATATTCTTGAAGCTGAGGTTCCAGGAAGTAGATACTCATGCTGCTGAGGTTAAAGGAAGTAGATACTCTTACAGCTGAGGTTCCAGGAAGTAGATACTCTTGCAGCTGAGGTTCCAGGAAATAAATACTCATGCTGCTGAGGTTAAAGGAAGTAGATACTCTTGCAGCTGAGGTTCGAGGAAGTAGATGCTCTTGCAACTAAGGCTCCAGGAAGTAGATACTCTTGCAGCTGAAGTTCCAGGAAGAAGATACTCTTGTTAGTGAGATTCCGGAGAGTGTGAAGGCTTTGCACTGGGGTATTCCAGGAATAAACAGATGTTCTTATTAGTTGAGTTTCCTGGGGAAATGTATACTTTATACGGTCCCAGTGAGCAAACGGTCTTATTGGTGAGACCTGAGAGTGCTTGCTTCTCATTGTGAGAGACCTGAGAGTGCTTGTTCCTCATTGTGAGAGACCTGAGAGTACTTGCTTCTCATTGTGAGAGACCTGAGAGTACTTGTTCCTCATTGTGAGAGACCTGAGAGTACTTGCTTCTCATTGTGAGAGACCTGAGAGTGCTTGCTTCTCATTGTGAGAGACCTGAGAGTACTTGCTTCTCATTGTGAGAGACCTGAGAGTGCTTGTTCCTCATTGTGAGAGACCTGAGAGTACTTGCTTCTCATTGTGAGAGACCTGAGAGTACTTGCTTCTCATTGTGAGAGACCTGAGAGTACTTGTTCCTCATTGTGAGAGACCTGAGAGTACTTGTTCCTCATTGTGAGAGACCTGAGAGTACTTGCTCCTCATTGTGAGAGACCTGAGAGTACTTGTTCCTCATTATGAGAGACCTGAGAGTACGTTCTCCTCATTATGAGAGACCTGGGAGTCCGTCCTCATTGTGAGAGACCTGGGAGTACGTCCTCCTCATTATGAGAGACCTGGGAGTTCGTCCTCCTCATTATGAGAGACCTGGGAGTCCGTCCTCATTGTGAGAGACCTGGGAGTAGGTCCTCCTCATTATGAGAGACCTGGGAGTAGGTCCTCCTCATTATGAGAGACCTGGGAGTAGGTCCTCCTCATTATGAGAGACCTGGAAGTAGGTCCTCCTCATTATGAGAGACCTGGGAGTAGGTCCTCATTGTGAGAGACCTGGGAGTTGGTCCTCCTCATTATGAGAGACCTGGGAGTAGGTCCTCATTATGAGAGACCTGGGAGTAGGTCCTCCTCATTGTGAGAGACCTGGGAGTAGGTCCTCATTGTGAGAGACCTGGGAGTAGGTCCTCATTGTGAGAGACCTGGGAGTTGGTCCTCCTCATTATGAGAGACCTGGGAGTAGGTCCTCCTCATTATGAGAGACCTGGGAGTAGATCCTCCTCATTATGAGAGACCTGGGAGTAGGTCCTCATTGTGAGAGACCTGGGAGTTGGTCCTCCTCATTGTGAGAGACCTTGGAGTTGGTCCTCCTCATTGTGAGAGACCTGGGAGTTGGTCCTCCTCATTGTGAGAGACATGAGAGTTCGTCCTCCTCATTATGAGAGACCTGGGAGTCCGTCCTCATTGTGAGAGACCTGGGAGTACGTCCTCCTCATTATGAGAGACCTGGGAGTTCGTCCTCCTCATTATGAGAGACCTGGGAGTCCGTCCTCATTGTGAGAGACCTGGGAGTAGGTCCTCCTCATTATGAGAGACCTGGGAGTAGGTCCTCCTCATTATGAGAGACCTGGGAGTAGGTCCTCCTCATTATGAGAGACCTGGGAGTAGGTCCTCCTCATTATGAGAGACCTGGAAGTAGGTCCTCATTATGAGAGACCTGGGAGTCCGTCCTCATTGTGAGAGACATGAGAGTTCGTCCTCCTCTTTGTGAGAGACATGAGAGTTCGTCCTCATTGTGAGAGACAATGGGACTCCTGGTGACGGAGTGTGCCGGGCGCAGTCCGTACTACTGAACGACAAACTTCCTGATGCAGCGGCCATTGTTTGGTGCTTCCTGGGAGACAAAATGTCCGGGAATATTTCAGACAATTCCAGAGTTCTGTAATGAGGCGATACTTACTTGTGACCTCCTCCTCCTCCTCTGTACTGCTTTCTGCACTAGTTCTCCTTCTCCTCCTTCCTTCTCATCCTCCTTCTCCTCCTCCTTCCTTCTCATCCCCCTCCTCCTCTTCCCTACCTTCTCAAACCTCTTCCCTCTTCCTTCTCCTTCACTACCAAAACTCCTTTCCTCCCTCTGCCCGTCCCCTCCTCTTTCCCCTTCTTTTCCTGTTTTTGTCCTCATTCTTATCCTCCTCTCATGTTCTTCTATCGCTTCAAGATTATTCTTTTTCCCCCTCGTCTCCTTCCCATTCGTACAAGGTTTACAAAATCAATCCAAGACTTTATTCATGTATGGTGTACATCTGTAACTGACTAATCTTACATAAGTTTACATAAATTACATTAGAGAAAGTCACAGCAGCTTAGCACTCTGTACATTATATACTGCACAGTTCGGATTTGAATTAGGTTAGGTTAGGTTTTGAATTAGAAAAGTTTATTTGCCAGTTATACGAGGAGAAAGCACTAAGCCATCACGACTGTATTGCACTAGAAAGGGATACGAGGATTAGGATTTAGGATTGGGCGGAGGAAATGAATGGCACCCAACCATTCGAACCGTCGAGGGGGCTCGAGCTCCGACCCGCAAGAAGCGAGGCCTTAACTCTACCGACCGGTGCAAGTGCCTGGACAAGTTGTTGCTGGAGTGAGCAGGAGTTATGGGCAAAGGTAAAACTTGAAGGTTACAAGTCCAATTTTTTTTTTTCATTTTCTCCTAATTTGTTCAACTTTTCTTTTGGATAGTTTCAACTCTCCCATTTGTTCTTCTATTTCCGTTCCGAATTGTCTTCAGTTGCACCTATTTTTGTGTTCCATGTCCCTTCAGGTTAGGCCCTTCGCCCTTCATCCCTGCCCCTATACCCATGCCATGTCATATATGCCCCTTCATCTATACCCCGTCATTCATGCCCTTGTATGCTCCTTCATCCATGCCCTTCACCACTACTCCTGCATACCAGTTCCCTCTCTCATGCCCTTAACAACTGGCTCTTCATCACCCAATTCTCTCCCTTTCCCTCTTCATATCCATCTTCCCTTGTCGCTCCTATATTGTCTACCCCCCCTCCCTTTCTCTTCCACATTTCCCTCCAATATCCCCCCCCCTCCCCTCTCAGTTCTTCACTCTTCTCCTCTTCTTCCTTTCACACCCTCCACCGCTTCTTCCCTTACTCCCCTACCCTCTTCTGAAAGTAATGGCCTCTCATTTCTATGTTTTCTCTTCTTCGTCTCTTTGTATCCTCATTTCCTCCTCCTTTGTGTTAAATTTGATGATTTCCTCAGTTCTTACGTCCTTTCCGTTTTCTCTTTCCTCCAATTTTATGTTATTCATTGTCTCTTTTGTTCACATTTTATATATTTGTTTCATCTCTTGTGTAGTGTTGCCGCGTTCCAGTTCTTTGAGGGGGGGAAGGGGGCTCCTAGTTCACCTGGTGTTGTTAGAGCCCGTCTACCCTGTCCTTTGTGGGGTGTGCACTAGGCACCTCCATCCTCACCTGTCGCTCTCCCTGTCTCGTGGACCGTCTGTTTCTTGGTCCTAGTCTCTCCTGTATATATGTGCCTGTTTGTGTGTTTCTCTCTCTCTCTCTCTCTCTCTCTCTCTCTCTCTCTCTCTCTCTCTCTCTCTCTCTCTCTCTCTCTCTCTCTCTCTCTCTCTCTCTCTCTCTCTCTCTCCTTGGGCAGTTGCCAGGAGAGGCGGTGATGGCCCTTCCTCACTTAACTCCCCTGACAGAGAAGGGAGACTTTGGGGGAGAGTAAAGAATGGGAACTTGACGAGAGACAGGAAGGACCAGGAGAGACTAGGGTGAGGACGCCAGTAGGGCGGAGAGAGAGAGAGAGAGAGAGAGAGAGAGAGAGAGAGAGAGAGAGAGAGAGGTGACCGCGGAAATTGCTTCGCTGAAGAGAGGACAGAGGCAGAGTGGGAGAGGGTTGTTTTAGCAGTGGCAGTCATGCTGAGGCAAAAATGTCGTGAGTCAGCGACCGATTTGCAAAGGCTTAAAAAAAGATATGTCAAACCTCAGAAAACCAGTTTATAGACTTAAGGGAGAATGAGAGACAGACAGGCAATAGTCTCTTACACACACACACACACACGCACGCACGCACGCGCGCACGCACGCACGCACGCACACACATACATCCACAGGGGCCTCATAGCCTGGTGGATAGCGCACAGGACTCGTAATTCTGTGGCGCGGGTTGGATTCCCGCACGAGGCAGAAACAAATGGGCATAGTTTCTTTCACCCTGAATGCCCCTGTTACCTAGCAGTAAATAGGTACCTGGGAGTTAGTCAGCTGTCACGGGCTGCTTCCTGGTGTGTATGTGTGTGTTGTGGGAAAAAAAAGTACTAGTTAGTAAACAGCTGATTGACAGTTGAGAGGCGGGTCGAAAGAGCGAAGCTCAACCCCGGCAAACACAACTAGCTGAATACAACTAGGTGAATACACACTGGTTTCAGTTATTTCGATTTCCTTACATTACATGTCAATGTGTACACTCTCAGGTCAAGGCCGTTCTTTTAAACGGTTGCATAACTATAGTCTACTTCAGCCATCAACAGGAGAAGGTATAAGAACGTGAGAGAGAATGGTGGTGACGAAGCCATATTGTCGTGGCACCTAGGAAGCCTTAAATGTTAGCAGCGGAGCTAGGAGGACGATGAGAGACAGACAAGAGGAAGGAGGAAATGCAAGATTAATGGAGGATGACGGTGAGGGGGGGAAAAAGGAGGATTAGGAGAGCTGAGAAATAAATGAGGAAAACACAAATTACGAAGAACAAAGATCCAGTTAAGAGCAGAGAACACAATCATAGATCATAGGCACAATTGGAGAACACTGTATAAATATCAAAGGTCCACGGTTGTTCAACATCCTCCCAGCGAGTATAAGAAATATTTATAGAACAACCGTGGACTTCTTCAAGACAAAACGATAGTTTTCTTCAGGATGTGCCGGACCAACTGGGCTGTGGTTGATATGTGGGGCCTGCGGACCGCTCCAAGCAACAGCCTGTTGGACCAAGCTCTCACACGTCAAGCCTGGCTCCGGGCCGGGCTTGGTGAGTAGAATAACTCTCAGAACCCCATCAAGCAGGTATCAAGCAGAGGAATGGGAGGCAGGCAAAGAGATTTTGTTCAACCTTGCCTAATACTAATTAGATAAAAGTCTAATTAATCTAATTTTTGTTCGTTTGGGGATAGCAGACAAACTAATTGTCTGAAGGATAGGCTGGGGAAGAGGTATGAGACTAATAGACCGAAGAATAAGCTGTTGATGAGGTTGAAGGATAGGCTGAGAAGCAGCATGAGGCTAATAGACTAAAGGATAGGCTAGGGGGGGGAGGAATAGGCATAAGGTTGCATAAATCTAAAGAAGCCAAACAGAATAACAAGAAGAGATCTGAACTATCAGAAGAATGGCATCAAGGAGAAAACCAGGTAGTGGACGAGTGATAATGAACCAGCTCAAGAACGTGTGAAAAATTACACGGTTTCAGGCATTATCCGAAACGAAGCGGAGAGCCAGAAACTTAAGAAAAAGGCAAGACTGGTAAGGCAGAAACTAGCACTAAAAAAGGGCACGACTTTCCTTACCAATTCATAAGCATAAAAATTGACTTTCGATTAAGCAGCATCCACAAAAATTAAAACGAGAAAATCAATAAAAATAAAAATTCCGTTTCCTTTGGGGTCAAAAATAATTTAAAAGAAAAATAAAAAAAAATAAATAATCTTACGGAAGCCATGCTGATGAAGCGGTGATGAAGGAACTATTAAAAAAAAAAGGTTGAGGGAAAGAGGGGGGGGGGGGGAGGGGGGATGGGGGGTTCAATTAAGATGTGTTTCCAACGAACAAATCCACAAGGGCCGTGGTGAATGTTCGAACCTACATCTTAGAGGATCCCAGACGCGTCTTAATCGACTGTACTACGACATGGTAAAAAGAATTGCAACCGGGAGTTCAACGGACGTAGGTTCGAACCCTCCTCATCACGGCTCTTGTGGATTTGTTCTTTTGATGCATCACGCTATTGTGATTTCTGCGTGTAATGGGTTTCCAACTCTTCCTCTCGTTTAAAACGTCGCTTTTTTAACGGAGTCGAGAAATCCGTCGAAAAATCCAGCGCATTAAAAATTAGAGCATCGTAATGTTGACTTTATCTCTGCATCATACTAGATAAGCTTGGTAGAATGGTTGGGTTCGTACGCTTCTGGTTAAGCAAAACAGCTGCATTTTTGACGAATTGTGAAATGAATTTTTTAGAAATGAAAAAAATGAATTTTTTAGAAATGAAAAAAAATGAATTTTCTAGATTTGTGGCAAATCTAGATAGAAAACGGGCAGGATTCTCCCGTTGCCCTTCAGCCACTGAGCCGTCATGACCTGCAACAACCATCGTTCGCTCAAACGACCCTCCGAGAACCTTAATAACCTAAGTGATGACTTGTCAATCTGTCCTAACCTTACATGACACAGCACCTGCAGATGGCACCAGCTGCAGTCTCGTCAACATTAAAGTGTTCAGTTGCAACAATATGGATACCCTTTGTTTATTTTTACTCTGAGGAATGCCTACCAAATTAAGCTAGTTAGGGCGAGGTTAGGTGATCAGGTTCTGCTGTATTTCACTCTGTCTTCAGCCTAGGCTCGTTAAAGCTGCGGCTGATTGAGCATTTTGAATGAGATATTTACATATTTCTTGAACACTTGTTATATAAATTTCCCATTGGTAATTTTTTGAGGCGTTTTGGCAGTTTCTTATATATGTTAAGTTGTGAGACTTATTCTAAGCGAAATGCATTTACAAAATTGCGTTATCTTCAAGCACTCAGAGGGGACTTGTAGCGACTGTGTGGGAAAATGATGGGTGTTGGTAGTGGTGTTGGTAATGGTACTGACAGTGATAGTTGTGGTGTTGGTAGTGATAGTGGTGGTGTTGGCACTGGTGCTGTTGATAGTGTTAGTACTGGTGATGTTGTAGTGATAGTGGTGATGTGTTGGTAGTGGTGGTGTGTTGGTAATGGTGGTGGTGGTGGTGGTGGTGGTGGTGGTTGTTACAAGTAGCCACTCTTAAGAGCTTAAAATAGCCCCCAACCCCCCTTCCCTCCCTCAGCTTAATGAAGTAATCGAACTAACGCAGATTACGATCGTTCCTGTGAGCTGGAGGGATAAGCTGGGGGGGGGGGGAGGGGAATGGGAGGGAGGGAAGGGGGGGGGGAAGAGAAGGAAGGGAGAGGGAAGAGAAAAGAAAGAAGGAGAGAGGAGTTGTATGAAGGTGTAAGAGACGGAAGGGGAGTCACGGATGGAAAGGAAGGGGAGTCAGGGAGGGAGAGAGGAAGGTGAATCAAAGAGGGAGAGAGGAATGGCCAATGAAAAATCGGAAAAATCAGGTAACTGATAATGACAAAGAAGTGTGCGATAATCGAAATAAATACTTTGGTTCTATATTTACTAAGAGAAGAACTTGATATTTTACCTGAAGCTGGACAACTCGATTTAGGTTGTGAAGGGAAGAAGTTGATTACGTTAGTTCTTACCAAGACGAAGTTATTAAAATAGAAGAATTGAAGCCAAGCAAGTCCCCCGGACCAGACGAACTATCTATCAGAGCCCTCAATAAATGTCAAATATGAGCCCCTGTCTTGCATGTTTATTAATAACAGATCAAAACATGATATTACTAAAGGCCGCTCGTGTTCAAGACATTCGCGCTTTCTTTTCCAGTATATTTAGTAGTTGTGTATTCAAGTGAATATGTTTGTGGAGGTTTGTTTAATTCTCTTTGCACGTGTGGGCTTTAGTGGGCGCGTGGGTATACATAGGATTTTTGGCATGTGCGTGCGACGGGTTGGTGTGAGATCTTTACGTGTGTTTTTGTGTTTCCGCGTGCGTGTGTGTGTGTGTGAGTGTGAGTTTACGTGTGTTGGCGTGCGTGTACGTGTGTCGGTGTGCGTGTAGGCTTATGGTGGGATGTAATAACTTCCAGAGGCTTGGGACCGGCCTGATGAATGCAGGATTGTCCAATCAATACACAGTACTGACTGGTCTGCCTGCCCGACCCCCATGTTGCTGCTGCTGCTGCTGTTGCTGCTGCTGTTGTTGCTGCTGCTGTTGCTGCTGTTGTTGCTGCTACTGTTGCTGCTGCTGTTGTTGCTGGTGCTGATATTGCTGCTGCTGCTGTTGCTGCTGTTGCTGATATTGTTGTTGTTGCTGTTGCTCCTGTTGCTGTTGTTGTTACTGCTGCTGTTGCTCCTGTTGCTGCTGCTGTTGTTACTGCTGCTGTTGCTCCTGTTGCTGCTGTTTCCACTGTTCTTTTTGCTGGTCTTAATAATATTATAACTGAATTATTTTCTTATGCAGTTGCTGTTATTACTTATTGTTCTTCAGCGTATATTCCTTTACGATAACAGTTGTGGATAATATCGTTACTGTTATTAGCTGTCACTTAGGCTGCTGTTTTGCCTTTTATGTCGCCTGTATTGTTGTCTTTGTTCATAATATATAATTTTATTGATCCTCTTCTTTTCTGTTGTAATTAGTATTGCTCATGCTTCCTCTTTTTTTTGGGGGGGGGCGCTGTTTTAATTGATCATTGAGAGGTTTATCCATAAATTGTTGAGCGCTAATTGTTGTTTTGAGCGTGAGTTCACGTTAATTAGTGTGTGAGTCACGGGTGCATTATAGAGGGTTAACGAAGATCATGATCATATTAGGCACCAGAGTGCTAGTGGGGGGGGGGAGGTAGGGAAAGGGGGGGGTAGGGGTAGGGGAAGGGGTGGCGTGGGTAGGGGAAGGGGAAGGGGAGGGGTTGATGGGTGGGGGAGTAATAACAGTAATAGCAACATTAACAATAGGCTAACGATGACAGCAATTTTTTTGTTAGCATTTATATATTTTTTATTCCCCCCGTACATGTCTTGGGTATATATATATATATATATATATATATATATATATATATATATATATATATATATATATATATATATATATTTGTGTTCCTCACGTGTGCTCCAAAGAATGAGGTGATTTGATAAAATGCTATGCCCAAGATTACCATCCGAGTGCCGGCGGGGAAGTGGTTCAAATAGCTTCGGCTATCACTTCCTTTTGTCCGGTCGTGATGGTCAAGCGGATTAAGGCGTCCCTGTACATACCAGTTGCGTTGCTCCTGGCAGTATGGGTTCGAGTCACTTCTGGGGTGTGAGTTTTCAGTTGTATATAGTCCTGGGGACCATTCAGGCTTGTTTGCATATATATATATATATATATATATATATATATATATATATATATATATATATATATATATATATATATATATTAATGGGAGTTTTGCTCTAGTTTCGAGACTGGATACAGTCTTAGACTGAGTGAATAAAGTGGCTACAGTCGTATGATATTATACTCGCAATAATAATACTTGACTCTAAATAATAATAATTACAATACAAACAACAGCAACAATTACAATTATGATGAGTTTATACAATTACTGTACATTATGTACATAAAGGTTATAATAAAACCACAATATGTAATCATTACAATAATATACTGTATAATTTGAATTTAGAAGCTTAATTGTAAGTGATTTAGATAAATTACATTTGTGGCTGGAGTGAGCAACATATCGTCTAGCATTTTGTGTGGCTAAGTTGAGACGATTTTCCCACAAATTTTATCAATTTTAAAACTTAATTAGAATGATAATTCATTAAAAGACCGAATCAGGATGCTGGAGCGATTGGGAGATCAATGGACCGATGGCTTTTGCCTAACAGCCTCGGTTCTCTGCCTCAGTGAACTGTTGTTTACAGCCTAGGTAAGGAAATTATGAGGAGAACGCGACAAGCCAGTGTGCCCTGAAATGTAATAGTTGGGAGGTATAGGACAACAAGATTTGAGCTGGGATATGAGGATTTAGTGAAGGAGTGGTGGTCAACCATATTGATAAGTGAGGCCTATGTTATACCGACCCGGAGCCAGGATTCATCTAGTATTTACGTAGCGACTTTCGAAACCTGTACATCTTTGGTCAGTTATGGCGTTTTTGCTAACATTTATTAAACAATTTGAGCTCTGCAGACGATGAGTCACAATAAAGTGGCTGAAGTATGTTGACCAGACCACACACTAGAAGGTGAAGGGACGATTACGTTTCGATCCATTCTGGACTATTCTCGAATTGAGAATTGAAGGGACGACGACGTTTCGGTCCAGGACGGACCGAAACGTCGTCGTCCCTTCACCTTCTAGTGTGTGGTCTGGACAACAATTTGAGCTCCGAGGCACTCTGAGGTTGTTTATAACATTAACCTTTGGGTTGTGAAATTTCAAAGTTGGTAAACTGTTTAATAAATATAAGTAGTTGCGTAAAGGCTTCATGAAGCCTAGACCAGTTCTGGTAGTCGGATTAGGAAGTTATAAGGCCATGAATGAGAACATTGTGAACACAGAGAAGAACACTCTCAGTGCCTCCAGAACTTCCCTCATACCACAGCTATATAGATCGCCAAGATGGCTAGTGGAGAGAGAGAGATGTAGGCTGAACGCGTCTGAGGAGGACCCAATTCCTTCAAAATTACACGAGCCCTAATTCCTAAGTGTTAGAGAAGTTGGAAGTATGTCTAAGGGACAACAACGTGTGACTTAAGTGCCTTTCACGGTGCTTAAGCTGTTAAGGTCTTGCTCAAAATGCTGTTCATTTTGGCCTGCCTACTTTGCTAGCGAAGGGAAAGATGAAAGGCGTGTACTTGGGCTCAAATGTAGATGAAATTGTTAACATTTGTCAAGTTTGAGTGTGATGGCCCATGCGGCGGGTCCAGCAACACCACCCCTAGGCCAAAAATAACACGTATATGTGTAAAACTTGGTATATTTTATATGCATAAAATAAAATGTTGCTGCTAATGTCACTATTACTAACTATTACCATTACTACTAATAAAACTAAACTAAAACTAGCAACCACTAACAGCACCACCACAACTACTGCAACTTCTGCTGCCACCACTGCTCTATAAACAAGGGTGTATATATAGGAAATCAACATTTCCCTGTGTTTAAGAGGGAATTTGACAAACATTTAAATGTACATTAGCAACGGGCTTGTGAAACCAATGTCTATGCAAGCTGCCAGCATCAACAGCTTGGCTGATAAAGTCGTCACCCAGGAAGCCTTACCACAGAGGCACTGACTCCCACAATTACCGTAAACGATATGTTAATGAGACCGAGGCGATAAATGCCTAAAAAGAACAGAGAGAGAGAGAGAGAGAGAGAGAGAGAGAGAGAGAGAGAGAGAGAGAGAGAGAGAGGGAGGGAGGGAGAGAAACACGATGGGTAGAGGAAGACACAGTGACAAGGAAGGTGGGAAGAGGGCGGGAGGTGGCAGAAGAGCAATTGGGATTGAAAGATAAGGCGATTAGATGAATAAAGATATAACATATAAAAGAAGAGAGAGTTAAGAAAGATGAGAAGGATGGGCGAGCTCTGAGCGAGCAGGAGGAGGAAGAGGAGACATACGAGAAGTAGGAGAAGCAGCAGCGATGAAATAAGGGATAGCAGGACGACGGAGAAAATTGCAGGGTTGAAAGCGCTTCTGGGGAAGATGTGTGTGATGAAGATGATTACTGAAGAGTGTAAAAGAAGATTGGGAAACGACAGAATGAGGTGCGTACTGAAGTAAATCACGAGAGAGAGAGAGAGAGAGAGAGAGAGAGAGAGAGAGAGAGAGAGAGAGAGAGAGAGAGAGTAAAAAAAAGGTGGAAGAGGAGTCAGTAAATACCGAGGCCTTTGTTGACACAGTGACGCACAGAAGACAAACAAATCCAGTAGGAATCTGGATCAGGACGCGGGGCCGTTCTTGACTTGTGAGCGACACAGGGATTGACTACACGAACGCAGCCACCATTGTTGTGCTACCTCGGTCGATTGATATATACACTGAGAGACATGCTTCTCGCTTCTCGGTATATATATACACATGGAGATATACCCCCGCTTCTCTGAGTATATCCGTCATATATTGCTTCCATATACACACTTTTCTCTTATATATAGAACACCAAGTCTACACTCTGTCCACAAACTTAATACTAGTTTTAAATTGTAATTTGATCAGGATAGTTACCTGAAGCGAAACGCCTGGTTGGCGACCTTCAAAAACTGCACGTCCTACAGGCCATATAGGTCCTACGGGCCTTCTAGGACAGGCCTTATAGGCCCTACAGACGTTACAGGTCCTTCAGGTTGTCGTAGGCCTGCCAGGAAGGTTGTAATGTCAAGAGGTAAACTTCTTTCGGGATTCATCTAGTTAATTCATGTTTGAAACTTTTTATGAAAGTAGAGTGTATATGGCGTTCGATTTCCACTATAATTGAAGTAGAACTCCTTGGAACTGCCATAAGATATTCTATAAAGCATCCTGTAGGATTCGGTTGGTACCTGGGAGTTAGACAGCTGCTACGGGCTGCTTCCTGGGGGAAAGGGGGTGTTACAGAAAGGAGGCCTGGCCGAGGACCGGGCCGCGGGGACGCTAAGCCCCGAAATCATCTCAAGATAACGTCAAGATATGGTGCCTTCGTGTCGTGTCTTCCTTAGTCTTGCCCTGAGCCTGTCCGTCCTCTGTCATCTCACTCTGTCACTAGTTGTGTCTCCTGTTAGTTCTCTTCTCTCTAGTAGCTGGCATAACGTTTCTCTCTGCGTCTCTCTCTCTCTCTCTCTCTGTCTCTCTCTCTGTCTCTCTCTGTCTCTCTCTCTGTCTCTCTCTCTGTCTCTCTGTCTCTCTCTCTGTCTCTCTCTCTGGCTCTCTCTCTGTCTCTCTCTCTGGCTCTCTCTCTGTCTCTCTCTCTGTCTCTCTCTCTCTCTCTCTCTCTCTCTCTCTCTCTCTCTCTCTCTCTCTCTCTCTCTCTCTCTCTCGTTCGTTCGTTCGTTCGTTCGTTCGTTCGTTCGTTAATTCCACAACAGTTTCATCTTGTGTTGTTGCAGTTTTTCTGTTGCTCTGGTCTCCGTGACTGGCACATTGCGGCTGACTGGCAGGAGCACTACGCCACCTCTCTACGCTCAGTCACCTGCTGTTCCACTCGTCAGCGTGTGCACCTGCTTGTCCTGCCTCAGCGGTCACCTCCTCACCCTCCTGCTCATTCATCTGTGCTTTGTTTTCACCTTTTTGTTCACTGCTGTTTATCGTGATCTGAGTTGCTGTGAACAAATCCACAAGGGCCGTGATGAGGGTTCGAACCTACGTCCGGACCTGCTGTGGCTCTCTGTCCTCTTTTTGTTCTTCTCCCCTCCGTCCCTCCTCCTCCTCTCTCCTCACCTCTGAGGCGGTGTTGTCTCCGAGCTTCTAAAATTCGCTCTTGATTGCTTGTGGGTGAAATTCTCCAAGTGAAGGTCGGGTCAAAAGTCACCTTCCCAGGATGGAAGGGAAATTGGTGGGAGTTGAGTGGTTGTAGAGATCATTAGGATTACGTGTTCGGCCGCGTTGAGGTCACCCCCCCCCCCCTTCCCGCGCAAT
This sequence comes from Procambarus clarkii, assembly GCF_040958095.1. NCBI lineage: Eukaryota > Metazoa > Arthropoda > Malacostraca > Decapoda > Cambaridae > Procambarus > Procambarus clarkii. The sequence goes on from NC_091212.1 coordinate 22,855,109, forward strand.
TGGGGAGGCGGGGGGGGGGGGGGAGCCGCCAACCGTCTGTGGTTGTAAGAACATTTTAAACCTGTTAGCCGAAGACACGTTGTCGATGAGCCGTAGAGAGTCCATATATTAGGTCTATTTTTAATCGATTTTTTACTGCAAGAAAGTTTGACTTGTACATATCCACTTGGAACAAGGCTAGAAGGCGGGGCATAATGAGCTATACCACAGTGACCCGTGGCTATGTTAGGTAAGCGGTAATGGGACATATCTCCCCCCCCCCCCCACGTCTGGGGGACTAGCCCCCACCTCACACCCCCCCCCCCCCACCCCACACACCCCTTCATGATCTTGTAATGGCTTAGCGCTTCCTTACCTGCTATGGGCTCACCATAGCCCGTGCTACTTGGAACTTTTTGTTCTAGGTAGCGAATCTTGAACAACATCAACAACCACCTTACCTGTCTGATGAACACTTGTGCCTCGCCCCGGGCAGTGACTCGTTGATAGTATGGTTTGTTCAGTCCTGTTAGAGGGCTCCTTCCTGCGGCTGCCAGTAGACTCCTTACTGCGGCTACCAGTAGACTCCTTCCTGCGGCTACCAGTAGACTCCTTCCTGTGGCTGCCAGTAGACTCCTTCCTGTGGCTGCCAGTAGACTCCTTCCTGTGGCTGCCAGGAGACTCCTTCCTGTGGCTGCCAGTAGACTCCTTCCTGCGGCTGCCAGTAGACTCCTTCCTGCGGCACCCAGTAGACTCCTTCCTGCGGCACCCAGTAGACTCCTTCCTGTGGCTGCCAGTAGACTCCTTCCTGCGGCTGCCAGTAGACTCCTTCCTGCGGCTGCCAGTAGACTCCTTCCTGCGGCTGCCAGTAGACTCCTTCCTGCGGCTGCCAGTAGACTCCTTCCTGTGGCTGCCAGTAGACTCCTTCCTGCGGCTGCCAGTAGACTCCTTCCTGCGGCTGCCAGTAGACTCCTTCCTGTGGCTGCCAGTAGACTCCTTCCTGTGGCTGCCAGTAGACTCCTTCCTGTGGCTGCCAGTAGACTTTTTCCTGCGGCTGCCAGTAGACTCCTTCCTGCTGCTGCCAGTAGACTCCTTCCTGCGGCTGCCAGTAGACTCCTTCCTGCGGCTGCCAGTAGACTCCTTCCTGCGGCTGCCAGTAGACTCCTTCCTGCGGCTGCCAGTAGACTCCTTCCTGTGGCTGCCAGTAGACTCCTTCCTGCGGCTGCCAGTAGACTCCTTCCTGTGGCTGCCAGGAGACTCCTTCCTGTGGCTGCCAGTAGACTCCTTCCTGCGGCTGCCAGTAGACTCCTTCCTGCGGCACCCAGTAGACTCCTTCCTGCGGCACCCAGTAGACTCCTTCCTGTGGCTGCCAGTAGACTCCTTCCTGCGGCTGCCAGGAGACTCCTTCCTGCGGCTGCCAGTAGACTCCTTCCTGTGGCTGCCAGTAGACTCCTTCCTGTGGCTGCCAGTAGACTCCTTCCTGCGGCTGCCAGTAGACTCCTTCCTGCGGCTGCCTGTAGACTCCTTCCTGCGGCTGCCAGTAGACTCCTTCCTGTGGCTGCCAGTAGACTCCTTCCTGCGGCTGCCAGTAGACTCCTTCCTGTGGCTGCCAGTAGACTCCTTCCTGTGGCTGCCAGTAGACTCCTTCCTGCGGCTGCCAGTAGACTCCTTCCTGTGGCTGCCAGTAGACTCCTTCCTGTGGCTGCCAGTAGACTCCTTCCTGTGGCTGCCAGTAGACTCCTTCCTGTGGCTGCCAGTAGACTCCTTCCTGTGGCTGCCAGTAGACTCCTTCCTGTGGCTGCCAGTAGACTCCTTCCTGTGGCTGCCAGTAGACTCCTTCCTGTGGCTGCCAGTAGACTCCTTCCTGTGGCTGCCAGTAGACTCCTTCCTGCGGCTGCCAGTAGACTCCTTCCTGCGGCACCCAGTAGACTCCTTCCTGTGGCTGCC
>NC_091212.1:22864534-22871807 GCF_040958095.1 Procambarus clarkii
CTTGCCATTTGAGGACCCCAAAGGCCCCCAAAGGCCCCCACTTCACCCTGTGCACTCACCTAAGGAGGCTGTGTGATGATCACCATCTCTAAGATGATGAAAATAATGGTGCTGTTAGAATGATGATGAGGGTATGTATATATAATGGTGATGATGGTAGGATATATATAGATATAATGGTATATCTTGAGGTTATCTTGAGATGATTTCGGGGCTGTTTAGTGTCCCCGCGGCCCGGTCCTCGACCAGGCCTCCACCCCCAGGAAGCAGCCCGTGACAGTTGACTAAAACCCAGGTGCCTATTTTACTGCTAGGTAACAGGGGCATAGGGTGAAAGAAACTCTGCCCATTGTTTCTCGCCGGCGCCTGGGATCGAACCCAGGACCGCAGGATCACAAGTCCAGCGTGCTGTCCGCTCGGCCGACCGGCTCCCGTGGTAATGCTAATTGTTAGATTGTGTTCCTAGGTGCTTCCCTTCCCTCCTCATTATAGGTGTGATGATGATAGGGATAGATAAATATAATGATAACATTTGTTATAATGAAGATATTATAATGGTTTGTTTGAAAGTCATATTGATGATGATAATTGTAATGATTAGTTACAGTGACAATGATGGTATGATGATAGAAATATAAATGATAATTATAATGTAGACAATGAAGAATTTAACATATTTAATCATTATTCTTGGACCTCCCCCCCCCCCCCCTTCTTAACCAGCCCTTCGTCCCAAAATGAAAGTACTTATAATAACTATTTGGTTGAAAGTACTAATATGTAATGATGGACCACCGAAAAGTACCAATATGAAGTGATGGACCACCAAAAAGTACCAATATGTAGTGATGGACCACCAGAAAGTACCAATATGTAGTGATGGACCACCAGAAACTACCAGTATGTAGTGATGGACCACCAGAAAGTACCAATATGTAGTGATGGACCACCAGAAAGTACCAATATGTAGTGATAGACCACCAGAAAGTACCAGTATGTAGTGATGGACCACCAGAAAGTACCAGTATGTAGTGATGGACCACCAGAAAGTACCAGTATGTAGTGATGGACCACCAGAAAGTACCAATATGTTGTGATGGACCACCAGAAAGTACCAGTATGTAGTGATGGACCACCAGAAAGTACCAGTATGTAGTGATTATCCACCAGAAAGTACCAATATGTAGTGATGGACCACCAGAAAGTACCAATATGTAGTGATGAACCACCAGAAAGTACCAATATATAGTGATGAACCACCAGAAAGTACCAATATGTAGTGATTATCCACCAGAAAGTACCAATTTGTAGTGATGGGCCACCAGAAAGTACCAATTTGTAGTGATGGGACACCACAAAGTACCAATATGTAGTGATGAACCACGAAAAAGTACCAATATGAAGTGATGAAACACCAGAAAGTACCAATATGTAGTGATGAACAACCAGAAAGTACCAATATGTAGTGATGAACCACCAGAAAGTACCAATATGTAGTGATGGGACACCATAAAGTACCAATATGTAGTGATGAACCACCAAAAAGTACCAATATGTAGTGATTATCCACCAGAAAGTATCAATATGTAGTGATGAAACACCAGAAAGTATCAATATGTAGTGATAGACCTGCAGAAAGTACCAATATGTAGTGATGAACCACCAAAAGTACCAATATGTAGTGATGAACCACCAGAAAGTACCAATATGTAGTGATGGAACACCAGAAAGTACCAATATGTAGTTATGGACCACCAGAAAGTACCAATATGTAGTGATGAACCACCAAAAGTACCAATATGTAGTGATGAACCGCTAGAAAGTACCAATATGATGTGATGAAACACCAGAAAGTACCAATATGTAGTGATGAACAACCAGAAAGTACCAATATGTAGTGATGAACCACCAAAAGTACCAATATGTAGTGATGAACCGCTAGAAAGTACCAATATGCAGTGATGGAACACCAGAAAGTACCAATATGTAGTGATGAACCACCAAAAAGTACCAATATGATGTGATGAAACACCAGAAAGTACCAATATGTAGTGATGAACAACCAGAAAGTACCAATATGTAGTGATGAACCGCCAAAAGTACCAATATGTAGTGATGAACCGCTAGAAAGTACCAATATGTAGTGATGGAACACCAGAAAGTACCAATATGTAGTTATGGACCACCAGAAATTGCCAATATGTATTTATGGACCAACAGAAAGTTGACTTCTGTACTGAAATTCGACAAGCTGGAAACTTTTTTTTTTTTTTTAGCTGCAACCTAAGTATAAGACCTAATCTAACCTCTCCTAGGCCTAATATACGCTATCTTATCCTGGTACTTTCCACCAAATGGTTACTATAAGTACTCTCATTTCAGGAGGATGGTTCGTCTTAAATCAGGAACTATTGCATACATTTTTGTCTTGAGAATTAAATGTTTTTTTTATTCGACACTTTTCCATATACATAACAAATGGGTCCCAACCAGTGAACCCCCTCCCCACTTCTCCCCCTCACCCCCCCCCCCTCTCCCATTTCTCCCCCCCCCCCCCCTCACCCCCTCTTCCCTTCCCCCCCCCCCTCTCATTCCCCCACCTTTCCCCATTAAGTTTCTTAATTGCCCCAAACTATCACCTCGCCTCCATTAAGCGTGGGCAAGGTTAACTTTAGCCAGATAACCGGACCTTCAGAGACCTACTTTCGTAGAGTGCCATTTACAGACCGGAAATGGTCCTGTATATTATTGCCCCCCCCCCCCCCCCGTACTGTGCATGTGTCACTGTAGCCTCTCTCACTGTGAACTCTCTGACAGCTTACGGTGAGCGATCACTGCCCGTTCTCTCCGTAAAATACGCAACTGTTTGTCCTAACGATAACCTAACGATAACGTACGCTTCTCAAGATAACGAGAAGCGTACGATCCACCTAGTACATCGATGCCGCTGGATAGAAAACGTCAGTATTGCATTGCTTTAATTTGTTTACTAATACATGGTATTTTTAACGGATTGGTTGAATCCTTATAATGTGGGACGTATTTGGCGAGATGAATTACCCCCTCTAAACCCCCCCTCCCCTTCCCCCCCCCTCTTCTGTGTGTGTGTGTGTGTGTGTGTGTGTGTGTGTGTGTGTGTGTGTGTGTGTGTGTGTGTGTATCTTAGGTTGCATTTCCCTTTGGTATTGTGTGTTAACCGTGTGCGTTTCCCCCTGAATGTGTGTTAATCTGCCTTGAGGTGGTTCCGAGGATCAATGTTTCCACGGCCCTGTCTGAAAGGCCTCTTGGTTGGTGGTCTGGGCCGCCAGGCAGGCTGTTAGACGCAGCTGCTTGCAGTCTGATATATGAATCACAGCCAGGTTGATCAGGTATCCGTGAGAGCTCGGCTAGTTATGCCTTCATGTACAGGGGTACTCTGGTTACTCACTATTACTCACATAGTGGCACTCTGTTTACTCACTATTACTCACATAGTGGCACTCTGGTTACTCACTATTACTCACATAGTGGCACTCTGGTTACTCACTATTACTCACATAGTGGCAGTCTGGTTACTCACTATTACTCACATAGTGGTACTCTGGTTACTCACTATTACTCAGTGGCACTCTGGTTACTCACATAGTGGTACTCTGGTTACTCACTATTACTCACAAAGTGGCACTCTGGTTACTCACTATTACTCACATAGTGGCACTCTGGACCACTATGTGAGCTCTATTAGCTCTCTGCTGTTCTGCTGCCTCTCTTCTGACCTGTACACTGTTAGCTCTCTGCTGTTTGGAACAGTGCCTCGCTGTTTTTTCAGGTTGGCTGTATGTTTGTCTTGATTCAGTGACTTGGCGTTTCCTGCTGTATTATTTTCCCGTTAGTAGGTCACAGCTGCGACTGGCGTTACTCGCAGGTGCCTTCCGCGTTAATTTATGCTGGCTTACATTGTTGCTGCTGCTGTATTATTTTTTGTTTTACTGCTTGCGGCGGTCCTTCTGCTTGTCATAACAAGCAGATAGAATTCCGGGGGAATTCAGAGCCTGCCAGCGGTAGCGGACGGCCGCTTGTTGCTATGATAGTGACCCAGTCATGAAAGAGGCCAATCTCCTACCTCCTCCTTCCTTACCCCTCCCGCCTTGTTGCCAGTTCTGCTGGTGGCAAGTCCTCCTTACTGCTTGTGTGGCTTCCTGCTTGCCCTGCTGGCTGGCTGGTGGTCCTGTCTCTCTCCTGTCCTCACTTCAGCCATGGCGGACCAACCTCCCGGCGAGTGTGGGCCTGGGCCGGCCAAACAAGGTACATTATCTGTGGATAGGGGACGGTCCTTGGAAATCAATACCTCAGGGGATAAGCCCTCCACGTTCTGATGCCAGGCACCTCCGTCGCACGCCCCCAACACTCCCTCCCTCACCCCGTGTGTTCCCCTTCAACCCTCTCTCTTTTTCTACCCCTCTAGACCTTTTTCCTGTATCTTGTCTTATCCTTCTCCTTTTTTCGTTTTGGATAGTCTCTTCTTCCCTCATCCGATTTGCTCTTTATTTTTGTTGCGTCTTTTTTAAACTGTTCGTTTTTCATGTTTTTATTTTTCTATTATTGCTTATTCTACTTTACCCTCGTGTTTTTTCTTTCTTTCATTGCCTACTCTACTTTATCCTGCCTCCTGCTGTCTTTTTTATGATTTGTACATTCCTCTATCCTCTTTCAGCTCTTCTCTTTCCTGCCTTCGCTCTCCTCTCTCTCTCCTCTCTCTCTCTCTCTCTCTCTCTCTCTCTCTCTCTCTCTCTCTCTCTCTCTCTCTCTCTCTCTCTCTCTCTCTCTCTCTCTCTCTCTCTCTCTCTCTCTCTCTTTTCCTCTCTCTTTCCCTCTCTCTTTCTCGCTCGCTCGCTACCTGTAACACCGTTCATGCTGCAATAATCTTTGTTTACCGTACAACATTGTAGACATTGCCTACATCGGCATTATTGGCTGCTCTCTCTCTCTTCTGCTCTACTCTTTGCCTGTAAAAATTAGTTCTTTTTCGTGCTGTTCATTGGTACATTACAGCCCAAGTACATTGGGCTGTTCGTCGGTACGCGTATACATAAAACTAAAATGAAATTTCTGTATTATGTAATACAGAATACATTCATTCAAATTGAGATTTGAATGAATGATGGTGCATGCGTGTGTGCGTGCGTGTGTGCTTGCTTTTGCTAGCAAGATCATGCCTCACGTTTTCAGACTCATCTTGTAAGTTGTCGGTTATCTGATACAATGTTTCCCGGTCAAAATCTGTCCTGTCGTGTCTACTTTTAAAACTATTGATGGAGGTGGCTTCTACTACCTCCTCGTTCAATCCACGTTCCTTCTTTTCTCACATTTCTATGACTCGTCTTGGTTTTATGCTTCTATCCATTGCCTGTTCTTTTGCTATTTAATGAGAACATTTCCTCCTCTCTAGACCCCTATCATTTTCCCTAAGTAGTTTGTCTCAAACGTCTCTCCTCTCTATTGAATTTTCTAACGTCGTTGAAAACCTTAGTTCGTTTCCAAGTTTTCCTTTGTGCTTTTTTAGATTTGTGGGGTCCCGACGGGAATGCATCATCAAGGTCTGGTCTCACGTAGGTCTTATAGTATTCTGAATGCCACTTTATCGAATGTTTTTGTTATTGGAATGTTTCTAAAGGCTGTTGTGATCACGCCAGTGTACGTCGCCGGGATGTTTACGCTTGTGTTTAATGTAGCTGTTTCGCTGTATGAGGTACCTGAAGCGTTCTCATTATTTCATTCACTCGTGTTCTTGATATCCTGATAATATACCCAAAGTTTGGCAGCGCAGACTCCTGATGTTGACCAGACCACACACTAGAAGGTGAAGAGACGACGACGTTTCGGTCCGTCCTGGACTATTTTCAAGTCGATCAGGACGGACCGAAACGTCGTCGTCCCTTCACCTTCTAGTGTGTGGTCTGGTCAACATTTTTCAGCCACGTTATTGTCACTCGTCGCCTGCAGACTCCTGATCACATGCCTCGATGACCAACCACCCTGTGTGGTGGGGATTTTTATTTTATTTTTTTATTTTTTATTTGCATCAAGTAGCTCTTGACACACTGTTGTTTCAAGAGCCCCTTGAGAAAACTAGATTGTTTTCTTCAAGGAGTGCCGGACCAACCGGGCTGTGGTGGGTATGTGGGCCTCCGGGCCGCTCCAAGCAACAGCCTGGTGGACCAAACTCTCACAAGTCAAGCCTGGCCTCGGGGCGGGCTTGGGGAGTAGAAGAACTCCCAGAACCCCATCAAGCAGGTACCAAGCAGGTACCCTCTTCCCCAGTGAGAGAGAGAGAGACAGAGCCATAACAAGGTACTCTTGTAAATGATGATTAAGTATACGCGGTTAAAAAGATGTAATTTCTAAAGTAAGATTTCTTTATATTTGCCCTGGCTTGTTCTTGCCTAAGCTCTTGGCCCCAGAAGCAGGGTCACAGTCGGTCTGATGCAGCTTCCATCATTAGTGGTGATGTTTTCCCTGTTAATGGTTAAATTTGTTCATTTTCCTCCAAATTTATAATTTATCCGTTACAAATGCGACGTATTAGTAGAAATTAAAACACTCCAACACTGACGTTTTCTATGCATCGTCCTCGGTAAATTTATAGGGTTGCTTGGGTTGGTACTTTTCTGGTTAGGCAAAATAGTTAGGCATTTCTTTACGGAGTGACAGATCGAGAGAATGGGCTAACCTTATTTTATACACTATTTCTTTAATTATTCTTCAATTAGCTCTTGACCCGTCATCTAAATAACTCGTAAACATCGTCCATCACCTGTCTTCTGGTAATTTAATTTTTGCAGTGTTTTATATTTCGTGTCATTGTTGTATTTCCTTGAGCATCTAACAAGAAATATAAAGTGTGTGTACGTACGTTTGTGTACCTATTTGTACTCACATGTTCGAACCTGCAAGATCGAGTTGTTGGGCCCCGCCTTCCCAGCCGCCGAGTGTCGTAATACGGTGAATCCTGACCAATTTCACTGTCACATCTGCTCTTAAAATAATGAATGAAGTTCTCGTCTACGACCTGCGTTCTTGGTTCATTGCATTTTGCCACAACTCTTAGGCTAAAAGAAAACTTTCAAACATCTCTTAACTCATCTAAGTCTCACTCTTCGCTCTTTTGTTCTATAGGTATTTAATTTACACATTTGTTATTTTTAAGCTCTGTCAATCCCACAAATGATTTTATTTATACCATATCTAACCTTTCTCTCTCTCTCTCTCTCTCTCTCTCTCTCTCTCTCTCGCT
>NC_091212.1:22872307-22899807 GCF_040958095.1 Procambarus clarkii
CTCTCTCTCTCCTCTCTCTCTCTCTCTCTCTCTCTCTCTCTCTCTCTCTCTCTCTCTCTCTCTCGTCCCTCGTTTTTATGTTTAAGGAAATATCAGAGGACAAGAGAATTTAATTCAGAAAAAAGGAGGAAACTCTTAAAATATAAATATATATATATATATATATATATATATATATATATATATATATATATATATATAACCACACATTTATATATATAGATTATTATTCACGTAGTTTTCCAAAGTGAACGAGGCCCACGAGGATGTCTAAGAGAAGTCTAGCTTGAACAAGGCCTGGCGCAGTTTGTCGTTCAGTCTAAGCCACAGAGAGAGAGAGAGAGAGAGAGAGAGAGAGAGAGAGAGAGAGAGAGAGAGAGAGAGAGAGAGAGAGAGAGAGAGAGAGAGAGAGAGAGAGAGGGTTGAGAATGTGGGTAGTGTGTGTGTTATTAAGAGTGACATCCCGGCTACTCCTGCCCACCGCGACTAGCGTCGTGAATCCAAAGCCACCATCTTCCTCCTCTTCCGTACCGCCGTAACTTATCCTTTTAGAAAATCAACCAAAAATATACTTTTCTTGATTTTCTCATCCACAAAAATCACTTAAAATGCCACGTATTATTAAACATTAAAGCACTGAAGTATTGACTTGTTCCGTGTATCGCCCTCGATAGGTTAGGTGGGTTGCATGGGTTTATACGTTCTGGTTAGACGAAACAGGTTCGTTTTTTTACGGAATGGCAAATAGAGAGAATGGGCTGGACTGTGATAGTAGCAGCGTTGAATAGCTCAGGTGGATGAATTGGTGCACGCACGCACGCACACACCTTCAGAAGTAGGAAGGTTTAAGGTATCAAGGTGTATAAGGTGGAAAATATTAAGGTATAAGCGGTACAAGATTCAGAGGTATGCCACCAGACTAGTCCCAGAACTGAGAGAGATGAGCTACGAGGAAATGCTACGGGAGTCATATAAGTCCTCTTCGCGTCTTTGGAAGACAGAAGAGTAAGGGGAGACATGATCACCACCTACAAAATTCTCAGAGGAATTGACTAGGTGGACAAAGACAAACTATTTAGTATGGGTGGAACACGAACAAGGGGACATGGGGTGGAAATTGAGTACCCAGATGAACCACAGAGACATTAGAAAGAACTTTTTCAATGTCAGAGTAGTTAACAAATGGAATGCATTAGGCAGTGATGTGGTGGAGGCTGACTCCATACACAGTTTCAAATTTGAGATTTGATAAGAGCCTAATAGGCTCAGGAATCTGTCAATCAACTGGTGTACACCAGCTGATTGACAGTTGAGAGGCGGGACCAAAGAGCCAAAGCTCAACCCCCGCCAGCACAACTAGGTAAGTACATCCCCTCCCCCCCCCCACCGTCCCTACACAAAGACAATCATTCTTTCCTCGTCATTTACTCTACAATCATTATCGTTACATTATTCATCACCATCATCATCATATTATTCACTACCATCACCATCTTTACAATATTCATCACCGTCGTCACATGATCCGTCATCACCAACTTCTGCCATAACGTGACAGGAACAGTTACCGGGACATATTTTTTGTGTGTTCGCGTGTCCTATAAAAGGCATTTGCTGCTTTGTGCATCTTTAGTGTTTTTCTTGCGGGGTTTTGATGCTTTAATGACCTCCTTTATTCACCTCGCTTGATTTTCTGTAGATTTATGTCTTGCTGATCTGCTTTTAATTGCCTGGGTGTGAATGGAGCTCATTCTCATTTACCTTGGCTGTGATAATTGGATTGAGAGGGGGTGTGGGATGGCTAGGGGGGGGGTGGATCGGTAAGGGAGATAAACAATAGGTGGGTAGGGAGGTGGGGAAGAGGGTGTGGGACTATTTGTGGGGGTGGTGCTAGGGTAGGGGGGTGTAGGTGGGTGGTGCTGGGGCAGGGGGGGTGTAGGTGGGTGGTGCTGGGGCAGGGGGGGGTGGTGCTGGGGCAGGGGGGGTGGTGCTGGGGCAGGGGGGTGTAGGTGGGTGGTGCTGGGGCAGGGGGGGTGTAGATGGGTGGTGCTGGGGCAGGGGGGGGTGTAGGTGGGTGGTGCTGGGGCAGGGGGGGTGTAGGTGGGTGGTGCTGGGGCAGGGGGGGTGTAGGTGGGTGGTGCTGGGGCAGGGGGGTGTAGGTGGGTGGTGCTGGGGCAGGGGGGTGTAGGTGGGTGGTGCTGGGGCAGGGGGGGTGTAGGTGGGTGGTGCTGGGACAGGGGGGGTGTAGGTGGGTGGTGCTGGGGCAGGGGGGTGTAGGTAGGTGGGTGGTGCTGTGGCAGGGGGGGTGTAGGTGGGTGGTGCTGGGGCAGGGGGGGTGTAGGTGGGTGGTGCTGGGGCAGGGGGGGTGTAGGTGGGTGGTGCTGGGGCAGGGGGGTGTAGGTGGGTGGTGCTGGGACAGGGGGGGTGTAGGTGGGTGGTGCTGGGGCAGGGGGGTGTAGGTAGGTGGGTGGTACTGTGGCAGGGGGGGTGTAGGTGGGTGGTGCTGGGGCAGGGGGGGTGTATGTGGGTGGTGCTGGGGCAGGGGGGTGTAGGTGGGTGGTGCTGGGACAGGGGGGTGTAGGTGGGTCGTGCTGGGACAGGGGGGTGTAGGTGGGTGGGGCTGGGACAGGGTGTAGGTGGGTGGTGCTGGGACAGGGGGGGTGGAGGTGGGTAGTGCTGGGGCAGGGGGTGTAGGTGGGTGGGGCTGGGACAGGGTGTAGGTGGGTGGGGCTGGGGCAGAGGGGTGTAGGTGGGTGGTGCTGGGGCAGAGGGGTGTAGGTGGGTGGTGCTGGGACAGGGGGGTGTAGGTGGGTGGTGCTGGAACAGGGTGGTGTAGGTGGGTGGTGCTGGGACAGGGTGGTGTAGGTGGGTGGTGCTGGGACAGGGGGGTGTAGGTGGGTGGTGCTGGGGCAGAGGGGTGTAGGTGGGTGGTGCTGGGGCAGAGGGGTGTAGGTGGGTGGTGCTGGGACAGGGGGGTGTAGGTGGGTGGTGCTGGGGCAGAGGGGTGGTAGGTGGGTGGTGCTGGGGCAGGGGGGGGTGGTAGGTGGGTGGTGCTGGGGCAGGGGGGGGGTGGTAGGTGGGTGGTGCTGGGGCAGGGGGGGTGGTAGGTGGGTGGTGCTGGGACAGGGGGGTGTAGGTGGGTGGTGCTGGAACAGGGGGGTGGTGTAGGTGGGTGGTGCTGGGGCAGGGGGGGTGGTGTAGGTGGGTGGGGCTGGGGCAGGGGGGGGGGTGTAGGTGGGTGGGGCTGGGACAGGGGGGGTCTGGGGCGGTGGGACTGGAGCAGCCGAGGCTTACAGTGATCAGCAGACAGTGGCTGAAAGGATTTCTCCCCCCGCGCCTTTGCTTGTACAGTTCTCTGCACACTTTTCTCCTCGTTGTCTTTTCATTAGGACTTCAGCGAACTGTTCTGCTCGACTGTGTTCATGGCTGTAGATGGGGGGGGGGGAGAGAAGTAGGGAGGGAGGGGGGGGGTTAGATTAGTTGTAGCTTATGGGTCTGTCTCCTAAACTTCACTAGATTATTGTTTGTTTATGCGTGAAATTATGTCTATTCCTTGGGAATTTTCTTAGTAGTAATTTTCATGTCTCATAATTCTTCTCTTCCAGTGACGACCTATATTGCCGTAATGGTTTAGCGCTTTCTCCTGATAATTACCTTATCTTCCAGTGAGGTAGACTTAATTCATTCTGTGTTTCCTCGTAACTCATCCCTCTCTGCTCTAGAATAAGTCTGGAAAATTTTGTATGTCTCAGAACTTTCTTCAGCTTCGGTTTTTGTTTGATAAGATAATGAATCGTTGCACAACATATTGTAGAATTGGTCTGACATTCTGATTGCTAAAACCAGTTCTTATGTTTTCCAAGGTTGCGGACGTAGCTGATAAGAGTCTGATGTGGGTTTCGGGAGACAGGTCTTTCTCTCTATTTGATTCTTAAGGAGTTTCATATTTCATTTGATTCTTGTGGCTGGGCTTGTTCCCAGTACCCAGCTTCATTATTTTGCCTTTAAGTTATCTAATTACCACTTGTTGGGTTATTCTTTCAGTCTGACCAGCTGGTTATATCATTTTGTTGATGTCTTCCTCCGTAGGAAGGAAGACATCATGTCTCCTCCTTCCTTCTATTTTTTTTGGAACAAGACATGTGCCAGTTTTGATCCTGTAGGACTCTCCTGGTGGTACATCGCCACTCTGAATTGTCCCAACATTGTGATTATATAGTCCCTTAGATACTGCCTTATCCACTGGAACAATTTCCCTGTCGATCTTGCTTGTTTCTCCAGCTTTTGAAAGTCTCAAGTTAGGCACTGCTGTGTCGTATGTGTTATGTCATTCTCAAGTTCTCCCTGCTACTCTTCTCGCTCCAAGTATTCATTCCTGGGCCCCTCCTGTCCCTTACTCTGCTCCCTGTTTATATGTTATTTTATCAACATTAGGGGCTCATAATATTTTAACACTATGCATAAGATGGCATAACTAGCCGACCTCCACCAAAGAATATCCGATTCTATGACTCAAATATCAGGCTGCATGTAACAGCCTGGATGACCAGACCACCAATTAAGAGACCGGGCCGCGGGGACCAGTCCGAGTAATATAAACACAAGGTAATGCATGGGAACTTGGTTTGGCTTCCATACCCACATGCTCTGACCTCGAGTTAATCATGCGTGTGTGTCTGTGCGACTGGCTCACTCATTTACATTTTTCCAGCTTTGAAGTATTTGTTTTTGCGTGTATACGTGTCCTAATGTGTGTTGCATTCTGGGCTCATTATTAGTATAATGGGTTTTTTAATGGGTAGCTAATTGTATTCTATTTTATCAACCTATATTGCTCAGGTGTAATTGCTTGCTCATATATATATATATATATATATATATATATATATATATATATATATATATATATATATATATATATATAATATATATATATATGGAACAATTGCATTATTATTTTTATATCAACCCATGTATATCTTATATATATATATATATATATATATATATATATATATATATATATATATATATATATATATATATATATATATATGTATAATGTTGTTGAATATGACCGAAAAGGTAAGATTAATAATTGTAACACGGATTTTCTCAATATTTCTTATGTTTGTTTTTCTTCACTGTCGATGGTAAATGAAATATCAATTCTCCAAAATTCATTTTTATTTATGGTCTGTCGCCCGAACGCGTTTCGTAATGCTTATTACATTTTCAAAGACAATGGGTATAAATTGTATATGGAAACATAAGAATTGGAGTAACTGCAGAAGGCCTATTGGCCCATACTTGCTGCTGCTATATTGGTTCGGGGTCTTGAAGTGGGTAGAATATAGTTGTGCATTAATTGGCTGTTCAACAGCCAATTAATGTATTTTGTGTGTAAACCTTACAAGATTGATTGATTGATGAAGATTAAGCCACCCAAGAGGTGGCACGGGCGTGAATAGCCCGTAAGTGGTGGCCCTTTTGAGCCATTACCAGTATCAAGAGCTGATACTGGAGATCTGTGGAGGTGCGACTGCACCCTGCGTGACGGGAGATGTCTCCCGGACCAAATGGTGACCAGATGGTGACCTTACAAGGAGAAATCTAGACATTTATATGTATGGTCACACCTCACTCTATGATTCACCTGACCCCCTTAATCATAGGGAGCGGCGAAGCGTAGGGTGAGGTTTACGGGCTATTCATGCCCGTGCCACCTTTTGGATGGCTTAATCTTCATCAATCGTAGGTTGAGGTGACTGTTGCCTGACTCCGGCTTCTAGTTGTCCGCCAGGTCTTACATCTTCCCTCTGGGTCAAGAGAGGACCATCGAACAGCTGTATGCTCGAAGTCGAATTCATCTGGAGGTTGATTACTGGTGTCAGCTCCCGAATGAACACAGCTTCAAGCGTATGAAGCCGAAGAAGAATGTATTCATTCGAGAGCCGGCACCAGTAATCAACTTCCAGATGAATTCCACTTCGGCCTTCATACGTTAGGTGGGTTGCAAAATAGTTAAGTTTTTAGGGAGTAGCAGAGAGAGAGAGAGAGAGAGAACGAGCTGGGTGGGTAAGGGGTGCATGGTTACTGTTTAGTTACCTAATTGTACACGCATATAAGTGCTTGTTGAGCTTCAATTCTTAGGTCCCGACTATCAGTTGTCAGTCAACTGGTGTACAGGTCCCTGAGCCTATTGGGGGTATAAATTCTGTGTGTGAAGTCAGTCTCCACTCATTACGGAGACTGACTTGAGTTCAGTGAGTTCCGTTTCTTCACTGTTCTTAGTGACAGTTATTTATAATGTGTGTGGCTGGGTTGGTATAGGCCCTACCTCCGTGTGTGAGCACTACCCTTGTATCTGATGTCACTTCCCCTTATAATTGTGGTCATTGTAAGTTTGCCCGTGTGTGTGTGTGTGTCTGTGTGTGTGTGTGTGTGGACCTACGTGTATGTTGACATACGTTCGCATGTATACATACGTGTGTGTGTGTGGACGTATGTGTGTGTATATGTGCGTACGTACGTACGTTTGTGTATATGTGCGTGTGTGTACGTACTCTGGCCGACTGAAGGACCAACATACAAGACGCCTGGGGAATATTAGCTTAGCCTCCAGTAGCGTTTCTGGCTAATGGTCCTGAACAAATTCCCGGGTATAAAAACTCTCAATTGGTGTTTTTACTACATAATGTTGAAGTTATTTGTGTGATAGCGGCCGGTGCTTCCCTTGTCCTGACGTCAGCACGTGTCCTCACACTGCACACAGATTTTCACGCTATCGATCACAGCGCGCAGGCGTTTTAGTGAAATTAAATGCATCACTATGTTGATGGTTCCTAGGTTCGCATGCTTCCTAGGTTCGTATGCTTCCTAGGCTCGTATGCTTCCTAGGTTCGTATGCTTCCTAGGTTCGTTTGCTTCCTAGGCTCGTATGCTTCCTAGGCTCGTATGCTTCCTAGGCTCGTATGCTTCCTAGGTTCGTATGCTTCCTAGGTTCGTATGCTTCCTAGGTTCGTTTGCTTCCTAGGCTCGTATGCTTCCTAGGCTCGTATGCTTCCTAGGCTCGTATGCTTCCTAGGTTCGTATGCTTCCTAGGTTCGTATGCTTCCTAGGTTCGTATGCTTCCTAGGCTCGTATGCTTCCTAGGTTCGTATGCTTCCTAGGTTCGTATGCTTCCTAGGTTCGTATGCTTCCTAGGCTCGTATGCTTCCTAGGTTCGTATGCTTCCTAGGTTCGTATGCTTCCTAGGTTCGTATGCTTCCTAGGCTCGTATGCTTCCTAGGTTCGTATGCTTCCTAGGCTCGTATGCTTCCTAGGCTCGTATGCTTCCTAGGCTCGTATGCTTCCTAGGCTCGTATGCTTCCTAGGTTCGTATGCTTCAAATTTGTCACTCGTTTAATCTACAGCTGATTGTAGTCGTTGAACATGAGAATAATTATAGAACTGTGAACCGCCTCACGGACCAGCCAATCACCAGCCGCCTGGCTCCAGCCCCAGCTGCGGGAGTAGGAAAACTCTCGAAATCATCCACGTGGTAAACACCGGTAAAGTCGTTCCTGGACGTGGTCCAGTCGGTAGTGTGTGTGTGCCTCGGGGGGCCAAGGACCAGGGTGTGATCACATTGTATGACTTCAGTATTATCTCATAGATACATCACGTTCTGGCGATCTCAGTGCACTTTTGAGGTTATATTGAGATGATTTCGGGGCTTTAGTGTCCCGCGGCCCGGTCCTCGACCAGGCCTCCACCCCCAGGAAGCAGCCCGTGACAGCTGACTAACACCCAGGTACCTATTTTACTGCTAGGTAACAGGGGCATAGGGTGAAAGAAACTCTGCCCATTGCTTTTCGCCGGTGCCCGGGATTGAACCCGGGACCACAGGATCACAAATCCAGTGTGCTGTCCGCTCGGCCGACCGGCTCCCTTAGATATACTTTATTTACATCAGCTGGGCGATGATCCGGAGACTGGTGGTGATGATTGATGAAGATTAAGCCACCCAAAAGGTGGCACGGGCATGAATAGCCCGTAAGTGGTGGCCTTTTTGAGCCATTACCAGTATCAAGAGCTGATACTGGAGATCTGTGGAGGTGCGACTGCACCCTGCGTGACGGGAGATGTCTCCCGTGTCTGGTAGTGAAAACCTTGATGTTGAAGCCATAGACAGTATGCCTATGCACTCTGCGCCAGGCCCTGTGATTCCTGGAACTCCATTTTCGTCAAGAACCGTAAAAAAAACACTGTCGCAGGCCCTTCACATTCTGTGGAGACAAAGCCTAGATACTGGCGTTATCCCTGACATACTAAAAACACCAGAGATAGCACCTCTTCATCAAGGTGGAAATAATGCAGAGGCAAAAAATTACAGACCGATAGCACTAACATCACACATCATAAAAATCTTTGTGAGAGTGCTAAGGAGTAAGATCACAAAATACATGGAATCACAGCATTTCCATAACCCTGGACAACATGGGCCCAGAACAGGGCGCTCTTGCCTGTCACAGTTGCTGGACCACTATGACATGGCCTTAGATGCTATGGAAGACAAGCAAAACGCTGATATAATTTACACAGATTTCGCAAAAGCCTTTGACAAATGTGACCTTGGTGTTATTGCACACAAAATGCGTGCAAAAGGAATTACCGGGAAAATAGGCAGATGGATCTACAATTTCCTGACTAGCAGAACCCAATGTGTAATAGTCAACAAAATAAAATCCGAATCATCAACCATGAAGAGCTCAGTCCCCCCAGGGTACTGTGCTTGCTCCAGTACTTTTTCTCATCCTCATATCGGACATCCTCATATCCTCACAAGGACACAACCTATAGCACTGTATCATCCTTTGCAGATGACACTAGGATTTTCATGAGAGTAGATAACTTAGAGAGCACGGCAAACCTCCAATCAGATGTAAATCAAGTCTTTCAATGGATTACAGAAAATAATATGGTGTTTAATGAAGATAAGTTCCAGCTCTTGCGCGACGGAAAAAATGAATATATAAAAGCAGAAACCACGTACAAAACACAGTCAAATCATAACTAACACAGAACGAAAAGGCAATGTAAAGGATTTGGTTGTACTCATGTCGGAAGACCTTACCTTTAAAGAACACAATAAAGTAGCTATTACAACTGCAAGAAAAATGACAGGTTGGATAAGAACTTTTCAAACTAGAGATGCTATACCGATGATGATACTCTTCAAGACGCTAGTGCTCTCCAGAGTGGAGTACTGCTGCACAATGACAGCCCCTTTCAAAACTGGAAAAATTGCTGACCTGGAGAGCGTGCAGAGATCCTTTACTGCTAGAATCCACTCAGTAAAACATCTAAACTATTGGGACCGACTAAAGAGCCTAAATCTGTATTCTTTTGAGCGCAGGCGGGAGAGATACATAATAATTTTCGCGTGGAAAATAGTAGAGGGACTGGTCAAAAAACTGCACACAGAAATAACACCACATGAGACCAGGAGGCATGGCAGGATGTGCAGAATACCCCCGTTGAAAAGTAAAGGTGTGATAGGTACACTAAGAGAGAACTCTATCAACATCAGAGGCCCGAGACTGTTCAACACGCTTCCGCTACACATAAGGGGCATAACTGGCCGACCACTCACAGTGTTCAAGAGAGAACTTGACAAACACCTCCAAAGGATACCTGATCAACCAGGCTGTGATTCATACGTCAGACTGCGAGCGGCCGCGACCCACAACAGTTGCCTAACTCCGCGAGTCTCTACTAAGTGCCATGTGAAGAGAGGCTCCAGGTGAAAGGAAACGCTTGTATCCTGCCGCGAGAACTGAACCCGGGACCTTTGGGTTGGGACTCGACTCGAAAAGGATATATATTAAGTACAGTAGTGCGCTCATCAGACATATCAACATACAATGAGTTAGTTTCCAAAATTAACCTTTATGCATTACTATCCAGAGGTCGATAGTAGTTCATTGTTCAGACCTGACGCTTTAGACCTTATATGGAGGCTCCCTGCATGCCTAGAGCCGCATGTAAACATTTAACACGTGGCCGGATGACGTCACGCTCTCCCTCAGTCGCACGTAAACACACACCACGTGGCCCAGTGACGTCACGCTCTCCCTCTGTCGCACGTAAACACACACCACGTGGCCCAGTGACGTCACGCTCTCCCTCTGTCGCACGTAAACACACACCACGTGGCCCAGTGACGTCACGATCAGTGTGTCTATAGAGCCAACATAAAAAAAGTCCCGAGGAAAACGACGGTTGGAGGTCGTTGATCAATGCAGCAACAGTCTGTTGCAACAACAGTCTGTTGCAACAACGAAGCTGTTACTTACCAGCAGCAATAACATACACAAGACCATTGATAGCCATACAAGTGCACAGGTATGTAGAGATTTAGTCAGAATAACGTGGCTGAGACCAATAACGTGGCTGAGACCAATAACGTGGCTGAGACCAATAACGAGGCTGAGACCAATGAAAGGGAGTGAGATGACAAGAGGTAATACGGCTTACAGAAGGGAAGGTGACAGCAGCTGACAGTGAGGATAGAAGTAAACCATAAACACAGCAGCTGCAGTAATTTAGGAAACACTTGCAGCCGCAACAGGAGCAGTAACAACAGTAGCAACAGGAGCAGTAACAACAGTAGCAACAGGAGCAGTAACAACAGCCGCAACAGCAGCAGTAACAACAGTAGCAACAGGAGCAGTAACAACAGCCGCAACAGGAGCAGTAACAACAGCCGCAACAGGAGCAGTAACAACAGTAGCAACAGGAGCAGTAACAACAGTAGCAACAGGTGAGGCAGCAACACCGGTGTAATTAAGAACATCACAAGAGCAGCATCACTAGAAACAACAGCAGCAAACTCGTCAGGAACAACACAACAGTTGTAACAGTAGCAGAAACAAAAGTAAGAGCTGCAGAATCAGCTGTTAGAGCAGCAGCAGCAGCTCAACAGTCTCACCAGAATTAGCATTAACAGCATCAACAACAGCAGGATCAACAGCAGCAACAGCTTCATCATAAGCAGCACAGTCACTTACTGAAATGGCTGTATCATAAGTCGCTCTCTTAAGTGCAAGCCTCTAGCATTTTCCGGAGTGGATGTTTTAGCGGTGATTTGGGGAGCTTTAGCTGGAGTAGAGGTAAGTTTAGCTGCAGCAGAGGCAAGTTTAAGAGGTAGACTTAGCTGGAGCGAGAACGAGCTTAGTTGGGGTAAAGTATTTTAGAGAAGGGGAGATTGTGCGAGTGACATGTTTATCTTAACCCTTGGACCAGTAAAGATAGGGACGATTTTCTGCGCCTCGGAATCGCAAGGCCTTGAGCAGCGCGCAGTTGTGTGTGTGTGTACTCTGCTTCTGCCTACAGGGTCAAGCTCCAGTCAGGGACCACGTCTTTCTAGAAGCCAGGGGCCAGGTTCACGAGGCAGTTACGTAAGTACTTACGAACGTGTACAATTTTTCCTCAATCTTTGAAGGCTTTTGTTACATTTATTAAATAGTTTACAAGCATTACAAATTCCCAATCAACTGTTGTTATTGTTATAAACAGCCTCCTGATGCTTCGGAGCTCATTAACTGTTTACTAATTGTAAACAAAGCCGCCAAAGATAGAGAAAAGATGGACAGGTTCGTAAGTGTTTGCATAACTGCTTCGTGAATCTGGCCCCAGTTATCTAAATCACTTGCTCCCAACTTCTCTTTTGGTCAAGTACACTTAGGGGCTAATCATGCCCGTGCCACCTCTTGGGTGGCTTAATCTTCAGTAAATCAGGTGTCAAGTACATTTATTAAATTATTAAGAAAGTTGGCTTTTACGACCTCCTCGTTTAGTTACATTTTTCGTTATAATCTTTAACTCAGAAAATCTGTATATTCAAGTCACCTCTCTTTCCTGTTGTCTAGCGGCGAATGCTCCACCTCTTTCGGCCTTTTTAATTCTGAGACGAGCATACTCTAGGGGCTGCATACTCTAGAACTGGTCTCACGCACGTTACGTTACCCTGAGGTGGTTACGAGTGTTCCTGCTGCCCGGTCTCTGACCAGGCCTCCTGATTGGTGGATCTGCGGACGAGACAACCTGTGACAACTTGTGAAGATGGTCAGAGGCTACTGGATTTCAACACCACCACGTGTAAAGTGATGAAAGTGGGAACAGGTGACAGGAGTACAGCAGGACGGTACACAAAGAACGGGAAGCCCATTTCCGTGAAGAGACTAGAGGAAAAGACGTGGGAGTAGCTATAATGCTATAGTCTAACTCTGGCGACACATATAAACAGGATAACGTCAGCAAGCATACTCTAAAATGCCAAAGATCACAACAGCATTCGGGGGACCTAAATAAGGAAGAATCTTATTTAAATCTGAATTTTACCCCCAATTTTGCCTGTAATTAACGAACCATAATCAGGTTACTGGAGCGAGCCTGATAAGTGCATTTTTCTGAATTAACTAATCCCAAAGGCTGAAAGTTTATTTTCTAAATGAATTATTCCAAAGATTGATAATATGTATTTTGAATGAATTATTCCGGAGGCTGAGTTCCAGTATGTTGACGGCAGCCAGCGAAGGAATTGCCAATAATTTCGACAGAGGTGAGTGAGTAAATAGGACCTGACAGCCTCTCAGGGGATGGAGTTCGGCGGTCTCCTCTCTGCCAGTTGGCTTTATCCTCTTGTTACGTGGGCGTGTGTGTACTCCCCTAATTATGCTCGCTGGGAGGGGGAGGGGGGTTGAGTTTCAGCTCTCAGGTCCCGCCTGTAAACGTTCAGTCAATTGGTGTACAGTTTCCCAAGCCTGTGGGACTGACTACAACAGCAGCAGTAGCAACAACAGCAGCAACAGCAGAAGCAGCAACAACCGTGCAGCAGAGGGAACTAGTACTGGAGAAAACCTTAGTCACTTCCTGCTAAGAGACTTAAAAGAAATCACCCGCAGGAAGACCTCGAATCCTGATAAGGACAAAAATTCGAAGCCTCGTATTAAGACCAAACGCAGGACCTATATGACCTTGTGACGGAGTGGCGAGGGACTCACGGGGCTATTCATGCCCGTGCCACGTCTTGGGGGTCAGTTACAGCCCCTGTGCTAGGTAAGTCCACTACGGGCTCACCGTAGTCCGTGCTAATTCCAACTTATTGTTCCGAGTTTCTGAATCTTAAACAACACCACCACCAGCGGCGAGGGATTGAAAGTGGTGGGGGATGGGGCGAGAGTAGGAGGGGTTGGGTGGCTTCTATGGGTGGGCTGAGGGATTGAGTGGGAGGGGTGACGGCATTCATCACTCACGTGCATTATTATTATTATTAACATCTTTATTGACAAAATGTAATTACAATTTTACCTAATCTGAGGATTTCAATTAAGTCTTATTAAAGTGAGGATAATGCTGGTATTCACTGTCACACAGGACAGTGAATTGACCTATTGAAAACAAGACCTATTGTCTTGTGTCCTGTCACACAGGACACAAGACAATAGGTCTAAACTGTAGGCTGAAGCACATAGCACTGATGAAGCACATCAGATATAGACAAAATCACAAGTCACAGCTTCGTGTCATCCTTTGCAGATGATACAAAAATCAGCATGAAAATTACCTCTGCTGAAGACATTGATAAACTACAAACAGATATTAACAAAGTTTTCGACTGGGCAGCAGAAAATAACATGATGTTTAACAGTGATAAATTCCAGGTACTCAGATACGGCAAAATTGAGGATCTGAAACATAATACAGGGTACAAAACACAATCGAATGTGCCCATAGTAGGAAAACAGTATGTCAAGGATTTGGGAATAATGATGTCCGACGACCTAACGTTTAAGGAGCATAACCAAGCAAGTATTGCGTCAGCCAGAAAAATGATTGGATGGATTACGAGAACCTTCAAGTCCAGAGATCCCATCACAATGGTTGTACTCTTCAAATCACTTGTGTTGTCCCGTCTTGAGTACTGCTCAGTACTCACTTTCCCCTTCAGAGCAGGAGAGATTGCTGAAATTGAGGGAATACAGAGAGCATATACGGCATGCATAAACGAGATAAAGCACCTAAATTATTGGGATCGTCTCAAAGCTCTCCAAATGTACTCACTAGAAAGGAGACGAGAGAGATACCAAATAATGTACACATGGAAAATACTGGAGGGCCAGGTCCCAAATCTACACAGTAAAATAACAACGTACTGGAGTGAACGACATGGAAGAAAATGCAGAATAATACCAGTGAAGAGCAGAGGTGCCATAGGCACATTCAGAGAACACTGTATAACATCAGAGGTCCACGGGTGTTCAACGTCCTACCAGCGAGCATCATAAATATTACAGGAACAACCGTGGGCATCTTCAAGAGGAAACTAGATTGTTTCCTTCAAGGAGTGCCGGACCAACCGGGCTGTGGTGGGCCGCTCCAAGCAACAGCCTGGTGGAGCAAACTCTCACAAGTCAAGTCTGGCCTCGGGCCGGGCTTGGGGAGTAGAAGAACTCCCAGGACCCCATCAACCAGGTATCAACCAGGTAACATATATATCATGGTTACAATCAATGTTTTAATGTATGGATATGTGAAAACAACTTTCTACTGTGCACTGCCACACAAGGGCAGGGATGTGTTCATAAGTGATGCAGCTTAGAAGTAATATAAATAAAATTGTTCTTCATTCTTTAAAATGGACAAGCAAATTTTGGAAAAATTGTTAAGATGTCGTCCAGAACACCTGAGTCAATGAAATAGTTACACAGTTGGTGGTACAATAGGCCAGGAGGTCTAAAGTCCTTTACGGTTTCACATTCAACAATATAGTGTTCTAGTGAGTGCATTAAAGGTTTATCACAGAGTTTACAATCTGAATATTCTGGTAGTGGCTCAGCCTCACCAACCTGCCAGATGTGTCTATAGCCAAGGCGAATTCTCGCAATGACTACATCACATTGCCTGGTCCGGTTACTGTGCTGACCATACAAATACCTATTATTACAAAACTTGTCATAACTTTTAATACTGCAGCTTTCAGGTCTCTGGGCATTTCTTAGTTCTTCTAAATCTGAATTAATTTCTTTAATTTGTATGTTTCTAATAACTGCATTAGATAGTCCAAAGTCATAATCAGTGTTTTCTTTCCTGCAAGCCTCATTGGCCAATCGATCTACAAAGTCATGTTTTCCAACTCCAACATGGGGGGGGGAAGGGGGTGGGGCGGTGAGTGATTCGGTGGGTGGGGATTAGAGGCGGGTTGGGTGTGGCGAGGTCGGAGGAGGATGGTGGCAAGAAGAGGGCGGAGGAGAGAGGTAAATTTCACACTGTCACGTTACGCCTGGCGATTTCACCCCCCTCCCCCCCCCCCCCAAAAAAAAAACACCTGCCGAGCACCCTCTTCATCCTTCCATAACACTCTCCCTGCCAAACACTCTTCCTCTGGTCCCACCTTCCCTGTTTTTTTGTCCCTCTGCCAAGAAATTCCCTTCCTTTGCTCCCCGGTTACAGCTAATTCCTCCCTGTTTAATACACGGCCTCAAGAGTGGGGGGGGGGGGGTTGGATGATGGATGCATCACCCGGTATAACAAGAGGATTATATCCCAACAGGTTAAAAAAAACCGCTCCTGTGCCAGGTAAGTCCACTACGGGCTCACCATAGCCCGTGCTACTTGCCTTGCTCCTGTGCCTATTAAGTTACGGGCTCACCATAGCCCGTGCTACTTGGAGCTTGTTCCGAGTAGCTGAAACAACAACCCAACAGGCACCACAAGGATAGTAGGCGGAGTATCAAGAGCTGGGCCTCACTTTCCCGTAGTCACTGATAACTTAGTGTTGATAGAAGAGTTATATTTTTGGTCTATCACAGATGTATCCTTGATAAAAAAAAAAAACTCCAAAGGATACCTTATCAACCAGGATGTGGTTCATAAGATGCGAGCTGCTGCGTCCAACAGCCTGGTTGACTAAACCACCTACCAGGAGGCCTGGTAAGAGACCGGGCCGCGGGGACGTTAATCCCCGGAACCAATAACAAGTAGAACGTGATCATATATTTATATAATGCTAACAAGCATATATCACTTGCTTTCTGACCTCTATAGACAGGGATATATCTTCATGTAGAGAACATGTAGCGTAAAGAGTTTTTAAGCACTCAACAAAAGATGATTGAAGTGCTTTCGCAGTGGCAGCCAGCATGCCGTCAGGTGGTCCAGTGAGAAGAAAGGAGGCTCATGGATCAACCCGTCCTCTTAAAAATAACGTCACTTTTGGCTCATATGCGCGCTATGGCCAAATTTGGACGTAATTTGAAATGAAATCGACTCACAAAAGTGACGTACTGTTCCGTTTTCTGTTTGAGTCAGTCGTCCGGCCTACGCGGACAGGTTAGGAGAGTAAACTTTCAATTAACGTTTTTCATAACGTTTGGAAACTATGAGAATTTCCTGCCCACCTAACCTACCAGATGACCCTTAACTTACTGTTGTTGAAAAAAAAAATCCCAAATTTATTTATTTTTTTTTTTCATTTTCAAATTACGTCCATTTTCGGTCATACGGGCAAATGGCCAAAGGCGACGTTCTTTTTAAGAGGACAGGTTGCATCGTGGACGTCACCATTGGGTCACCACTTGGTCCGGGAGACATCTCCCGTCACGCAGGGTGCAGTTGCGCCTCCACAGATCTCCAGTATCATCTATTGATACTGGTGATGGCTCAAAAGGGCCACCACTTACGGGCTATTCATGCCCGTGCCACCTCTTGGGTGGCTTAATCTTCATCAATCAATCAATCGTGGACGTGCCATTGGGTGAGTCGTTGATCTAGTGCATTCCTGTGGGTGGTGAACCGGTTGTGTGGGTGGGCGGGTGGGTGAATGAGAGATCTGGTCAACTCCGGTGGGTGGGTGGGCTTTTTTATGGGGCTTTTGTGGAGGAGGTGGGGGGTTGGGGGAAGCACGTACTCACCTAATTGTTCTGGTTGAGCTCTGGCTCTTTGGTCCCGAACGTCTCATCCTGTTTAACCAGGTGTGTGGTGTTGGGTGAAGGGTTCTGATAAGATGCAGAAAGTGAACTTATCGCTTCCACAAGAAACTGCAGCGGGTAGGTTGTTTACGGAAAATAGTCTAATGACCTGCTAGTTAAAGGCGGCGGCGGCGGCTTGCTAATGGAACAGTAGAACGGGTCGGCGGCTAAGATAACTAAAAACAGGGCGGGGGATGAAGGCTTGTGGAAAGGGAGGATTCACATCCTTTCCCAGTGAATAAGATGGGTGAGGAGGCGTGGGAAAGGTTGGATGTGCCTGAGGGCAGGTGTCTGCCAGGACAGGTGAAGAGCAGACAGGTGTTTAAACACCGTGTCTGCTCGTCAGGGCCACACAGCACCGCTCCTGTGCCAGGTAAGTCCAATACGGGCTCACCATAGCCCGTGCTACTTGGAACTTGTTCCGAGTAGCTTAATCTATAACAACAACAACAACAATCGTCAGGGCGGGGGGCTATATCGAGTATATCAACACAGTTGTTGATATACTCGATATACTATGTTGATATACTTGTTCTAACTGCTTGTAGCTTGCATGCTGGCGAGTGTGAGTAATAGAAGCACCCTCTTGCCCCCTACTACCTGCTTGTGAGCCGTGGTCTGACTCTAACAGCCTGGTTGACCAGACCAACCTGGAGACCTGGTCAGAGACCGGGCCGCGGGGACGCTGACCCCCGGAACCAGCACAAGATAGTGACATAGGGCTTCAGATATAGCGGTGGTAGATTGATGAGAGACGTTGATGATGATATGGTTGATTACAGTGTTCATGATGGCCGTCCAATTATAACGATTGATGGTGAATATGACGATAATAGTGATAATGTGATGGTGATATGATAATGCGAATGTGATGATGATAAGAATACAATGTGATGATGAGAAATGATCTTATGCACTTTACAATATTTTAATGTATAATGTTCTTAAGTTCTAGTTACGTGTAGGTGTATTACGCAATTAAATCGACTTAGCGGCGATGAAGCGCGCCGTGGCGCCTATAACCGGAGAACAGTACTGGATAATTACGTATCTGAGTACCTAATAGAAGACAATGGCAGTGTCTTGAAGGAAAGTACTCAACAGTACCGCGCAGCAACCGCAGGTACTCGAGAATGGTCAGGGAAAAGCTCCAAGCCATTACGACTATATAGCACTGGGAAGGGGTCAGGATAAGGACTTGGGATGGGACGGGGGAAAGTAACGGTGCCCAACCAATTGGACGATCGGGGATGGAACGCCGACCTGCAGGAAGTAAAACCGTCGCTCTACCGTCCAGCCCAAGTGGTTGGGGCCTCCCGACAGCGAAATTCCCAAAGATTTTGATTATTTTTCTTGGTGATTTCAAGAGTTAGTTGTCAGCCAATAATTAAGGACGACGACTGGCGCAGTGTCCCCGACAGCGCGATAACCAGCGGGTGCAGTCACGCATTGAGGGGGCGCCACGATCGCGCAGAGGGCGCCTCGATCGCGCAGAGGGCGCCTCGATCGCGCAGAGGGCGCCTCGATCGCGCAGAGGGCGCCTCGATCGCGCAGAGGGCGCCTCGATCGCGCAGAGGGCGCCTCGATCGCGCAGAGGGCGCCTCGATCGCGCAGAGGGCGCCTCGATCGCGCAGAGGGCGCCTCGATCGCGCAGAGGGCGCCTCGATCGCGCAGAGGGCGCCACGATCGCGCAGAGGGCGCCTCGATCGCGCAGAGGGCGCCTCGATCGCGCAGAGGGGGCCACGATCGCGCAGAGGGGGCCACGATCGCGCAGAAGGCACCACGATCGCGCAGAAACTCGCTTCTTGAAACACCTACACCATGGCACAAAAATGGATGATTGATGTGAAGCAGTTTTTAATTTAGAAACCCGAGTACAGAACAGTTTTGAGGTGATTGGGAAACGTTATAATATTTAATTAGCACAATGGGAATGATAGTTTTGACGTACAGACGTGTGATGTGGGAGAGTTGCAGGTGTTGACAACTGCACACAAGTGTGAGGATACACACACGTGTTGAAAGAGGTTTTCAAGAAATACTTAGAATTAGAAGACTGAAATGCTAAAAAAAAGAGCTGCTGTTGATTGTAAAAAAAAAAAAAAATACAGCAACTGAGCATGTAAACAATTCTCAAACGAATCAAATGGGAGAAATGCAAAGAAATCCCGTCAAAACTTGAAGTATTTTCGCCGTAATGTGATGGCAGCAATGAAAGCAACAAACTTTGTTACA
The DNA here is from genome assembly GCF_040958095.1 of Procambarus clarkii. Lineage (NCBI taxonomy): Eukaryota > Metazoa > Arthropoda > Malacostraca > Decapoda > Cambaridae > Procambarus > Procambarus clarkii. Next base: position 22,891,558 of record NC_091212.1, read on the forward strand.
GCCCAATGAAAAGTTACCTCTAAGTAATTATAGGCCGAAACGAGCGGTAATGTAATTGAATAGAAGAGTTCTTAAGTACTGTTACCCCCGAACCGGTGACCAAAGCTTGACAGCTGATGCCATCCGGAAGTGCAACAGGCGAGAGCATTGAAGCTGTCTAGCATTAAAACAAGCAGTTAAACAGCCGGGCATTGAGGTAGCAAGAGTTATAAGACTTAGTTTAGTTCATTTATTATGCACCCCATACCCATCGTGTGGGCGGTAGTGGAAAGGGTTACAGATGTACATAATGGGCTCAGGGACTGAACCCCACAATTCATTTAGCTAAGCAAGAGTTATAAGAGCACTGGAGTCTCTTAAGGAAGAAGGTAGATAGAGGAGAGTAGGACTTGGTGAGGGGGAATAAAGACAGCCTTGTGGAAAGTCAGCGGAGCGTTCAAACAGCCAGACACTGATGCAATCATGAATCTAAACCCAGTGGAGCGTTGAATCAATCGCAGGTTTGGTTGTGTGCACGCGTGTCTAGTTACTGGGTCGAGGAACACACACACACACACACACACACACACACACACACACACACACACACCACACACACACACACACACACACACACACACACAGTGAAACCAGGACGTGTTTATGTAAATATACACCTGAGAGCCCGGGTTATACTAGACGCTGGAGGTAAGAGAATACTGTAAGTCTTTATACTCTTCTCCTATAGCAATCGACGTGTTTATGTAAACATACACCTCACAACCCGAAGTATACTGGACAGGGGAAGGTAACAGTATACTGTAGGACTTTTTTTTGTATACTTTTCATCCGTAACAATAAAGATTTTTCCCGTCACAAAGAGGGAAATATATATATATATATATATATATATATATATATATATATATATATATATATATATATATATATATATATATATATATATATATAATATATTTCATGCAAGAAAGACTGGTATAGTTTCATAAACCAACAATGAGGATTGTTGGTTTTGTTGAGGAAGGGAGCCGGTCGGCCGAGCGGACAGCACGCTGGACTTGTGATCCTGGGTTCGATCCCAGGCGCCGGCGAGAAACAATGGTCAGAGTTTCTTTCACCCTATTCCCCTGTTACCTAGCAGTAAAATAGGTACCTGGGTGTTAGTCAGCTGTCACGGGCTGCTTCCTGGGGGTGGAGGCATGGTCGAGGACCGGGCCGCGGGGACACTAAAGCACCAAAATCATCTCAAGATAACCTCAAGATTGTATTTTTCCCTTCGTGGGGCAGCCAGAGGCTTGGGACCCGCGCTGGAATATCCCATCAAACTGCTAGTCTGTCGTTGACCAGACCACACACTAGAAATTGAAGGGACGACGACGTTTCGGTCCGTCCTGGACCATTCTCAAGTCGAATCGACCATTCTCAAGTCGAATCGACTTGAGAATGGTCCAGGACGGACCGAAACGTCGTCGTCCCTTCAATTTCTAGTGTGTGGTCTGGTCAACATACTTCAGCCACGTTATTGTGACTCATCGGCTGCTAGTCTGTCCTTGGGTTAGTTTAAATAAAATAAAAAAAAAACATAGGGATATTTAGGGACCTTTTCATAGAACGATGATATGGTGTAGCGAAGTGGATTTGGCTAGATTACCGCCGAAGAGTGAAGGGGTTGTTTCGTAAGATTATTTGTGGTGTAATTATAGTGTGTTTTTTCTGTGGATTTACGAGGCACGATCTGCGAACGCCGGCCCGTATTTTCTCGTGAGAGCGGCAAGGTTATTTGTAAACAAATTCTCGTCGTGTACAACTGTTGCATATTTCAGTCTCTTTTTCGGGCCATAATCTGCATATTATTCCCGACTAAACGGAAAATGTAAGGAAACACAAGAACAACAACAACATATGAATATATTAAACTACAGAAGGCTTATGGCCAATAAGTGATATATATATATATATATATATATATATATATATATATATATATATGTCGTACCTAATAGCCAGAACGCACTTCTCAGCCTACTATTCAAGGCCCGATTTGCCTAATAAGCCAAGTTTTCATGAATTAATGTTTTTTCGTCTACCTAACCTACCTAACCTAACCTAACCTAGCTTTTTTTGGCTACCTAACCTAACCTTACCTATAAATATAGGTTAGGTTAGGTTAGGTAGGGTTGGTTAGGTTCGGTCATATATCTACTTTAATTTTAACTCCAATAAAAAAAAATGACCTCATACATAGAGAAAAAGGTAGCTTTATCATTTCATAAGAAAAAAATTATAGTAAATATATTAATTCAGGAAAACTTGGCTTATTAGGCAAATCGGGCCTTGAATAGTAGGCTGAGAAGTGAGTTCTGGCTACTAGGTACGACATATATATATATATATATATATATATATATTAAATTGTGTAACTAGCTTATCATGGCAGTAACCTGCATACCTAAATTAATTTTGGACTTCAATACCTGAGCCCATTATGTGCCTCTGTAACCTTTTCCACCACCCGTACAGGATGGGTATGAGGACAACTACCGCTCACACAACATGGGTATGGGGCCAACTACCGCTCACACAACATGGGTATGGGGCCAACTGCCACTCACACAACATGGGTATGGGGCCAACTGCCACTCACACAACATGGGTATGGGGCCAACTACCGCTCACACAACATGGGTATGGGGACAACTGCCACTCACACAACATGGGTATGGGGCCAACTGCCACTCACACAACATGGGTATGGGGACAACTGCCACTCACACAACATGGGTATGGGGACAACTGCCACTCACACAACATGGGTATGGGGACAACTGCCACTCACACAACATGGGTAAGGGGACAACTGCCACTCACACAACATGGGTATGGGGCCAACTACCGCTCATAGGACGGGTATGGAGTGTAGAATAAATTAAAACAAATCAACCCATATTTTCATATAATACATATATTAAAATATATATAATTGCATGTAATACATGTGCATAAAATATACATATTTTCATACTTATTAAGGGGGGAAATTTTGTTGTGAACCCGTAAGATTGAGTTTTTTTATGATATCCTGGAAAACCAGATATTTCCACGCAGATTTACCGAAGATCATTTTAATATTTGATCTTCGCTGGAACAACATTCTTAAGAAGACCAAACCACACACCAGAAAATGAGACGACGACGTTTCGACTTTATAATAGTCCAGGACGGACCGAAACGTCGTCTTCTGATGTGTGTGGCTTAGTTCTCGTGTCTTAAGCCACGTTATTGTGATTCATCGTGTGCAAGCAGTGGAAAGTTTCACGAGAGAACTGGACAAGTGTCTGTTGGAGGTACCGGATCAGCCTGGCTGTGATGGCTGTGTGGAGCTTCAGGCTATACGAGGACACACAAGGAAGGCTGCCCCACAGGCCTGGCTGCAGAAGTAGTACTCTCGAACTCAAATCAGGAAATAGTTGGTTTCTTCTTCTTATGAAAAAATTGAAATTGATAATTGTAAAAAGCTTTTGTGATTAAATGAGAGAGAGAGATGAGAGATGGATAAAGAGATGAAATGAGGGATGGAAAGTGCGAGACGGGAAATAGTTAGAGAGAGAGAGAGAGAGAGAGAGAGAGAGAGAGAGAGACAGAGACAGAGAGACAGAGACAGAGACAGAGAGACAGAGACAGAGACACAGAGACACAGAGACACAGAGACAGAGAGAGAGACAGAGAGAGAGAGAGAGAGAGAGAGAGAGAGAGAGAGAGAGAGAGAGAGAGAGAGAGGGGGGGGGGGGGGGGGATTGAGTTGAGGATTTAGAGAAGGAAATTGGGAGGGGGAGTGAGAGAGATGGATGGAAAAATAAAGCGAATATTCTCGTATTTTTAAAATAGAACAAGAGAATGCAAGCATCTCCGCACCCTGTAGATACGACATTGTCTAAAGATTGTGCGTAAGGGTGTCGGGGAGAGTGTGTGTGTGTGTGTGTGTGTGTGTGTGTGTGTGTGTGTGTGTGTGTGTGTGTGTGTGTACTAACCTAGTTGAGCTTCGGCTCTGTGGTCCCGCCCCTCAACTGTCCATCAATTGGTGGACAGGTTCCTGAGCCTATTGGGCTCTAGCATATCTACACTTGAAACTGTGTATGAAGTCAGCCTCCACCACATAACTTCCTAATACATTCCATCTGTTAACTACTCTGAGTTATGAAAGCAGGCGGGCTGTCCGCCTTGCTGACACGATGTGTAGGTGTTGGCAGCTAAGCTAAGCATTGCTCTCTCTTGTCAGGGAGCTGTGAGTGTGTGAGGGGTTCTTCACATGTGTTTCACCATATATGGATGTCTATAGATGAATACTGTGCAGCATTCATAAATTCACACTCCGATGCTTCCTCACATGTTATGTTGTTCTGTTTAAGGCTCTTTATTTTATTATTATTATATATATATATATATATATATATATATATATATATATATATATATATATATATATATATATATATATATATATATATAGCACCTCTGCAAGTGTAGGGACCCATAGCCTCGGAGAAGAAAATAATGAGTACTCAGAGAAGACCTTGTGGATCCTCACTGAACACTGATATTTTCTTCCTCTACCACCCCTATTCTTTTAGTGTGTATATATATATATATATATATATATATATATATATATCATAGTAAATCGCGGCTCTTGGGCCACCAGCTGTGGGAGCTGGGCGTCTCATCTTGAGTAATTTTTCTAACATTGGGTCTCTTAACATTTCGATGGTGTTCCACACCCTGATGGCTTGGTGCTGCAGTCTGATGTTTAGTGGCTGTATGTTCAGGAGTTCATGGAGCTCCTGGATTGTCTGATCATATGGTGGACGGTGTTTTGCTGCTCTCCTTAGTGTCTTATTTTGTACTGCTTGCAGTTTCTGCATGTTAGTTTTCTTCAAGGTGTGTAGTGGTACTGGGGGATACTCTAGATGCGGCCGAACTAGAGCCTTATATAGGTGGATCTGAATGTTAGTACTGAGGCTTCGGAATCTCCTCAATTTTCCTAAGGCTGCTTAGGCTCTGTTTAGTCGGTCCCTTACATGAGTTTGTATCCCTGTTCTATTGATCATGGGTCCCAGTATTCTGTCTACATCCGCATATTGGATCGGGACGTTGTCAAGGTTAATGGAGTCTGGGTTTTTTTTGCTATGTGTATTATCTGGAACTTTGTTTGGGCTAATTTTCCATTGCTTCTCAAAGTTGTGTATGAATTCAATTGCTGCCTTCGTCGTGTTGGCTAGTAGTGGCTTTGATGGTCCTGGTTGGCATATTATTTGGGTGACATCGTCAGCGAATGTGATGTATTTTCTATGTTGGGGTTGGGGTAGGTCAGCTGTATATATGTTGAATAGAGTGGGGGAGAGGTAGCTTCCATTGTGGTAGTCCAGTTTTCAGTTCTAGTTACGTCACCCAAGTAGCTGCCGATATTGAACCTAGCAGTTCTGTTGTCTATAAAGCTGCAGAGAGTAGCAGTAAATCTCTGTGCGAGTCCTAGCTCAGATATCTTATATTTTAGGCCTGTGTGCCACACTTTGTCGAAGGCTTTCGAAACGACCTGCTCCCTGCTCCCCTTGTCTGGCCTCTCACCACAGTCTCGTTGACCGAACCCCCACCCCCCGTCCCTCACTGACCGACCCCCCACCCCCACCCCCGTCATGCACTGACCAAACCCCTCACCCCCCACAACCTCCCCCCCTCATTCACTAACTGACCACTTCCCGCCCTGCCTCATGCGTCCCCCCATCCACATTCCTCACCCCCCCCCGGGTTCCCCCTCCCCCTTACTCCCCTCCCGGGTCCCCCTCCCCCCGCCCGCCCACCATCGCTGGAACTGGCCTGGTTCGCCCCAATGATCTTGTAAATGGCAGGAGGCTTCATTACGTAGTGTTGGAGCAGCGGCCCGTGGTCACGACTCTGGACTCTCCAGACCCGGGTTCGACCCTCAGCATCCACCGCACAAAGAATCATAAAACAAGGCGATTTTTCAGATAGCGTGACGTAGGACGGGGCTGGGGGGGGGGGAAGAGTACCGTGAGAGAACATTTGGGGAGAGAGAGAGAGAGAGAGAGAGAGAGAGAGAGAGAGAGAGAGAGAGAGAGAGAGAGAGAGAGGGGGGGGGGGAACAAGGGAAGCAGTAAGGAGATGAGACAGGAATAGGGGGGGGGGGAGAGACACCCTGATTGGGGTAAATAGAGTGTAGGGGAATTTAGAAGGGAATTTACCAGGCGAAAGTGCTAAGCATTTGCGACTATATAGCACTGGGAAGGGATAAGGATTTAGGATGGGACGGGGGGGGGGAAAGAATGGTGTCCAACCACTTGGACGGTCGGGGATTGAACGCCGACTTGCATGAAGCGAGGACCGTTGCTCTGCCGGATTGTCTGTCTATATCTGTCCAGTCTCTGTCTATATTCATTTGTCCTGACTCTTCTCATAATCTTTTGCATCATATTTGGGCCAGCATTCCTTCACCCCGTCCCATCCCAAATCCTATTTTAGAAGATTTTTAGAGCTTAAGAGGGAACTGGTTGCTAGTGATAGAAGCCAGTTGAGAGAGTTGAACAAGGAAGGAGCTGGCGAAGATGACAATGCGAGGGGCAGCGAACGTAATCAGAGTGCAGAGAAAGGTGGAAAGTGTGGAGTAAGCGGGAGATTGGGGTTGGGGTTGGGGGTTGGGGGGGGGGTATGTGGAGGGGGTGTTGGGGACGGTAGAGGGTGAAAGAGTGGGGCAAATCCTCGCCTTGGTCACGACTGGACGGTAGGGAGGGATTATGAGGGGGGGATGGGGGAGAAGGGGGGGGGGGGTCGTGGATGATGGGGAGGGGGGAGGAGGGGGGTCGTGGAAGATGGGGGTGGGGGGTGGGCAGGGTAACTCACCCTCTGGTTATGGCACTAACCCTAGTGGTATAATTACTGTTATTTCCTCAGGTGATCAGACGACATGGAGTTCACCTGTTGTAATTAGCACAGGCGGTGCGTATGTGTGTGTGTGTGTACTCACCTAGTTGTGCTTGCGGGGGTTGAGCTCTGGCTCTTTGTTCCCGCCTTTCAACTGTCATTCAACTGGTGTGCAGATTCTGGAGTCTCTTGGGCTCTATCATATCTACAGTTGAAACTGTGTATAGAGTCAGCCTCCACCACATCACTGCTTAATGCATTCCATTTGTTAACTACTCTGACACTGAATAAATTCTTTCTAATATCTCTGTGTCTCATTTGGGTACAAAGTTTCCACCTGTGTCCTCTTGTTCGTGTCCCACCCCTGCTAAACAGTTTATCTTTATCCTGTCAATTACTCAGATAATTTTGTAAGTAGTGATCATGTCTCCCTCTAACTCTTCTGTCTTCCAGTGTCGTGAGTTCATTTCCAGCAATCTTTCCTCGTAGCTCATACCTCTTAGCTCAGGGACTAACTAGCCTGGTGGCATACCTCTGAACCTTTTCTAATTTCGTTTTGTGTTTGACTAGACGTGGACTCCAGACTGGAGCCGCATATTCCAGTATTGAGTCTGACATATGACTATATACAAGGTTCTGAATGATTCTTTACACAAGATTCTGAAGGCAGTTCATATGTTTGCCAGCCTTGCATACACCGCTGATGTTATCCTTTTGATGTGGGCGTCAGGGGACAGGTCTGGTGTGATATCAACCCCCAGATCTTTCTCTCTTCCTGACTCCTGAAGGATTTACTCTCCCATCTGGTAGTATGTGTTTGGCCTCCTGCTTCCTACGCCTATCTTCATCACTTTGCACTTGCCCGAGTTAAACTCTAATAGCCTTTTGATGGACTATTCCTTCAGTCAGTCCAGGTCATCCTGTAGCCTCATGCAATCCTTCTCTGTCTTAATCCTTAATATTAACATCATCAGCAAACATTGAGAGGCATGAGTCTATACCTTTTGGAAGATCATTCACGTATATCAGAAACAAGATAGATCCGAGTACAGAACCCTGGCTCGAACCCACTGGTGACATCTCGCCAGTCTGAGGTCTCACCCCTCACAGTAACTCTGCTTCCTGTGGTTTAGGTACTCCCTTATCCATTGGAGTACCCTACCACATACTCCAGCTTGTTTCTCCAACTTATGCAACAGTCTTCTATGGGATACTGTGTCAAACGCTTTCTGACAATCCAAGAAAACGCAGTCTGCCTAGTGTGCAGTCTGCAGTGTGTGTGCGTGCGTGCGTGCGTGCGTGCGTGCGTGCGTGCTC
>NC_091212.1:22907307-22921586 GCF_040958095.1 Procambarus clarkii
TGGGGTTCTGGGAGTTTTTCTACTCCCCAAGCCCGGCCCGAGGCCAGGCTTGACTTGTGAGAGTTTGGTCCACCAGGCTGTTGCTTGGAGCGGCCCGCAGGCCCACATACCCACCACAGCCCGGTTGGTCCGGCACTCCTTGGAGGAATAAATCTAGTTTCCTCTTGAAAATGTCCACGGTTGTTCATGTTTATTGCTTGTAACTATCTCATACCCTCTCTGTTCCACCCGTATTATTTTTACACTTGATAATAATGATGCATTTCTTTCACTGTTTTGTATATTTGTTTTTGTTTACTTCTTTTTTGTTTGTAAACAAGACTGACTTCGTATTTGGTTAACACAGTTGGGTACAAGAGAAGACGTCTTATGCTACTAGTTTTCCCTGGAACATGTCCTGCTCATCGGTCTATAACCAGGTCCCAAGTTTCTGTTGGGTGAACAGATGAACAGAGGGGAAAAGTTCAGAAATGGTGCCAAATCGACCCTCCCTCCCCCTCTCAGGGTTCGTTACCCGACAAAATGTCTGTGTTCCTGTTGTCCCCTTCCCCCCTTTCCCCCTCCCACACTCTCTCTTCCCCCTCCCCCTCCCCCTCACCTTTATTCATCTCCCCGTTAACTCTTCTTCATTGTGTCCCATCTCCTTGCATCTCTCCTTCTGATCCCCCCTCCCCCCCTACCCCCATCATCAAATACACATGCATACGCACACATGAACTCGCATTCAAGCACGCATGCACGCATACATGTGCCCACTCTAGCACGCATGCACGTACACATGTGCCCACTCTAGCACGCACACATGTGCCCACTCTAGCACGCATGCACGCATACATGTGCCCACTCTAGCACGCATACATGTGCCCACTCTAGCACGCATGCATGTGCCCACTCTAGCACGCATACATGTGCCCACTCTAGCACGCACACATGTGCCCACTCTAGCACGCATACATGTGCCCACTCTAGCACGCATACATGTGCCCACTCTAGCACGCACACATGTGCCCACTCTAGCACGCATGCACGTACACATGTGCCCACTCTAGCACGCACACATGTGCCCACTCTAGCACGCACACATGTGCCCACTCTAGCACGCATGCACGTACACATGTGCCCACTCTAGCACGCACACATGTGCCCACTCTAGCACGCATACATGTGCCCACTCTAGCACGCATGCACGTACACATGTGCTCACTCTAGCACGCACACATGTGCCCACTCTAGCACGCATGCACGTACACATGTGCCCACTCTAGCACGCATGCACGTACACATGTGCCCACTCTAGCACGCACACATGTGCCCACTCTAGCACGCATACATGTGCCCACTCTAGCACGCATACATGTGCCCACTCTAGCACGCATGCACGCACACATGTGCCCACTCTAGCACGCACACATGTGCCCACTCTAGTACGCATGCACGTACACATGTGCCCACTCTAGCACGCATGCACGTACACATGTGCCCACTCTAGCACGCATGTACGCATACATGTGCCCACTCTAGCACGCATGCACGTACACATGTGCCCACTCTAGCACGCATGCACGTACACATGTGCCCACTCTAGCACGCATGCACGTACACATGTGCCCACTCTAGCACGCATGCACGTACACATGTGCCCACTCTAGCACGCATGCACGTACACATGTGCCCACTCTAGCACGCATACATGTGCCCACTCTAGCACGCATGCACGTACACATGTGCCCACTCTAGCACGCATACATGTGCCCACTCTAGCACGCATGCACGTACACATGTGCCCACTCTAGCACGCATACATGTGCCCACTCTAGCACGCATACATGTGCCCACTCTAGCACGCAGCAAGCCAGCCAAAGCCACCCATCTCCATCTAAAACTATAAAGCGAGATTCGACACAGAATTCTTATATAAGAATAGTCAAATGATAAAGCAACAAGTACAACAAGGGTGTTAGGCGGGCCGGATGGGGGCATAAAGTGCTATAGACCAGGGGCCAGATTCACGAAGCAGTTAAGCAAGCACTTACGAACTTGCCCATCTTTTCTCAGTCTTTGGCGGCTTTGTTTACAATTATTAAACAGTTAATGAGCTCCGAAGCACCAGGAGGCTGTTTATAACAATAACAACAGTTCATTGGCAAGTTTTCATGCTTGTAAACAGTTTAATAACTGTAACCAAAGCCGTAAAAAAGATTGAGGAAAGATGTACACGTTCGTAAGTACTTGCGTAACTGCTTCGTGAATCTGGCCCCCTCCTCACTTGCCCTGTACAGTGACTCTTACTTAAGTGGGCCTCACGCCTCCAGGTCGGCAGCCAGAGTGTCTCTCAGGGATCAGCAACACCTCGGTGATTGTATCTTATCGTGTTGCTATTTCTTATCAGCAGCCGCCTGCCTGCACCAGTAGTTGTGTTCAACTCTTATGGTGGCGCGGCAGGGCCGGGCCTCGCTTTATCAGGTGTTATACAGTGGTGGAGCCGTGCACACGTTGAGCCGTGCACAGGTGGAGCCGTGCACAGGACGACCCGTGCACAGGTGGAGCCGTGCACAGGTGGAGCCGTGCACAGGTGGAGCCGTGCACAGGTGGAGCCGTGCACAGGTGGAGCCGTGCACAGGACGACCCGTGCACAGGACGACCCGTGCACAGGTATTGAGGTTGTAGGGGTACTACAGCCTCGCTACCTAGTGGTATCAAAGTGGTCTTTTAGCTTTCTGTAGATGACTTTTGAGAGATTTTTAAATTAGAAATGTTGATAACAAGGGATAAAGAGCCAGGCCAGCCATATCTGTTTAGTGTAGATTGATTCCGGGGTTCAGGTCCCCGCGGCCCGGTCTCTGGCCAGGCCTCCAGGGAGTATGGGCGAAGGGAGTTTATCTTAAGGGAGTAATTGTTTTTTAGTCAGTTTCTACATACCATCATATTTACATTTTCTCGTGTCCTTGGTTCATAATACAGGAACCCGGGTTCAGTCCTCGGGTCCTGATACCCCTGTTTACCTACCGGTAAAACAGATACCCGGGAGTTAAGCAACTGTTGTGGGTTGCATTCCGGGTTAGTAGTTGACCTGGGGGGGGGGGGGGTGGACTCGATCCTTAGTACAGGCTTACTGTCCCAGATAACGGGAAGGATAAGTATGATTACATTGGTTTATTCACTCAACTACAGGTGATTGGAGTGAATAAATTATAATGGTAAGACAAGGGGTAAAGGGTGAGGGATGAGGGGTAAGCGTAAGGGGTATAACCCTAAAGGGAGAAGGGAGAGGAAGAGAGAAAGAGGTGAGAGTAAAGTTTGAGAAGATAGGAAAATGAGAATGGGTGAGTAGTAGTGAATGGTGAAAGTGGGGGAGGGGAGGATTGATAAAGGATAAGGAATGAATGATTTGAATGATGTTTGGAGGAAGAAGAGAGAGGAGGCTTAAGGGGGAAGTGGTGAGAAATGAGTGGAGGGTACAAGTTAATGAGAGAGAGAGAGAGAGAGAGAGAGAGAGGAGAGAGAGGAGAGAGAGAGAGAGAGAGAGGAGAGAGAGAGAGAGAGAGAGAGAGAGAGAGAGAGAGAGAGAGAGAGAGAGAGAGAGAGACAGAGAGAGAGAGAGAGAGAGACAGAGAGAGAGAGAGAGACAGAGAGAGACAGAGAGAGACAGAGAGAGACAGAGAGAGAGAGAGAGAGAGAGAGAGAGAGAGAGAGAGAGAGAGAGAGACAGAGAGAGAGACAGAGAGAGAGACAGAGAGAGAGACAGAGAGAGAGACAGAGAGAGAGACAGAGAGAGAGACAGAGAGAGAGACAGAGAGAGAGACAGAGAGAGAGACAGAGAGAGAGACAGAGAGAGAGACAGAGAGAGAGACAGAGAGAGAGACAGAGAGAGAGACAGAGAGAGAGACAGAGAGAGAGAGAGAGAGAGAGAGAGAGAGAGAGAGAGAGAGAGACAGAGAGAGAGAGAGACAGAGAGAGAGAGAGACAGAGAGAGAGAGACAGAGAGAGAGAGACAGAGAGAGAGAGACAGAGAGAGAGAGACAGAGAGAGAGAGACAGAGAGAGAGAGACAGAGAGACAGAGAGAGAGACAGAGAGACAGAGAGAGAGAGAGAGAGAGAGAGAGAGAGAGAGACAGAGAGAGAGAGACAGAGAGAGAGAGACAGAGAGAGAGAGACAGAGAGACAGAGAGAGAGAGACAGAGAGAGAGAGACAGAGAGAGAGAGACAGAGAGAGAGAGAGAGAGAGAGAGAGAGAGAGAGAGAGAGAGAGAGAGAGAGATGAGACGAGAGTTCAACCTCTTTGTTCTCTTTTTATATATATATATATTTTTCACTGCCGTATTTTAAGTTGTATGTTGTGTATGCATTATGTCCATTGAGACGCTCTTGTCATATTGCTGTCGGTCCCTCTTGTCTGTGGTACGTGTTGCTGTGTGTGTTGCAAGGACGGGTTGGTTAGTGTTCTGCTTAGTCCACTCATGCCGCCCTCCAGGCTGGAGAAATGTTCTCTACCTCAGTGGATGGAGGGATAATGTTCTCTACCTCAGTGGATGGAGGGATAATGTTCTCTACCTCAGTGGATGGAGGGATAATGTTCTCTACCTCAGTGGATGGAGGGATAATGTTCTCTACCTCAGTGGATGAAGGGATAATGTTCTCTACCTCAGTGGATGGAGGGATAATGTTCTCTACCTCATTGGATGGAGGGATAATGTTCAATACCTCATTGGATGGAGGGATAATGTTCTCTACCTCAGTGGATGGAGGGATAATGTTTTCTACCTCAATGGATGAATAATGTTCTCATCCTCAGTGCATCAAGTGAACTAACTGACCCACAATTAAGCATCATTAAGATGCATCATTAAGAATTTGAGTTTGAGAGTGCTCAAGGATGAGGTTATGAGGCTCGAGGGTGAAGCAGAGGCTTCCCTTGTGTCTGCTGGTTAAGTCTTAAAGTACTGCCAACTTCAGAGTGTTGTTTCTCCAACAATGACAATTATTTTCTGTGGTTGATTGGTCAATAAATGACTGAATTATATGTTTAGCAGATCTCTAACTATGTCCCTGAAGGATAGAAGAAAATGTATTTATTCTGGTTAGTAATGTAAATGTGTGGCCACGTCTGTGGTAGATAATAATAATAATAATAATAATAATAATAATAATAATAATAATAATACAAAAAATGGCAGACAGCATAGCCCTGGCCTTTTTTTTACAGCAGACAGTAAGAGGGTACTTCCTGCTACTTGAACTACTCTCACCTGTCATTGTGACCACATTTGTGCGAAACATTTTTGGCGTTATGACCCAAATTTTTAGAATGTTGAAGACAGAAATCGCAGCTCAGCACAAGTCTGTGGAAAGTGATCACATTCTGCATGAGAACTGTCGTGGGAACGGGTCAAGTGGGGGACAAGTCAGGTTATTGGAGCCTGGGATCGTAGCTGCATCTTGAAATGCTTCATCACGTCCTTCAACCCGTTCTTACAATTATTACTTAACCTATACCGTTGATAGGTTAAGTAATAATTGTAAATAAGAAGCAATAAGATGCTTATCTTAACATACTAAGAAGGTTAGGCGAGGTCGGTGTTTTCTATGAAGCTTTTCAAGGTAAACTAAAATATTCACAATTAATTAGTATGTCACATATGCATTTATTAAATAAGCCAATATTGACTATAAGCAAGTGCGAGAACGGGTTGCGTCCTTCATTCAGACCTCACAACTACAGCAAGCTATACCTGAATGACTTCGAGGATTCGAAAACAATTTTCGAATCCAATTTCGAATCGAATCCAGATTTTAACATCTGTAATGTTACTGTAGTTTAAATATACCTTCAAGGTTGTGTGGCCCATCGGTCGAGTAGTCTCCTTTTTCTGACGAACTCGGTTCATCTGAATTTGAGTTTTTTTTTTTTAATTTTTTTTTTTTCGGTAAAAGTTTGTTTTAAGTTATGTTTTACAGCATATTTTTGTGTTTGTCCAGCACTGAAAGCATTATAAGCTAGCTGAGATGCCAATTAGTGCATGAGCAATTAAAACTGAGCGAAACTCCTTTGTCTAGGTCATGTTTTCTGTCCATTCTGAAATGAGTTGAAGAACGCTTTCAGCTCGCATAGGTCAAACTTTAAAATGAGTTTAGTTTGTTCGGGGGATGAATATTATCCTGCGTCTTATTGTTTCAATGCCCCATACTCTGATTATCTCTTTTTTCTTAATATTCCATTTTCCTCTCTGAAACCGTTCTCTTTCTCTCGTTTTTCGCTTTCAATCTCTTATTTTCTTCTTCAAGAGTCTTCTGTCTTTCATTTTCTTAAGTTTAAAGTCTTCTATCATCTGGCTTCAATCTTCTAAGTGCTAGAGTCTGTAAAACATGCATTTTATATATCCTATGAGATGGAGTTCCTCAATAATATAACTAAAACTGAACTTATTGCAATAATAATGTTATTGTTTTTGATGCGCCATTGACAAAAAATTATTATTCATAGCTAACACTCCCCATTGTTTTTTACTTTAAATGAACAAATACACTATGTTAATATTGGAAATAAATTTGTCAACATCAACAAGTCTCATTTGGAAATTTTGGCAGAGGTTTTCAACATATTTCCCAAAGTTAAATATCTCGAGGATCTTCTCGAGGGCCTCGTAGCCTGGTACAGGGGCCTCGTAGCCTGGTACAGGGGCCTCGTAGCCTGGTACAGGGGCCTCGTAGCCTGGTACAGGGGCCTCGTAGCCTGGTGGATAGCGCGCAGGACTCGTAATTCTGTGGCGCGGGTTCGATTCCCGCACGAGGCAGAAACAAATGGGCAAAGTTTCTTTCACCCTGAATGCCCCTGTTACCTTGCAGTAAATAGGTACCTGGGTGTTAGTCAGCTGTCACGGGCTGCTTCCTGGGGGTGGAGGCCTGGTCGAGGACCGGGCCGCGGGGACACTATAAAGGCCCCGAAATCATCTCAAGATAACCTCATCTCAAGATAACCTCTTATCTTGAGATGATTTCGGGGCTTTAGTGTCCCCGCGGCCCGGTCCTCGACGAGGCCTCCATCCCCAGGAAGCAGCCCGAGACAGCTGACTAACACCCAGGTACCTATTTTACTGCTAAGTAACAGGGGCATAGGGTGAAAGGAAACTGCCCATTGTTTCTCGCCGGCGCCCGGGATCGAACCCGGGACCACAGGATCACAAGTCCAGCGTGCTGGATGTACACTGTGTTTGGATAATTTTTTTGCATCTACTTTAAGAGAAAAAATGGATACGTGAGCACTGTTATTTAATTAACTTGATTGAATAATTAATGCAAAGAATAACTGCGGGATTAGCATGTTTATCACGAGGTTAACACATCGTTAACTCTCATCAATACAGGGATCAAAGCCACTAAATAAAATAAAATATTGGCTCCCGGACAGGCCCCCCATTTGCAACCCATCTTTCAGAAATGATAGGATCTATTGGTGCCATAGATGAAATGATAGGATCTATTGGTGCCATAGATGAAATGTACAAAATACAAATTGTTGCACTAATACAATTTTTAAAAATTTAAATATTTTTTTTTTTTTTTTTGGGGGGGGGGGCAACAAAGAGTACAACAACCAAGCCAAATTTTTCCTAAACTTGGTGTGATAAATTATATGTACTAAATTAAGCCCAAGATTTCATATGTTAGGCTTAGCATTGCATAATTAGGCCTAGGAGAAGTTAGATTTATGGTTGAACTGACTTTTACTTCTTTACTCTGCACTTTAGAAATCCAATAATACCGAATTTTGACTTTTTTTTTTTTTGGCTGCAACAGTCCATATTTCGTATATTACATCCATAGGAGCTATAGGTACGGTCATTTTTTGCAGGTATACTTCACACTCTGGCATTACCTCAAGGCCCAATATGCAGGCGATGAGTCACAATAACGTGGCTGTAGTATGTTGACCAGACCACACACTAGAAGGATGAAGGGACGACGACGTTTCGGTCCGTCCTGGACCATTCTCAAGTCGATTGTCTCAAGGCCCAAGTTGACTGATTCTAGAATCCATCAGTGATCAATGCTGAATATCTTAATATATTAATATCTTGGGTGAGATTAAAGGCACATTCTGATAAAACATACACTAATGAGCAACATGCACTAAATATACATAGTTACATGTTTCAAACTTAAACCCCCCTACATAGACATAGTGGTTTACTCTTCTGTTCATTTTTTTCTCATAGCTTAATTAATTTGCTTACTATAGGTGCAGTCTGCAGCATGACTGTAAAGCTGCCGCCCAGTTGGGTGGGTGTGGAGCAACGATTAGGTGGTTGTCTTGTATAGAAACTGTTGTGAACCTCTTGTTGAATCACTTGTGATATAAAAGAGTAGTGATATGCATGAGTATTTGTGTACATGTATGTATATATGTGTGTATATATATATATATATATATATATATATATATATATATATATATATATATATATATATATATATATATATATGTGTGTGTGTGTGTGTGACTTTAAGAATTGTATAACTAGCATTATGGGGCTCAGTTCCTGAACCTATTATGTGCGTGTCTGTAACCCTTTCCACTACCGCCCACGGGATGGGTATGGGGTGCATAATAAATAAATGAATGCAACTTTGCTAACGTTCCTCAACAAACAGGCTTCCTTGCTATCTTTAAACCTTTCCTAGTTAATGTGTAGTATCAAGTGGGAGGAAAGTGGGGGGGGGGGGGGGGTGAGTAGGAGCGGTGTCATTCCGGGCTGCATACTCAAAGTGGGTCTAGCGTAGGTTGTTACCTCACAGAAGGCTACTTTGTCTTAAGTTGCTGAAGGCTCTCCGGACATTGATCAGTTTTGACGTACGCTGATAATGTTATTTTGCTAATGTGCAAACCTGTGACGTTACCTTGTGGCTATAGCTACACGCTTCTGGATCTCTCTTACGTGTGTGTGTGTGTGTGTGCGTGTGCTTGCGTGCGTGTGCGTGCGTACTCTTACCTTGAAATGCGGCCCACATCGACCGCCGCGTGTGCGTCTTGCCGGCCAGGTCGATATTCTCTCTCACCATCACCCCCCCCTCACCCCCCCCCTCACCCCCCCCCTCACCCCCCCCTCACCCCCCCTCACCCCCCCTCACCCCCCCCCTCACCCTCACCCCTCCCCCCCCCTCACCCCTCCCCCCCCCCTTCACCCCTCTCCCCCCCCCCCCTACTCCGTCCTGGGGCGACCACCCAAATATCCAGGTCGTCGCCGAGCTGCAAAAACTACCCGTTTGTTCTCTGGTTTTGTAATTGTTATTATTTACGTGGCAGTTGCCCCCAAGAATTTTGGCTGGGGGAGAAAATCCTCTGTATTGAGAGCTGCCATGAGGGCGTGCCCAGACGCTGAGGCTTATATGCACGCACTCTTGTACGCTCTTAGGAACATGCGCTCTCTCTCTCTCTCTCTCTCTCTCTCTCTCTCTCTCTCTCTCTCTCTCTCTCTCTCATATACACACACACACACACACACCATCATCCCTCGCACGCACGCACACACGCAAAGCTGATCTACAGTCAGAACTAAGGAGACTTGGGTGTGGGGGACTATTTTTATTATTATTATTATTTTCTACCACAGACGTGGCCACACACACCACGCTATAGAATTTAAGCCTTGCATCGGCAGAACAGGAGAACATCCAGAGTAATCTTGATCCAATCGAACAGACTCGACGGATCAAGGACAATCCATTTAGTGCAGGGCCGGAACAAGACGAAAGACGGAACAGGTTGCAGGTGGAAACTGGAAACACACACACACACACACACACACACACACACACACACACACACACACACACACACACACACACACACTGTGTGTGTGTGTGTGCCCCTTGTGTTTAACACAAGGGGCACACGCACTAGGGGACACAGGTGAAAACTGAGTGCTAAAATTAGCCACAGAGATATTAGAAAGAACTTTTTTAGTGTCAGAATGGTTGACAAATGGAATGCATTAGGAAGTGATGTGGTGGAGGCTGACTCCATACACAGTTTCAAGTGTAGATATGATAGAGCCCAGTAGGCTCAGGAACCTGTACACCTGTTGATTGATAGTTGAGAGGCGGGACCAAAGAGCCAGAGCTCAACCCCCGCAAGCACAACTAGGTGAGTACACACACACAAGAACGTTAAATGCAGGCGATGAGTCACAATAACGTGGCTGAAGTATGTTGACCAGACCACACAATCGACTTGAGAATGGTCCAGGACGGACCGAAACGTCGTCGCCCCTTCAACTTCTAGTGTGTGGTCTGGTCAACAACGTTAAATACATTCCTACAGCGTAAGAGTTGTGTGTACTCATCTATTCGGGTCATTTTGCGCGCCAATTCGAGTGTGTTTGTAAAGGGTCTGGAAGCCAGCTCCAGCCACAGTTTCTAGTCGCTGCAGCTCACATGACTGATAGCTAGCAGGTGGACTTCCGGCATCTGGAGCTCATTCCTTCCCTCTCCCCCCCCAAACACAAATAGGTAATAGAACTCATTACCTTCAGGCACACATAGGTAATACAATTCATTCCACGTAGACACAAATTGGTAATGGAGTTCGTTCTTCACAGACATTCATTCCCTGCAGGAATAACTAAATAATGCAGCTCATTCTACGCAGATTATTAATACGTAATAGAGCAAATTTCCCTCCATACATAATACATAATAGAGCTCGATCCCCGTTCCCCCTTAAACACAAATAGTTAATAGCGTTCATTACCCACAGACTCAAAATGTAATGGAGCTTATTGCCCGCAGGCACAAATAGGTATTAATAGGAAAGACTTCACACGAACACACAGAATGGGAAGGTGCAAGAAGTGGAGTCCTGTAGGGCTGTACCCTGACTCTTGCTTTTCTTGACACAGGTAAACAACCTCCTCTTGAGTTCCTCTTGAGTATTTAATGTCGAAAGTTCGTAGCTAGCAGAAAGCTTACGATAAAAATAGAATTGAAAGAGTGAGTTAAGCAGCAGCTGGCGGGTACTGTCTATCAGGCCGGCCTCTCAAGTTGACACGTCACAGTTCATTGTGTATAAATTCAATTTATAAGTTAAATAATAACACACAATATTTATTGTGTGTTAAGTTTTCGCATTCGAGATGTTATTCTATGTTATTTGTTTGTGGTTCATAGATGTTTCTATGTTATTCGAGAGAACAGGTTGTATGTTTATATATATATATATATATATATATATATATATATATATATATATATATATATATATATATATATATATATATATATATATATATATATATATATATATATATATATATAGCCAAGCTGCAAGAATGGTTTGACGAGTGGCGCTGCTATAAAGGGGTAAGAGTCACTTTACAGTGACTCTTTATGTAGTTTGTTACGTTGTTTTGCATCAAAATACAGCAGCGTCAAATGGGGGACAATGTCTGTAATTCCTAGGTAAGGCAAGATTAGATTAAGGTTATGTATTGTTAGGTGGTGGGTTGGTGTATGACTGAGGTTTATAAGTTGTACATTAAGGCTCTTTTCTTCCTCTTGGTTCACTCTTGACTTCCTCTTGGTTCACTCTTGACTTCCCTCCTCCATTTAGTTCACCCTTCATCTTCCACCAGTGTGTTTTTATTTATTTTTTGTCCATGTTGTCAGTCTCTCAAGACGTCAGTTCATTTTTATCGTTTGGCGTTAATTAAACATTTACTGGTAAGAAATGACATGCACTTGATCGTGTTTAATGACCACAGGAGAGCCATCTATTGAGTGTCAGAACCTCTCACCTCAGCGACTCCTAGTACTCACCTAGTTGTGCTGGCTGGGGTTGAGCTCTGGCTCTTTGGTCCCGTGCTCGGTCTTGGTTACTGTGTGACCGGGTAAGCGTTGTTTTTATTTTGTACATGTCTAGGCGCCCTTAAATGCGCCGCCTTTCACTCAATCAGAAATCATTGCTGCAGTATTATTAATTCTATTGGAAACATGCGAAGTGTCTTCGGAAATTGGATTTGGAACTTCGATGACTAAACTAATTTCTAAAACACGTAAATGTCAAACTTTCGTATATAGAGAACGTTGTGCCAGCCAAGATTTCAATGGGATTTTGAGAATTTATTTTTATTGTTGTTATGCCGTGTGCGTAAAGTGCAAGTTTGTTAATTCGAGAAAGTATGATTCGTTTTTTTATTTTTAAGAGCGTCATAAAAAATGTATATGATTAAATGGAAGTGCAGTTAAACATGCGGATTATTCCCACCTTCGTGTTATGCTGAACTCTGCTTTGTTGAATTTCAGATGATGTACAACAGAGTTGACAGGTTAACACTGTCATATTTGTATTATTATTATTATTATTATTATTATTATTATTTTTGTAGAAAGTGAAGGGACGACGACGTTTCGGTCCGTCCTGAATCATTCTCAACTCAATTGTGAATGACCCTATTATCATTATTATTACTGTTCTTAAAATAAATTAAAAAAAAATTCACTTAAAGTGTAAGATACAGATGTGTTTAGATATTCACGGAAGTTATCTTGGCATATCAAACATGCTCTAAGAAATTAGATGCATCTAGTGCTTTATCCGACGCTGAACTTAGTAAGAATTTTAATCCAGTTTCTGGGACGGACCGAGAATATTAACACCGCATAGAACACTGCTGGGGGTGAGTCTGGGGGGACCCGTGGGATCATGTTAAGGGAGTAGGGGGTATCTTGGGGTCATGTTGGGGGGGAGGGGAAGATCTTTGGTCTCCTCTGGGGGAGTCTGGGGAGAATGCGGGGTTCCTGGGGTGGGGGGATTTTTGGGTTGTGTGGGAGGGGTGTCTGGGGTCCCGTAGAAGAGCTGGTGATGCTGCGACTCTTTATAGAGCTGTCGTGATGTGTTTCCGAGCTGGTGTGTAGCAGGTGTGTAGCTGGTGTGTAGCAGGTGTGTAGCAGGTGTGTAGCTGGTGTGTAGCAGGTGTGTAGCTGGTGTGTAGCTGGTGTGTAGCTGGTGTGTAGCTGGTGTGTAGCTGGTGTGTAGCAGGTGTGTAGCTGGTGTGTAGCTGGTGTGTAGCAGGTGTGTAGCTGGTGTGTAGCAGGTGTGTAGCAGGTGTGTAGCTGGTGTGTAGCTGGTGTGTAGCTGGTGTGTAGCTGGTGTGTAGCTGGTGTGTAGCTGGTGTGTAGCAGGTGTGTAGCTGGTGTGTAGCAGGTGTGTAGCTGGTGTGTAGCTGGTGTGTAGCTCGTGTGTAGCAGGTGTGTAGCTGGTGTGTAGCTGGTGTGTAGCTGGTGTGTAGCTGGTGTGTAGCAGGTGTGTAGCAGGTGTGTAGCTGGTGTGTAGCAGGTGTGTAGCTGGTGTGTAGCTGGTGTGTAGCTGGTGTGTAGCAGGTGTGTAGCTGGTGTGTAGCAGGTGTGTAGCAGGTGTGTAGCTGGTGTGTAGCTGGTGTGTAGCTGGTGTGTAGCAGGTGTGTAGCTGGTGTGTAGCTGGTGTGTAGCTGGTGTGTAGCTGGTGTGTAGCAGGTGTGTAGCAGGTGTGTAGCTGGTGTGTAGCTGGTGTGTAGCAGGTGTGTAGCTGGTGTGTAGCAGGTGTGTAGCAGGTGTGTAGCTGGTGTGTAGCTGGTGTGTAGCAGGTGTGTAGCTGGTGTGTAGCTGGTGTGTAGCTGGTGTGTAGCAGGTGTGTAGCTGGTGTGTAGCTTGTGTGTAGCTGGTGTGTAGCTGGTGTGTAGCTGGTGTGTAGCAGGTGTGTAATGAAAAGTCTACGGTTTATTGAGACAGGCATTTGTCAATTTTTTTTTATTAACATACTGTAATTAACAAATAAATTACCGTTGTCGGGAGGCGGAAAGCCTGTGCGTAGGGCTGTCGGGGGGTCATCCTCTAGGGCCACGACTGACCTTCCTCAGGTTGCAACCCACAACAGTTGCCTAATTCCCGGCGACACATTTTACTGGTAGGTGAACAGATGCATCCGGTGAAAGGAAATGTGGCCAACCGCTTCTTTCGGGTCCTTAGCTGTGAGTTGAGAAAGGAACTAACTGTGCTGGTAAGTTTTTCAACATATTCTCTGCATTTGACGGAAATATCGTTGTCCTGTGATTAATATATATATCAAGGAATTGAATTTCTCTCAATTAAGGTTAAATAATCTCTTCTGAAAGAGATGGGGGGAGAAATCCAGAGACACGGGTTCGATCCTGTCGTATGCCCTCATTATTTTATCATGATAAATCACGTTCTTGTGATTGCATTGCGGGAGTTTCATCTTGTTTGTATTGTAGTCTGGGTATTGTATT
>NC_091212.1:22922086-22937391 GCF_040958095.1 Procambarus clarkii
GAAACACCTTCATGTTCCCCAAACAACAGTGTCGACTCCCTACTGTACCCTGCTGAAACGAAGGGGAGTAGACCAGGAAAGTTTGTTCGAACTGCTTCCAATACCACACCCTTTTTTACCTGGTTCAAAGCATTTTAAAAGTCTAATTTAATTAATGCCTTATTTTCTGGGAGGTGATTAATAAAGGCTCGTGCTGCATGAGCTGCTGCTTCACAGCCATTGGGGGACACCAAAACCTAGTTGATGGGATCGAAGCATCGTTACAGCTTCCGTGAGGTTGTTTCTGACAGCTGCCCTGGCAACGAGGCGCCGAAGTGTGTTACCCACGGCAATGGGTCTGACTCCACCATCCCTCTTCTTAAGGGCGCAGAGGGATGCTCCGAAGAAGAAGGGTTTAATTGTATCTGGAATCAACCCAAAGAGGCAGTTGTTGACAAACGTCGTGACCTCTGACAGTAGTGTCTTGGCAACTTCGCCGAGAACTGGGTTTGTCAGTTGTCATTTACGTATATTAGACATAGAATTGGTCCCAGCACCGATCCTTGAGGTACTCCACTCGTTACTGTTTGCCGGTGCGTCTTTTCACCCCTTACCGTTACTCTCTAGCTCCTGCCTGTGTGTGTGTGTGTGTGTGTGTGTGTGTGTGTGTGTGTGTGTGTGTGTGTGTGTGTGTGTGTGTGTGTGTGTGCGTATGTACGTGCGCGTGCGTGTGTGTATTCTCACCTAAACGAGCTTGCCGTGAAAGCATATGTAAGGTTCATGTTGGCTCCATCATATCAACATTAGTATTACTACAGTTTAGACCTATTGTCTTGTGTATGACCCTCTGTCCTGTGTGACAGTGAATACCAGTATTATCCTCACTTTAATAAGACTTAATTGAAATCCTCAGATTAGGCAAACTTGTAATTAAATTTGTCAATAAAGATGTTAATAATGAATACGTATTACAGAATGTGAGGGCCTGTCGGCCACTCTTAAGCCTTCTAGATCAAGTTATCGAAAGACAAAAATATCCTCAAGTCGGACTTGAGGAGTTCTACTTCCTCAAGTCGGACTTGAGGAGTTCTACTGTCTCAAGTCCGACCCAAGGACTGGTACACATGTTGCTCTGTGACCACATAGAAGCCTCTTGCTTAATCTATGTGTAACTACCAAATGTATTTAGTGTTTACTGAAGTTTAAAATTCTGAGAGAGAGAGAGACTTTTTATTAATTGCATATTTCATAGTCACTGTTTTTTTTTTTATTACATTTCTTAAGTACATTTGAATTTAGTGGCTCTGGGCCCGCGTGCTGCAGTTCTGGCATTATGTAGATGTATTTTAATTTTCTTAATTACATTTTGAAATTGTTGAACATTTTTTTGGGGGTGGAAGAATAAATTTGAAAGTTTATTAAGGACTTGAATTTTGTGCTAATGAGATAATCAAATATTGGCGTCCTTTCCCCCCCCCCCTCCCCCCTGCACACTCGGGGTGTATTTTGGTGTTCAAGAGATGTGCTTTAATCTGCTTGTGTGCTGGGAAGATGCTTGTGTGCTGTGAAGATACTTGTGTGCTGTGAAGATGCTTGTTTGCTGTGAAGATGCTTGTTTGCTGTGAAGATGCTTGTGTGCTGTGAAGATGCTTGTTTGCTGTGAAGATGCTTGTGTGCTGTGAAGATGCTTGTGTGCTGTGAAGATGCTTGTGTGCTGTGAAGATGCTTGTGTGCTGTGAAGATGCTTGTGTGCTGTGAAGATACTTGTGTGCTGTGAAGATGCTTGTGTGCTGTGAAGATGCTTGTGTGCTGTGAAGATGCTTGTTTGCTGTGAAGATGCTTGTGTGCTGTGAAGATGCTTGTTTGCTGTGAAGATGCTTGTTTGCTGTGAAGATGCTTGTGTGCTGTGAAGATGCTTGTGTGCTGTGAAGATGTTTGTGTGCTGTGAAGATGCTTGTGTGCTGTGAAGATGCTTGTTTGCTGTGAAGATGCTTGTGTGCTGTGAAGATGCTTGTGTGCTGTGAAGATACTTGTGTGCTGTGAAGATGCTTGTGTGCTGTGAAGATACTTGTGTGCTGTGAAGATGCTTGTGTGCTGTGAAGATGCTTGCGTGCTGTGAAGATGCTTGTGTGCTGTGAAGATGCTTGTGTGCTGTGTAGATGCTTGTGTTCTTGTATTTAATATACTACAGTTTTGTAAAATATCAGATAAGAAGATATGAAAAAAGGTACAGTTTGTAAACTAGAAAAGATAAGAGTAGAAAGATTGAGGGGAATTATATCGTATATATTTTTTATGCCTGCAGGATCGAGGTTTTAGCTCTAGGTCCCCGTCTTTATAACCGTCGGTTGCGAACGTGTTGTAGATGGTTCCAAACACCAAACGTAATGACGATGTCTATAGTGACATTGGACTTGATTCCAGAATATTCCAGGAAGGTGTGTGATGTAACTTCTGGTTTTTAACAAGTATAACTTTTACATGTAACAACAGAGGTAATATCTAAATAAAAATTAGGAATCGTAAATAAATAATATCCCCCCCCCCACACACACACACAGGGGCGGCTGAGTGGACAGCATTCTGATGTAGTAATCCTATGTTCTCGGGTTTGATCCTCGACAGAGGCAGAAACAAATGGACAAAGTTTCTTTCACCTTGATACACCTATTCACCTAGCAGTAAATAAGTACCATAAATAGCTGTCAACTGGGAGTTAGACAGTTGCTACGGGCTGCCTCCTACGGATGTGTGTGCACGTGTGTTAGAAATAAATAAATGTAGTATATATAATAGAGGGAAAATAGATTGGTAAGAAAGGCGGGATCCAAGACCAAATAGCTCGATTCTACAGCCACAAAAAAAAAATAGTAAATACACACCCCTGTTAAACAGCAGACTGGACAAATCCTCTGTATGTCCACTTTGGGAGGAGGCCCTGAAACTGCGCCCAATAACGAGGTCGGGTAATTTTTGGAAATGGTTAGCTAAGTGACTTTTAATGCTGTGGCCACACACTTGGTGAACACCGAGCTGCGGAACACTTCCTTCTAGAGTTACGAGGAGCGGGATGGGAGGCTTCCACAGTGGACAAGAGGAGCGGGATGGAAGGCTTCCACAGTGGACAAGAGGAGCGGGGTGGAAGGCTTCCACAGTGGACAAGAGGAGCGGGATGGGAGACTTCCACAGTGGACAAGAGGAGCGGGATGGAAGGCTTCCACAGTGGACAAGAGGAGCGGGACGGGAGGCTTCCACAGTGGACAAGAGGAGCGGGATGGAAGGCTTCCACAGTGGACAAGAGGAGCGGGATGGGAGGCTTCCACAGTGGACAAGAGGAGCGGGATGGAAGGCTTCCACAGTGGACAAGAGGAGCGGGATGGGAGGCTTCCACATTGGACAAGAGGAGCGGGATGGGAGGCTTCCACAGTGGACAAGAGGAGCGGGATGGGAGGCTTCCACATTGGACAAGAGGAGCGGGATGGGAGGCTTCCACAGTGGACAAGAGGAGCGGGATGGAAGGCTTCCACAGTGGACAAGAGGAGCGGGATGGAAGGCTTCCACAGTGGACAAGAGGAGCGGGATGGGAGGCTTCCACAGTGGACAAGAGGAGCGGGATGGGAGGCTTCCACAGTGGACAAGAGGAGCGGGATGGAAGGCTTCCACAGTGGACAAGAGGAGCGGGACGGGAGGCTTCCACAGTGGACAAGAGGAGCGGGATGGGAGGCTTCCACAGTGGACAAGAGGAGCGGGATGGAAGGCTTCCACAGTGGACAAGAGGAGCGGGATGGAAGGCTTCCACAGTGGACAAGAGGAGCGGGATGGAAGGCTTCCACAGTGGACAAGAGGAGCGGGATGGAAGGCTTCCACAGTGGACAAGAGGAGCGGGATGGGAGGCTTCCACAGTGGACAAGAGGAGCGGGATGGAAGGCTTCCACAGTGGACAAGAGGAGCGGGATGGGAGGCTTCCACAGTGGACAAGAGGAGCGGGATGGAAGGCTTCCACAGTGGACAAGAGGAGCGGGATGGGAGGCTTCCACAGTGGACAAGAGGAGCGGGATGGAAGGCTTCCACAGTGGACAAGAGGAGCGGGACGGGAGGCTTCCACAGTGGACAAGAGGAGCGGGATGGGAGGCTTCCACAGTGGACAAGAGGAGCGGGATGGGAGGCTTCCACAGTGGACAAGAGGAGCGGGATGGGAGGCTTCCACAGTGGACAAGAGGAGCGGGATGGGAGGCTTCCACATTGGACAAGAGGAGCGGGATGGGAGGCTTCCACAGTGGACAAGAGGAGCGGGATGGAAGGCTTCCACAGTGGACAAGAGGAGCGGGATGGGAGGCTTCCACATTGGACAAGAGGAGCGGGATGGGAGGCTTCCACAGTGGACAAGAGGAGCGGGATGGGAGGCTTCCACAGTGGACAAGAGGAGCGGGATGGGAGGCTTCCACAGTGGACAAGAGGAGCGGGATGGGAGGCTTCCACAGTGGACAAGAGGATAGAGAGCTTCCACAGCGGACAAGTGGGATGGAAGGCTCCAACGGTAGTTGCCGATTCTAACTTTGTTTTAAGTGTTGTGGGAAATCTAGGGTCAGAGAGGGCTGGAGGGCTGTGGGGGGGGGGGGGGGGGTTGAGAGGCGTGTGTGTGCATGTGTAAGTTCACCTATTTGCACTTGCGGAATTGAGCTGTGAGCTCTTAGACCTCGCCATTCCAACAGTCTAATGTACTCCGACCTATTTTCTACGTCATATCTATTATATATTACAGAAACACACACACACACACACACACACACACACACACACACACACACACACACACACACACACACACACACACACACAGAGTTTATCGCTGCTGGCGACCTGTAACTATACCACTGGATACAATCATTCTTTCCGCTGGTTACGTTAACAGCGCCGCAACAGCTGCGAGTGACTTCGTAAAGGCGGCGTTTAACAACGGCAGGGACTAAGTAAAGACAGCATTTAACAGTACTTGTCGAGGCTAAGGAAGCCATTTTGAGATTTTATGGCAGCGTACATGACAAATTAGTCAACTTTATGTCCTTATGATTCCCTCCAAGACTCAACAGGCAGAGTGTCTCGCATCTCTT
This sequence comes from Procambarus clarkii, assembly GCF_040958095.1. Taxonomy (NCBI): domain Eukaryota; kingdom Metazoa; phylum Arthropoda; class Malacostraca; order Decapoda; family Cambaridae; genus Procambarus; species Procambarus clarkii. The sequence continues at coordinate 22,927,177 of NC_091212.1, forward strand.
GAGGGCCTCCTAAGATATGTTGTGAGGGAGAGTGACGCATTCCCTATGTTGTGAGGGAGAGTGACGCATTCCCTGTGTTGTGAGGGAGAGTGACGCATTCCCTGTGTTGTGAGGGAGAGTGACGCATTCCCTATGTTGTGAGGGAGAGTGACGCATTCCCTATGTTGTGAGGGAGAGTGAAGTACTCCACTGCTTTGAGGGAGAGTCAGGCACTCGACCCATATTATGAAGGAGACACTCCCATGTTGTAAGTCACTCCCATGGTGTGGGGCAGGTCTAGTCACTCATATTAATTAAATGTAGTAATAATTTTTACCAGTGAAGTTTACCAACATAATTATATATGTGTGTGGATGAAGGGGTCAAGCGACCATTAACATTCTGTAAATATCAAAATATGTATAAACATTTCTCCCAAGTGCTAAGCACCCATTCCGGGGCATAAATTACGAACATGTGTTTATATAGGATAAGTTGCTTGAGGAAGTTTATATTCTGTATATTATTCTGCGCTGACACTAATGTTTATGGACTGAATGGACCAGGCCGTTCTCCTGATTTGCCACTACGTAAAAATTACAACCGTTTGCCTGACCACAAATACACGAACCCAAGCTACTCACCTCACCTATCGAAATCGATGCATAGAAAACGAATATGTTACTATGATTTAATATGTACTGTCGGATTTATATTTAATGTCAGATTTTTAACGAATTGGTTTATTTCGTAAATTATGCGAATTGTTTGGTAAGAGGACGGGTTAGGCATGGTTGAAGTGTTTTTTTTTTTTTTAAGCTTCCTCATGTATCTGGTATCTCCGTAGGGAGCGAAAAAGAGGTATAGGGAGGGGGAGAGAGAATAGGGATAAGAAGGTGAAATGATTGGGTTGCTAGGATTGGATTGGGTTGTCGAATAAAGGATTGAACTGACGAAAAGAAAACAGAGCAGTAGGTACATAACCGTATAGTCCCGTGTTCGATTCCCACGTAGGATGAGACGTTACCTTGAGTTCCTTCCTAGGATCAATGTCTCTGCGCCCCGGTCTCCAAACTAAGCCTCCTGGCTGACTGATCGACCAGGCAGTGGAACTCAGTCTGACAGGTAAATCATTGCCTAATTGACCAGGTACCTCTTGTAGGTATGTATCCAATTCCCTCTTGAGTGTATATAGTACTGAAAAGGTACCTTTGACTGAGGCAACTGTTGTGTGTTGCATCCTGGGTAAGGTCAGCCAGTATCCTAGCAGGGACCTTGACAAGCCTAATCAAGAATGCAACGCAACTACAACATTATTTTATGATTTTTCTACATCGTCTCAGTGTTGCAATAACGTTTCAAAACATAATACAGTTTTAAACGTTGTAATAACGTTTGAAAAAGTTGTAATCAATGTTAAAAGTGTTACAATGCAATTTTAAAAACGTAATAAAATTAAAAATACGTAATTAACTTATGTGTTGGCTTGATTTTTTTTATTGTTGCCAGAGGCGGCTAGTTTATTGTGCCCCCCATACTCATCCTGTGAGCGGTAGCGCAAAAAGGATTACAAAGGGCAGGTCTTTATAAAACCTCAATGGAGATTATTACATTACCAAATTCATCTGTCCTTCAACTCCTTATAATTGCAGTGTCGGATAGTTACAGAGAATGTTCTGTTTCAATAGCTACATATTTACAGTTAATCATTATACATTAATGGTAGATCTTAGAGCTAATACATAATTGTTTGAGCAATGGAGATATTACAGTCATAGGGGAGATGCTGTTTATTATTAGTCTTCACAATACACTACTTGCTTCTGAATCTCATATGTCATTTATCTACTGGGAACGAAATACGAATTCAGAGCAAGGATTTCAGGTATTTTATCCTTAGTAATAAGATGGTTTGCCATTTCATTCAACGTGAGTTTAGATTTATCTCTAAATGGCTAAATTTTACTACAATCCAAGATATAGTGTTCGAGTGTGTGTCCCTGTCTTTGTCCACACACTTTACACTTTACTTCATCTAGATCCCTATACAAGCCGAACTGCCAGAGATACTTGTAGCCAAGTCTTATACGAGCTATGACAATGTTAGTCTGCTGATGGTGTTACTTGCCCCATACACATGTTTTACTTCACACATTTCATTGTGATGAACAATGGTCCTGCTAGTTCCAGTTTGAACTGTTCTGCCTTCTTCAAATCCATCCAGGAGTTCTCGTCTGATGACACTCTTAAGGGTCCTATTTGATAACTCAAAATTCCTTTCAACATCGTCTTTATTTACTGCAACCCTTGCTGGGTACGGGCTTCCTGGCCCCATTGATGAGGAACCACCATATAGAGGAAGAGGCAAAACAATAAGAAAAAGCATAATAAAGAGAGGGAGAGTGGAAAACAAATCACTTGCATCTCGGTAAATATGTATGTGAAAAATTAAGGGTAATGAGCAGGTGACAGACCCCCCCACCCCCCCCCCCCCTCCAAGAGCTCTCTCTTAATGTCGGCTGTAAGTCATTATAAACCTAATCTCTCATTCCTTTTCCTTTCCATTATATCCCACTGTGGGCTTCTGTCATTAACTCTATGCACCACTTCACTTCATCACCATTAACTGGTACCACGTCTGGTGACTTAGTTTTCAGCGAGATTTACCTTTTGTCATTAGAGTCCGGCTCTTTCTGTTTAACTATATGACATCGATCTTAACTTTTTTGGCTTTCATTTTAGATTCTTGTGTACCATTATTAACCTTTACTCCTCTGTGTTAAATATCTTTCTCCTACCATTATAATACTATCCTCCCCCTCCCTCCCCCAATGGGACATTTCTGTGTCTCGTGTTTCGTTTCTTCGTACTGAAGGTTCATTGAAGCCTCCCAGGCTCCTATTAAAGCCTACCACTGAAGGCTCCTGTTGAAGTCTCCCATTGAAGGCTCCTGTCAGAGCTTCCCATTGCCATTTGGTATTCAGTTAAGATATTAAATTCACCATTTTTGACCTATTAATTGTTGTTCACATTAGTGCTCTTCACTAATATTTGGTCTTTAAGTACAAGTAATTATAGTATGTTTTTTGCCATTGAAGTGAAAATCACCATTAGGAGACCCATTAGCAGTGGTTCTCATTAGTGGCACTCATATTTTGACCCATGATATAGGCTCGTATTCACCCATTTTTGGCACCCATAAACAGCGACAGTGACTGGAATTGGCTGTTAGGTTTTCAAGAACCCTAAACATGGCTTCCAGACCCAATATTGGCACTGTATGATGGGATACAACCCACACCATGGGACGTCCCAGCCACTCTTTTGGGGAATGTATTGTGTGTGTGGCCTATAGTTCGTCACCATTTTTGGTTCTATTAAAAAATGGCAGCATCCATTAGGCTTCTCGTCACGAGTTTAGGATCCAGCTTAGACTTGATATCGTCAAGAGGAAATCTATTATCCTCCACTTTCCATTATTTTTAATGGAAGGGTATTTGTTTTTAATTCTTAAGCGTTGGAGCATTGATCGTAGGTGCTCATCGATACGCTCTCTCTCTCTCTCTCTCTCTCTCTCTCTCTCTCTCTCTCTCTCTCTCTCTCTCTCTCTCTCTCTCTCTCTCTCTCTCTCTCTCTCTCTCTCTCTCTCGTTTCCAGTTATGGCCCAAGTTAAACTGGCCTCTTGATAATAATTTTTTTTTTACGGCTTTGGCCAATTAATCTTGGTTGCTAGGGCTTGCTTGGGTTGTCATCTTGGGTTGTTAAGAAGGTCGCTGGGCGGGGCTGCAAGTAATGGGATTTTTACCCATATGGCATCAATGGAACCACCCATCACTGGTTGCTTCGGTCGCCTATAGCGAACGGATGGGGGTTGGGGGAGGGTGGCAAAGCATGTGAGGGGTGGCGGGTTGGGGGTAGAGTCGATAGCTGGGGTTGATGTCGGGGTGGGGATGGGGGAGATGGTTCGGTTTTAAGAGGGGGCATATTGCACAGGCGGGGGGGGGGTCTCTGTTGCAAGTGGTAAGTGGGTGAGAGGGAGGGAAGGTAGTAGGGTGGGCAGGGAGGAGAAAGGGTAGGAAGGAGAGAGGGTAGGAAGGAAGAAAAGAGGTAGGAAGGAAGAAGAGAGGTAGGAAAGGAGAGAAAGATGGAGGGAGGGAGGTCTTGTTCAAGTGATGAGCCGGACATTAAACAAGGAAGCAGCTACAACAGAATAATCAGAAGCAGAGAAAGCAAGAGGGATAAAGAATTAAAGATAGGCTGAACTGTGACTAGCTTTACGGGCTCACCATAGCCCGTGCTACATGAACATTTCGTAACAACAAGTGACGAGCTCAATTGAGATGGAGGCAGCAGTTGCGTTGTTCACTGGGGTTTACTGTACCTATTGCTGACAGCAGTGGTAGGCCTAATGTCGCCTCCGGTTGTTGTTGTTGTTGTTATAGATTCAGCTACTGGGAACAAAAAGTTCCAAGTAGCACGGGCTATGGTGAGCCCGTAGTGGACTTACCTGGCACAGGAATGGGGCTGCAACTGCGATGGAACATTGCGTACATTGCGTTGTGGGAATGGGGAACTGAGGCATCTAGCTTCATGCAGGTCGACGTTCAATCCCCGACCGTCCAAGTGGTTGGGTACCATTCCTTTCCTTCGTCCCATCCCAAATCCTTATCCTGATCCCTTCCGAGTGCTATATAGTCGTGATGGCTTGGCACTTTATCTCTGATAGTTCCCTTCCCTTCCCTTCCCTTCCCACCTCCACACACACTGCCTTGACACGTCACCCATCTAGAACCTAACCTAACCTAACCTTCACACACTGCCTTGACACGTCACCCATCTAGAACCTACAAATCCCTTCTGTTCCTCACCCTCTATTGCTTTCTCTCTCTCTCATTCTCCCCCCCTCACCTTCTGCGACATCTTGTGCCAATTCCTTAAGTCTGCACTTGAGTAATAGTTACAAGAACGATCCAATCAGACCCGTAACTTATTGTAAGATCAGGAATTAGCTTCGTGAATTAGCAGCCTTTGAGAGATGGGTGAGAGATGGCGAGGGAGAGAGGGGTGGCGGGTCTTGGATGAGTTAGAAGCAGGGTAAATGCCACGATAAATAGGAAGGGGGAATATAATGAAAAATTGTGAGTGAAATAGGAGAAAATCCGGAGGTTGTAATGTAGGAGAAATGAGGGATAGAGGAGATGGAGTAGAGGGAATAACAAGGGGGAATAAATAGTGAACTGGCAGCTGTTTCGGGCCGCCTCAGACGGGCAGGAGGGCGGACGGACGGACGGGCAGGAGGGCGGACGGACGGACAGGCAGGAGGGCGGACGGACGGACAGGCAGGAGGGCGGACGGACGGACAGGCAGGAGGGCGGACGGACGAACAGGCAGGAGGGCGGACGGACGGACAGGCAGGAGGGCGGACGGACGGACAGGCAGGAGGGCGGACGGACGGACGGGCAGGAGGGCGAACGGACGGACGGGCAGGAGGGCGGACGGGTGGACGGACGGGCAGGAGGGCGGACGGACGGGCAGGAGGGCGGACGGACGGACAGGCAGGAGGGCGAACGGACGGACAGGCAGGAGGGCGGACGGACGGACGGACGGGCAGGAGGGCGGACGGACGGACGGGCAGGAGGGCGGACGGACGGGCAGGAGGGCGGACGGACGGGCGGGCAGGAGGGCGGACGGACGGACGGACGGGCAGGAGGGCGGGCGGACGGACGGGCAGGACGGGCAGGAGGGCGGACGGACGGACGGGCAGGAGGGCGGACGGACGGACGGGCAGGAGGGCGGACGGACGGACGGGCAGGAGGGCGGACGGACGGACGGGCAGGAGGGCGGACGGACGGACGGACAGGAGGGCGGACGGACGGACGGGCAGGAGGGCGGGCGGACGGACGGGCAGGAGGGCGGGCGGACGGGCAGGAGGGCGGTCAGTGTCCAACCAACTACAATTGAAACATGACTTGAGTCAGGATTCGTGAGCATTGACGCGTTCACTTACGAAACCTGTACATCTTTACTTGATCATGAAGGCTTATAGTTTACAATTAATGAAGCGTTTATAAGCTCAGAAGCGCCACGAGGCTCGCTTAAACAATAATAACCTTGGGACGTGAAGTTTCCAAGCTCGTAAACTGCTTGATAAATACAAACTTAAGTGGCCATAATTGAGGAAAAAATGTACAGGTTTCGTAAATTGACACGTAAAGGCTAAATGAATCGTATAGTTCTCACTGCCAACCACAGTGCAAGTTGGGTGATTTTTTTTTCGTGGAACGAGAATGAGGGTCCAGAGGTAATGCTGAACCCGGCCTTGTTTGACTACCTGAGTCCAGAGAGAATTGATAGCCAACAGGATGCAGTTAAGGCTGGTTATGAGTTGTGAATTGACACATAGACTGAGAAAAGTCTTGTACAATACTAATAATGATATTCCTGTACATTCAAGCATCATTCGTCGCTTCGTATCGGCATGTATGTATATATATATATATATGCTTCGCATGTGGCTTTGTTACGGCCCTCTCGGGACGCAACGGGGTCTTTACTCTGATGTTGTTAGAGGAAGATATAATGTATCCGTTCCCAAGCCAGTAGTGGCTATCAAGGGATGAGATCCGTGACGCAAGTAACTTAAAGGGAGTAGGGAAAGAAAGTTAAGAACTTAATATTATATAATGTCCGTCACCAATAAATAATATATAAAACGGTTACACAAGGGGGGGGTATTAACACTATACTCGGGGATTAATCCATAATCGTTGTCTTCTGAAGACGCTGGTGCTACAACTCTCGGTGCCGAGTCCTTGGTGCTTTCTTCGTGGCCTCACGACGTGTCCTCTGAGAATGCCGAGCCTACCCGGGCCACAGGTCAGCCAAAACACAGGTCCACTGGGGGCACCGCCGTGGAGGCCGTCAACCACACGTCCAGCTGGTCTGCTGGCAGGTTCTGAGCCAACAAGGCTGGTACGGCCACTCCACGAACGATAAAAAGGGGAACGCCCTAGACAGGAGCCTCGTGTGACAACACAAGTCACTCTCCTGTCTTCAGTACCCCAGTGGATGATCGTCTCCAACAGTCGGTCCCGGGTAAATCCTTTCACTGCCACTCCACTGGCAGGCTAACACACCACAGTGTTCTTCCAGGGGGGACGACGTCACAACAGCTGCAGCAAGGTTCAAGGTATGGAGACTGGCTGCCTCGGGTAGACTCACTCGACTCCCATCACAGTAGTCCCAGGTCGGCTCTGTAAGCAGACACGTCATCAATAACCGGGACACTAATACACCTCACTTACGGGCTCGGGCACAAACACCTGACGTATCCAGTCCATAGATGGCGCTGTCGTCGGAGCACCACCTCACCAGAGGTCAGGAGCAGCGGTGTTGAGCGCGGAACCAGACTGGAAACTGGTCCTCGAGGCCAGTACACGCTGTCCTCACCAGGTGTCGTCGTCCGTTTGGCGGGGGTTTCGGGAGCTGACCCACAGATGGCGTGGTTGTCACTGCTCCAGGCTCGGACGCTGGATCCGGGTTCGTAACAGGCTTCTTTCGGTATACCTGTATATACCCGTCGTTTCGTAAGTTATACCGGTATATACTCGCTTCGTTGGTCTCTTCGTTCCTCGGTTCTGGGGGTGATAAAAAGGAAGAATGTTACGAAAATTTTTATTCCAGCATGAGAGTTGATTGTTTGATGGTTGGAGCAAGAAGTTGAGTTGTGTCTTGGAAGTGTGAGTACGAGGGCAGGGTGAGGAGGGAGCTCTTGTCTCACAGTGAGGGAGGCAGCTCTTGTCTCACAGTGAGGGAGGCAGCTCTTGTCTCACAGTGAGGGAGGCGGCTCTTGTCTCACAGTGAGGGAGGCAGCTCTTGTCTCACAGTGAGGGAGGCAGCTCTTGTCTCACAGTGAGGGAGGCAGCTCTTGTCTCACAGTGAGGGAGGCAGCTCTTGTCTCACAGTGAGGGAGGCAGCTCTTGTCTCACAGTGAGGGAGGCAGCTCTTGTCTCACAGTGAGGGAGGCGGCTCTTGTCTCACAGTGAGGGAGGCGGATCTTGTCTCACAGTGAGGGAGGCGGCTCTTGTCCCACAGTGAGGGAGGCAGCTCTTGTCTCACAGTGAGGGAGGCGGCTCTTGTCTCACAGTGAGGGAGGCAGCTCTTGTCTCACAGTGAGGGAGGCGGCTCTTGTCCCACAGTGAGGGAGGCAGCTCTTGTCCCACAGTGAGGGAGGCAGCTCTTGTCTCACAGTGAGGGAGGCAGCTCTTGTCTCACAGTGAGGGAGGCAGCTCTTGTCTCACAGTGAGGGAGGCAGCTCTTGTCTCACAGTGAGGGAGGCAGCTCTTGTCTCACAGTGAGGGAGGCAGCTCTTGTCTCACAGTGAGGGAGGCAGCTCTTGTCTCACAGTGAGGGAGGCGGCTCTTGTCTCACAGTGAGGGAGGCAGCTCATGTCTCACAGTGAGGGAGGCAGCTCTTGTCTCACAGTGAGGGAGGCAGCTCTTGTCTCACAGTGAGGGAGGCAGCTCTTGTCTCACAGTGAGGGAGGCAGCTCTTGTCTCACAGTGAGGGAGGCAGCTCTTGTCTCACAGTGAGGGAGGCAGCTCTTGTCTCACAGTGAGGGAGGCGGCTCTTGTCTCACAGTGAGGGAGGCGGCTCTTGTCTCACAGTGAGGGAGGCAGCTCATGTCTCACAGTGAGGGAGGCAGCTCTTGTCCCACAGTGAGGGAGGCAGCTCTTGTCTCACAGTGAGGGAGGCAGCTCTTGTCTCACAGTGAGGGAGGCAGCTCTTGTCCCACAGTGAGGGAGCTTGTCCCACAGTGAGGGAGGCAGCTCTTGTCCCACAGTGAGGGAGGCAGCTCTTGTCCCACAGTGAGGGAGGCAGCTCTTGTCTCACAGTGAGGGAGGCAGCTCTTGTCCCACAGTGAGGGAGCTTGTCCCACAGTGAGGGAGGCAGCTCTTGTCCCACAGTGAGGGAGGCAGCTCTTGTCTCACAGTGAGGGAGGCAGCTCTTGTCTCACAGTGAGGGAGGCGGCTCTTGTCTCACAGTGAGGGAGGCAGCTCATGTCTCACAGTGAGGGAGGCAGCTCTTGTCCCACAGTGAGGGAGGCAGCTCTTGTCTCACAGTGAGGGAGGCAGCTCTTGTCTCACAGTGAGGGAGGCAGCTCTTGTTCCACAGTGAGGGAGGCAGCTCTTGTCTCACAGTGAGGGAGGCAGCTCTTGTTCCACAGTGAGGGAGGCAGCTCTTGTCCCACAGTGAGGGATATATATATATATATATATATATATATATATATATATATATATATATATATATATATATATATATATATATAATATATATATATATATATATAATATATATATATATATATATATATAATATATATATATATATATATATATATATATATATATATATATATATATATATATATATATATATATATATATATATATATATATATGTATGTATGTGTAATATGCGCATATATGTATCAAAACTCACAATATCAAGCCATCACTACCTTAATTCAATCAGAATTGTTTCTCTATATATATGCCTTTTGTTTGATATATTTGAAATTTTCTGTAAATATTGCTATTCCCATAACTCGTATAAGTTGTCCATTGAGTTGTCTAACGAAGGATATTCCTTAATTAGGTATTTGGATCCATGTTTCTGTGATTGCAATGACATCATTTGAATCTTTTCACAACATGTCATGCAGCTCTCCCAATATGTGTGTGTACCACGTGTGTAGTGTGTTGCTTAATGTGTGCTTCTGCCCGCCTTTGTTGCAATATCCTCTCCAGAATACCTTTTCCATACCCCCTCCAGGTTTGTCCCAACATTTCCTGTCTAATGTCTCAACTCGGTTAACAGGTTTACAGCATGCCAACACATGGCTAGACCACTGTCCTGTCAACCCGTCCTCTGAAATAGTACGATGTTATGGTAGCCAACGTACCAAATGCAACATGCTATGAAACGTTGCAGCTCATACAAATCCATATTTTTTATGCATCAGTTGGGTTAGGTTAAGTTAGATTAGGTTAGGTTAGGTTAGGTAGGTAGGTGGCTTGGGTACATGGGTTTCTGATTCGGTTAGTTCCAAGGATTTTGTAACAGATCTTGAGAACTGGCCAAGTCCTGTATTTAGTTTGTTGTTTTAAAGTCATCTACTTGGAACAATAACAGTTCGAACGGTGGCAACTACAGGGCACAGACTTCTGTATC
>NC_091212.1:22937891-22942891 GCF_040958095.1 Procambarus clarkii
TCTAATTGTAAGGGGTACCTGGAGCTTTACAACCACTTTATTAACTCCTTTGTTCTTGAGGATATCCTCATAATGGACCCAAAAACTTGGGTTTTACAATCCAGAGTATAGGTACAATCCTCAAGATAGGTACAATGAAGGTAATAAAGGTGTCTATGGTAGTTAAAAAGAAAGTCTCGTGTGTATAGATGACGTTAGAACGTACTACAAATGTCTTTTATAAGGGAAAAAAAATTGGTAACACTGAACATATGAATCCAGGTGGTCAAATTAATTAAGCAAGTTTGACTTGTTTATATTTGTAATGAGCTGTTGCTGAAGCACTTAACACCTTGACAGAGCGAGGCTCACCCACCAGCCAGGGGCCAGATTCACGAAGCAGTTATGCAAGCACTTACGAACCTGTCCATCTCTTCTAAATCTTTGACGGCTTTGTTTACAATTATTAAACAGTTAATGAGTTCCGAAGCACCAGGAGGGCTGTTTATAACAATAACAACAATTGATTGGGAAATTTTCATGCTTGTAAACTGTTTAATAAATGTAACCAAAGCCGTCAAAGATTGAGGAAAGATGAACACGATCGTAAGTACTTGCGTAACTGCTTTGTGAATCCGGGTTCTGGTCTTTCGAGCTGCCACTCCGTAAAAAAGGCATCTGTTTATCCTACCCAGAAACGTACGAACCCAAGCAACCCTCCTAACTAATCAGAGCCGATTCACCAAAAAAAGGTCAAATTATCGATGCTTTATTATTTTTAGTAATTTGTTATATTTTTATCTGGTGGATTTCGTAAACAATGAGACGTATTCATGAGTGGGATTGGGTGGTTATAAATAGGAGCTGCCTCGTATGGGCCAATAGGCCTTCTGCAGTTGCCTTTGTTCTTATGTTCTTATGTAATTATTAGGTGAGAGGACATGTTGCAGCCACTGCAGGTGCTGCAACTCGGTGTTGAGCAGGGCATGGCCTATCTTGAGGTTATCTTGAGATGATTTCGGGGCTTTTAGTGTCCCTGCGGCCCGGTTCTCGACCAGGCCTCCACCCCCAGGAAGCAGCCCATGACAGCTGACTAACACCCAGGTACCTATTTACTGCTAGGTAACAGGGGCATATGGTGAAAGAAACTCTGCCCATTGTTTCTCGCCGGCGCCTGGGATCGAACCTAGGACCACAGGATCACAAGCCCCGCGTGCTGTCCGCTCGGCCGACCGGCTCCCTATGTTGCAGTCACACCCTTGCACCCAACTGCACTCTGGCAACACCTCTCCTGAGAGAGGTGTTGCCTCCAAATGGCAACACTTAAGATATTTGTCGACAAATACCTTAGAAATTTTAATCAATAGTATTTTCAATTAAATTTGTTTTTATGTGGATGGCGTCATGTTCATTATTTAGCTTTAATAATAATGTTAATACAAATATGTTGTGTTGATTTATACACTTTTGTGATTTATTTTGGATTATTTCAATAATATATAAGTCTTGTGTCTTAATTTATAGATTCCCTGAAGAATGACAAAGGTGAAGAATGACCATAATTTCTGAGTGGCCGCTGTGTTCTGCTGTCATTCTCTCACCTGTGTGCACATTGTGTCTCCGACCTACAGACTCTTCCGCTTCTATGGTGAAAAATGAAGCCCGAATTCCTTTCTCTTCTCACTTTTCATTCCCATCTGTCACTCGGTTTCATTTGTTTATTATACCATTATTTTATCCTTTCCGTTTCTTTTCCCCCTCTATCCTTCTAGCTCCTTCCTCCCCCTAACCCTTCTTCTCTCTTCCCTACATCCCTTTTACCTTCCCTCTATCATCATTCTGGCGTATATTTACGCTACAAGCACTTCGTGTGGCACTTAGGCATGAATATGTCTTTGCTTATCTTGTATGTAAATAATGGAGAAGTAAGGGGAAGGGAGGAGTATTAGCAGGGTGTTGGAGGGGGGTGAAGAGGTAGATGTAGGGGGTTAAAGGGGTAGTGGCAAGGTGGGGGACATGCTGACAGGTGGGGGAAGTCTCTGGCTAAGATGCTCACCTTGGACGCCTTCTTTGAGATATCGAGAACCTATACAAAAATATATATATTGCGGGGATTGTAAGGAAAAAAGAGGCAAGAAAGGGAAATTGAGGAAAGCAATGGTAATGGGCAGCGGGAAAGAAATGGGTAGCCAGCGGGAACCGTTATTTGGGTAGGAAATGGGGGAGAGCAGCGAGAAATTATATTGGGGGAAATCAGCCGAAACCGGTATTAAGGAAGAAAGAAAATGAGTGATGGTAGTGGAAATCGGTATAGATAGAAAATGTAATATAATTGGGTAGTAGTAGTAGTAGTAGTAGGAAAGTTGTGCAAACCACACGCTGGGAGTAATAGGGAAGATAATTGGGAAAATAATGGGTGAGGTTAATTGGGGGAGTTGGGGGAAAGAAATTGGGAAGTATGTGGTGTGGAGGAAACAATGTATTGGAAGAACCGACATGAAAGGTGAAGATAGTGGTAATTAATAGGGAGAAGACTATAGATATAGCATAGTGGAAGATGACTCAAAGAAGGAAGGTGAGGAAGAGGAGACAGGAGGAAGATGATACAGAAGAAAGAGGAGACAGAGATGGAAATGAGAAAAATATAGACGCAGAGGAAGAGGAGCAAAACAGAAATGAGAGGTACAGGAGTAGGGGAAGGTGAGACGGAGCGTGAGACAGATACAGAGTGAAGATGAGAAAGATATCAGTAGTGCCTTAAATAACCACAATTATATAATCCGATGTTTTATTTTGCCAGTTAATTATGTTCGTATATATATATATATATATATATATATATATATATATATATATATATATATATATATATATATATATATATATATATATATAATTATCTATTAAACTTCCAATACATATATTTTGCTTGTATTTGTTTATAGTGTAAATAGAATATGTATATGTTCAGTAGTTTTATCAGTTTGTTTTTATAGTTTTATTGAACTTTTTCTCTGGCTTTTTAAATTTTCTAACTACACAGTTTGGTGCCTCTCACTTGGTGCATTACTCGATCCATTGAGCTCCCTGGTTATGGAGAGCACCTCTCCCTCTCCCTCATTCCCTCCCTCCCTCCCTCCCTCCCTACCTCCTTCCCTCCCTACCTCCTTCCCTCCCTAACAATTCCTTTTTCCCTATCTGCCTTCCTCCCTCCTTATTTCCCTTTCCCTCTCCTTCCCATCCTATTTATGCTTCAAGCACTTTCTTTTTCTTCTTTGTACCCATTTCTCCCTTCCATTTTCCCCACCTCCTTCATTCCACCTTTTCTCCGTCATATTCTTTCTTTATCTCTTTCATTTCTACTTGCCTTCTTTTCGTCAGACTTGTGGGGGGGGGGGATCTTGGAGGTAGGTAGCGAGGCAAAATAATGTGAGGGAAATAGAGATATAATAGGAAGAAAAGACAAAGTTTTAAGATATACGGTATATAAAGAAGTGGAAGAGAGGGTAGAACATATAAATATGTTACAGACCAAATAATGGAAATCGAAAGATTAAAAGAAAAGAGAGGCCAAGAAAATGTGGAAAACATATATTTTGCCAGAAAAATGGAAGTGAAACAGAGGTAAGGGAAAGAGGGAATAATAAATAATGCGAAACAAAAGAGAGAGAGAGAAGAAGTATCAGTTTAAGGACGGAGAAATAATGAAATACAAGGATTGGCAAGAAAAAGGGGAAACAAGAGCAAAACAGAAAAGGTATGGAAACACAGGAGAGTAGAGGACTAAGATGCAGAAGGAAAATAGCCAGAAGGGATAAGAGGGAGGGGAAGAGTTAATTACGCCTAAGGCGAGTGTCATGGCTGTGAAGCGCTGTCTTCCTTGGGAGAGGTTCCGCAGACCAGCGTTACTGTAATTACCTCCTGTGGACTGGTCTTCCTTGGTCTTTGTCTATATATAGTGCCTGAATTTGCTGTTACTCTCAGGGGGTCTTATTGAGCCTTTGGGGCAAGTGTGGAATAGCTTTGAGGGAGGTGGTATGATATACTCTTTGAATATCCTTTTGGGGGAGGGGGTAATCTGAAATGGCCTTTTGGGGGGAAGTCTAGAATAGGATTTTAAGAAAGTTGTTAATTGTCTTATGGGTTGTTGTTTTGGGGTTAACTTCATTAATTTCGTATTAGCTTTTGTGGGCTAGTTTAATGGTCGGGGCTGGATTATTTGGTCGTTAGGTGGTTTGGTTTGATCGTTGGGCTGCTTGGTTCGGTCTTTTTGCGGTTGCGTTTGGTTTTCAGAGGTTTTTGGTCGACCTGGATAAAGCCTTATTTGATTTTGGAATATCTGATTACAACAAATTTCATTCAACGTTATTAACCACTCTTCTTTTTAGTTTATATGTAATAATATAATTTAAAAAGTCTGAATCATAAGTCCTCTTTACTATAGATATTTTAAAGTCTTAATTTTGCCTTAGTTGGCATGATCTTGTTACCTAGCTTGGCCTTGTTTAGTCTTAAGGTAGCTTACTAAGACTTAATTGGTCTAAATGGTCCGAGTCTTTTTTTCTGATCTTCAGATTTTCAGAATTGGTCTAATTTGGTTATATATATATCCTGCCATATACAGGACCAAGCTAGAACAGGCAGCTATCAAAATATTAATTATATTAATTATTTTTGCTCTTATTTGACAGGGGGCCTTTTTGAGGATTGCCCAATCACTTGCCTCTTCTTAGAGCTTCGACCAAAGTCCATTACCTTAATTACATTTTATTTAATTAAGAAACTTCATGTTGTAGTGTGCACATTTACTGGAGATTGTCAGTGGTGGTAGTAGAACAACGTTACATGGACTATGTCTAACAAAAGCTTTAAGAATTAATTAATCTCTGCCTCGTTAATATGCTAATGAGTATGTGTTTACAGGTATGTGGTGCGGACCTGGGACCTCCCGCCTTCTCCACGGTAATTAAACAACCCTGTGTTACATGAACACGAGAGAGAGAGAGAGAGAGAGAGAGAGA
>NC_091212.1:22947891-22952891 GCF_040958095.1 Procambarus clarkii
ATATGCTCATATAATTTTTTTTTAATAACGATACAAAAAAAGAAATGAGCTCAAATTTAGAAGAAGAAAAATATGATTGGAAAGAAAATAACCTCAATATCGAAAAAGAAATCAGTTTTGTCCATGTGCTTGAGTAAGTGTGAAACCAATTAACTCATTTCGATGTCGTACATTTCTCAATTGAAGAAATATATAATTCGATCGTTATTAACCCCCCCCCTAATCTCTTACCCCTCTTCCCCCCATTTACCCCCCCCCCCCTCACCTATCCAAACAATCACCCATCACCCATCCAAACAATCACCCATCACCCATCCAAACAATCACCCATCACCCATCCAAACAAGTATTGTAATTCGTTAAAAACAAAAATATTCTGCTTGTGATTTTATGAGCATCTAAAGTAAGAATTTCGGCAACTCCGCGCGCTTTTATGGGCCTATGTTTCATATCCAGAGGACGCCTGCTTCCCCCTGTCACTGGGAGGGTGGCGGGCTGAGAGGCAGGTAGGGAGGGATGGAGGGAAGGGAGGGAGGAATGGAAGGAGGGAGGAATGGAAGAGAAGGAAGAAAGCAGAGATGAAGATTAGGAAGAAAGCAGGGATGAAGATTAGGAAGAAATGAAGAAAGTAGGAAGGCAGAAAGGGAAGGGAACGAGAGAGAGAGAAAGAGAGAGAGAGAAAGAGAGAGAGAGAGAAAGAGAGAGAGAAGAGAGAGAGAAAGAGAGAGAGAGAGAGAGAGAGAGAGAGAGAGAGAGAGAGAGAGAGAGAGAGAGAGAGAGAGAGAGAGAGAGAGAGAGAGAGACGAGATATAGGGACTCTTTGGAGAGTCGTTGGTGAGAGAGAAGAGAGAGCTTTGGGGCAAGTTTCAGTGAGAGTAAAGGGAGGGAGGGAGGGAGGGTGATGACAGTGAAATTGGAGTGATGGAGGTTGAGGTCAGGGAGAGTGGAGTGATGGAGGGAGAGTGAGGTCAGGAGGAGAAGAGAGAGGGAAACTAAGAACTTGGATGGGAAGGGAACTGGTGAGGATTGTGGACGAAGGAGTAGTAAGAAGGACGAGTGTGTGTGGAAGCTGAGATTTTGTGTGTGGGGGGGGGGGTGAGGGACGTTGTGGGGATGGGGGTATTGTGGGGGTGAGGGAGTATTGTTGGGGTGAGGGAATACTCTAGACTCTATGCACTCAACACTATTGACACTGTCCCCCAAACATGGCTGGGTTTCAGGCTCTATGCCTCCAGTATTTTAGGTACTACAGGTATCCAGCTAGGTAAGGGATCCTTACCTAGGATCCCTTCCCTTTAGGTATCCAGCTCTAAAGGAATATTGCTTCTCTCTCTCTCTCTCTCTCTCTCTCTCTCTCTCTCTCTCTCTCTCTCTCTCTCTCGCTCTCTCTCGCTCTCTCTCCCCCCTCCCTCCCTCCCTCCCTCCCGGGCTGGTACGGCTCAATAACCCTGGCCGTGTCTTGCTGTGGGATGGCTCCTACCGGCACTCGCCCCCTCAACCACCCTCACCAACCCATCTACTTTCTCACGCTTTTTCCAACAACACTCCACCACAACCACCACCATCAGCTGGCCACAGTACCACGGCCTCGAGGCAGAGGGAGAAAACCCCTCCTCCACCAAGTAGCATTTGGAGAAGCAGGAGTAGCGGCAGCGGCGGCGGCAGGTTTGTCCGTATGGATTTTCCTACCTCAGCTTGTAATGCGCGAGGCGAGTGTAGTCCGTATAGAGGCACACGCAGATGACCTGTAGTGATGGCCCACACACCTCACCCGACGCCTCACTGCTAATGCCCTTCACCATAGGGTATTCCAGCGGGTATTAGTCACCAGTTGTCCAGTCTAACCCTCCTACCCCGGGCCGCCTTTCAGGAGAAGGAACGCCACTCGTTATTAAAGACGTCGGGTTCAAACGCCCTCGCCACGTGGGGGGGTGGGGGGCTACACGTGGGGGGGGGGGGAGGGGGTGGGAGAGACACGTGGGTGCCCGAGGGGTGGGAGGGGGTGACACGTGGGAGGTGGGGAAGGGCTACGTGGTGAGTACATTGGGGGCGTTGAGGAGAGATTTTCACGTAAGAGTTCAGGGGGCGGAGAAGGATCTATAGAACCGTGTCTAGGTAGGCTGCAGGAGGAGCAGGAGGAGGGAAGGATGTAGTGTAGGATGCTTGCTTACCTTAGACCAGTTGTTGGTACCGTGAGGCTACCTTCCCTACCTTAGACCAGTTGTTGGTACCGTGAGGCTACCTTCCCTCTCAAGGATATGACTAAAGGTGACTGTTGACACGTGCTGGACAAGCTGACACGTACTGACACGTACGTAGAGAATGTCTGGTCATATGCGCGACTCTTGCACGTTTCTTGATCTAGAATCATCTAGATCATCTAGATCTCCAGCAGTATATGTCTTGTGGAAAAGGAGTTAGCTAGAAATAGTAAATCAAGGTGATGCAAAGGGGCCTTTAATGGTTTTTTTCTGTCACTGTAATTCCATATGTGACCGAAACTACCATTCTCGGTACTGTAGACGATCTTAATGACCATCTTTGCTACCATGGATTCTAGATAAGAGCATTTATAATATCGTAGGTGATTGATAATGCTATCTACGATACTCTAGATTTTATTCTCTCAACTACCATACCTCGATTATCATTATCTGTCAACTACTATACAATGATTCTAATTCTGTATCAACTACAATACCATCAGAGGCCCTCAAAACCACCTAGTTTCGTAACCATAAAGGTTTATTAAATGACACGTATAGCACCACGACCCGTATTAACTACAAACTACAGTACTATGGATGTCCCTGTAACTACCTCATCAAGAATCGATGATCTACACAAATCCGGTCGTGTCCAATAAAACCATTTATGATGAAACAAGGACTCGAGTCTCCTGCAGATTGCATTTAGGTAATACTTATGTTGGGTTGTCTGCTACCGGTTGAGACTTAAGTAATTAACGAAATAATATTGAATTCCCTTTATTTGGGATTATAAGGAGGCCTCACCCCTCCCCCCATACACCCCCATTTACCCCCTATTCAACCCCCCCCCCCATTTACCCCCTATTCACCCCCCCCCCCACAGGTCGAATTAGCGACCTTCCCTGGATACAACTCACAACTCTACTAGGTGAATCGGACCATTAGGTGAAAGGAAACGTGCCCAACCATTTCTGTCCCTCCCGGATCGAACTCTGGTTTCTCGGTTGCAAGTCGCGGACGTAGGCCTACTATACTACAGGACCCCCAACCATAACGTGGTAAAGGTACTCTTTTTTAAATTGCTTTTATATTAAAATTGTAAAGCCATGAACGGATAAGTTTACGAATTGTTTATTCGGAAAATGTTAACAGAAATGAGGTGCAGTTGGTGTTATTTAAATGTTGTGTAAGAACTAACAATTGTAAGAATTTTATACTAACTACAAATATTCTTATTTTGTGCCACTTCAATATCTGAAAAATTTTGGACTAAGTAAAATTTTGAGAAAATATTTACCAATAAATTTTAATATATATTATGTAAGTAAAAAATATATATAAATAAAACGTTTGTAAAAGCTTAAAATTTCGATATTTTATAAGAATTAAAATAGAGTCGATGGAAAGGCAGTGATGTGACGTCTAGAAATATGGTCGCTTGGAGGGTCATTATTCTCTGCTTGTCGGGATAACAGATGGCCCTTACGTGACTGAAATATAGAGGTGATAATAGTATAAAATACGGCGTTCCTATTTCACGAATGTAGTCCATATGTTTAATATAATTGTTTTTCTTTTTTATCGACAGGTGTGTGTGTGTACTTACCTAGTTGTACTTTCGGAGGTTGAGCTCTGGCTCTTTGGTCCCACCTCTCAATCGTCAATCAACTGATGTACAGATTCCTGAGCCTATTGGGCTCTATCATATCTACATTTAAAATTGTGTATAGAGTCAGCCTCCACCACATCACTGCCTAATGCATTCCATCTGTTAACTACTCTGACACTAAAAAAGTTCTTTCCAACGTCCCTGTGGCTCATTCGGGTACTCAATTCCTCTGAGGATTTTGTAGGTAGTGATCAAGTCTCCCTTTACTCTTCTGTCTTCCAGTGTCGTGAGGTGTATTTCACGCAGCCTCTCCTCGTACTTCGTGCCTCTTGGTTCCGGGACTAGACTAGTGGCATACCTCTGAACGTGTTTTCCAGCTTCGTCTTGTGCTTGCCAAGGTACGGGCTCCATGCGGGGGCCGCATACTCCAGGATTGGTCTTACATATGTGTTATATAAGGTTCTGAATGATTCCTTACACAGGTTCTTGAAGGCAGTTCTAATGTTAGCCAGTCTTGCATGCTCCCCGGATGTTATTCTTTTTATGTGGGCTTCAAGATACAGGTTTGACGTGATATCAACTATTAGATCTTTCTCTCTGTCCGTTTCATGAAGTTGCATCACCCATTCTGTATCCTGTGTCAGGCCTCCTGTTTTCACTGCCTAGTTTCATTACCTTACATTTACTCGGGTTGAACTTTAGTAGTCATTTGTTAGACCATTCATTCAGTTAATCTAGGTCCTCTTGTAGCCTCATACTATCTTCCTCTGTCTTACTCCTCCTCATGATTTTTGCATCATCAGCAAACAATGAGAGGAACGATTCTATACCCTCAGGGAGATCATTTACATATATCAGAAACAGTATAGGTCCAAGGATTGACCCCTGCGGGACTCCACTGGTGACGCCTCGCCAATTTGAGAAATCACCCCTCACATTGACTCGCTGTCTTCCGTTGCTTAGGTACTTCCTTATCCAATGGAGTACCTTCCTTTTTACTCCTGCCTGCATCTCCAGCTTTTGCACAAGCCTCTTGTGTGGTACTGTGTCAAAGGCTTTCTCGGAATCCAAAAATATGCAGTCTGCCCATCCCTCTCTTTCTTGCCTGATTTTGGTTGCCTGGTCGTAGAATTCAATTAATCCTGTGAGGCAGGACTTGCCATCCCTGATCCCATGCTGAT
>NC_091212.1:22957891-23010391 GCF_040958095.1 Procambarus clarkii
CATTCGCCTACTGTCTCTTCTTTAGTTATACCATTTTTCTTAGCATTTCTCTGCCTATTTCTTCCTACGCTTGTCTGATTTTTCTAATATCATCTTATTGTTTTTCTCTCCGTTCTCCATTCTCATTTCTCTTGTCAATTCTCTACTCCTCCTCCTTCCTGGCCAGGGAACAAAGCAACAACAACCTCGTGCATTAATTGTGTAATAACATCATTGACGGCCTTTGTTCACTTTGCAAGAAATTAGCTGTACTCTCGGCTGTGTTGCTTAAGACTTTATGCACTAGTAAGACTTTCTGCCCTCGTCATGAGCGTCTTGATTAAGGCTTTTATTATTAAGCTGAATTATATATATATATATAATATATATATATATATATATATATATATATATATATATATATATATATATATATATATAATATATATATATATATTATATATATATATATATATATATATATATATATATATATATATATATAATATATACATATATATATATATATATATATATATAATATATATATATATATATATATATATATATATATATATATAATATATATATATATATATATATATATATATATATATATAATATATATATATATATATATATATATATATATATATATATATATATAGTGTGGCCACCCCTCATACTTCCTACTCCATCTTTGGCGAGTGTGAGAGTTGACCGGAACGAACGAATCCATGTAGCACGGGCTATGGTGAGCCCCTAGAGTTGACCGATATGGATCATTATAAATTTCAGACCAGTGATGAGTTAGAGGGAGAGCAGGGGGGGGGAGCGTCTCCTAAGATTGTAAACACTCCGGTTATTACTGGAAGGTGAGAGGGGGCCTTCCTCATTCTCACTGGATTCCAGGATTCCAGTGATTGGGATTTGATAGAGACTCCCCGTCACCTCCTCCATTCCCTTACTCCCCCCTGACTACTTTACTATGTTCTTGTGTCTCGGAATGGGAATTGGAATGACTTGTTGGGAGCTATATAGGTGAAATTGTATCTAATTTTTTGTATGTAATTGGTTGTTATTTAGACCTTTGTATACATGTGGTGTTCATGTTGTGGGTGAGGGCGCCTTATTGGCAGTTGTTCGGTGCTGTTAAAGGGAAAGTTGATATGGGAAAGCATAAGGAATATAGCAGGGGGGCAGTTACCGCTTTATGGTGTAGTGGAGGCCAAACAGCGCCCGGGGGTTGAAACAAGGCAATTCCGAGGGTACTGAAGAAGGCTGTGAAAGTGGGACCTGTCAGAGAGGGGAGAGTGGGAGGGAGTGGGAGACGGGAGGATACAAAGCTAGACGGAAGGGAAGAGCATTGAAGTGGAAGCCGGAAAGGAAGGGTTGGAAACACGAGGAGAGAGAGAGAGAGAGAGAGAGAGAGAGAGAGAGAGAGAGAGAGAGAGAGAGAGAGAGAGAGAGAGAAAGAGAGAGGAAGACGGTAAGGGAGAGTAGAATACGGGAGGGAAGAGTGGGAAGTGAGGGAAGGAAAGAGATAGAATCTATCTTTTTCCGGGTTGATAGATACCCGTCTATCTATCAGCTGTAGTACCCGTCTTGTACTACAGCTATGGCGTAAAGAGAGAGAGAGAGGCTTTAGAAGAGCAGAGTAGCATCAGAACGGAAGATCAGTTAAGACAAACAATAACAATAACGGTAGCACACAAACACGGGAACTAAAGTAGGAAGCGAATCACAGATAAAGGTGACGGGTGCCATTGACAGTCACAGTATTAAAGTGATGCAAAAGTTCCTGTGCTACACGAACGGATCATTTTGGGCGGACGAGCCGAGGGTGAGATGAGAGTAACAGGCGCTGACACAGACCAGTAGAGTCTAAAACCTCAGTATTGTCCGGTGGCCGAGCGGACATAACACTGTACGCGTGATCCTGTGGTCCCGGGTTCGATCTCGGGCGCCGGCGAGAAACAATAGGCAGAGTTTCTTTTACCCTGATACACCTGTTATCTAGCAGTACATAGGTACCAGGGAGTTAGTCAGCTGTCACGGGCTCCTTCCTGGGGGTGAGGCCTGGTCGAGGACCGGGCCGCGGGGGACACTAAGCCCCGAAATCATCTCAAGATAAGTCTCCAGTAGGGTCTAAAATCTGCGCCTGCATTACACTTGCGACGTCATAGTGACGTCACACACCGTACACACCACGTATAAAACACAACATTATATCCCTTATTTTCGTTAGTTCCGGTTCTGTTAGTCTCTGTTCGGTTAGGTTCGGATTGGATAACTGGATGTACTCACCTAGTTGTGCTTGCGGGGGTTAAGCCTTGGCTCATTGGTCCCGCCTCTCAACCGTCAGTCAACTAGTGTACAGGTTCCTGAGCTTACTCGGTTCTATCAAATCTACACTTGAAACTGTGTATGGGGGTCAGCCTCCACCACATCACTGCTTAATGCTTTCCATCTGTTAACTACTCTAAACACTGAACAATTTTTTTCTAATGTCTCTGTGGCTCATTTGGTTATTAAGTTTCGACCTGTGTTTCCCTTGTCCGTGTTCCCCCCCGTGCTAAATAGTTTATCTTTGTCCACCCCTGTCAATTCTCCTCAGAATTGTGTAGGTGGTTATCATGTCTCCCCCATACTTTTCTATCATCCATGGACTTGAGGTTTAGCTCCCGTAGCCTTTCCTCGTAGCTCATACTTCTCAGTTTTGAGACTAGTCTGGTGACATACCTTCGAATCTTCTCTAACTTTGTCTTGTATTTAACTAGGTATGAACTCCAGGCTGGAGCTGTATACTCCCGGATTGGTCTGACATAGGTGGTATACAAGGTCCTAAACGATTCCTTACACAAATTTCTAAAGGCAGTTCTTATGTTGGCCAATTTAGCTCATGCTACTGATGATATCCTCTTGATGTGGGCCTCTGGGGACAGGTTCGGCGTGATATCAACCCCCAGATCTTTCCCTCTATTTGACTCTTGCAGGATTTCACCTTCCAGATGGTACCTCGTATTCACTCTCCTGCTCCATTCGCCTAATTTCATTACTTTACACTTTCCTGAATTCAACTTTAGTAGCCATTTTCTAGACCATTCCTCCAATTTGTCCAGGTCCAGTTTTCATGGATATGATACCAACATCAAATCATATATCAAATGTCACCCCTATTCCCACTGGATTTTGAAGAAGTCATAGACAGTATGCCTCTGCACTCTGCACCAGGCCCTGATTCCTGGAACTCTATATCAAGAACTGTAAAAAAAAAACACTATCACAGGCCCTTAACATTCTTTGAAGACAGAACCTAGATCCCTGACATACTAAAAACAGCAGAGATAGCACAACTCTATAAAGGAGGAAATAAGGCAGAGGCAAAAAATTACAGACCTATAGTACTAACATCACACATCATAAAAATCTTTGAAAGAGTGCTAAGAAATAAGATCACAAAATACATGGAATCCCAGCATCTCCATAACCCTGGACAACATGGTTTCAGAACAGAGCGCTCTTGCCTGTCACAGTTGCTGGACCACTATGACATGGCCTTCGATGCTATGGAAGACAAGCAAAACTCTGATGTAATTTCACACAGATTTCGCATAGACTTTTATTAATGTGACCATGGTGTTATTACACACAAAATACGTTCAAAAGGAATTACCGGAAAAATAGGCAGATGGATCTACAATTTCCTGACTAACAGAACCTAATGTGTAATAGTCAACAAAATTAAATCCGAACATCAATCGTGAAGAGCTCAGTCCCCCAGGGTACTGTGCTTGCTCCAGTACAGTCCCCCAGGGTACTGTGCTTGCTCCAGTACAGTCCCCCAGGGTACTGTGCTTGCTCCAGTACAGTCCCCCAGGGTACTGTGCTTGCTCCAGTACAGTCCCCCAGGGTACTGTGCTTGCTCCAGTACAGTCCCCCAGGGTACTGTGCTTGCTCCAGTACAGTCCCCCAGGGTACTGTGCTTGCTCCAGTACAGTCCCCCAGGGTACTGTGCTTGCTCCAGTACTTTTTCTCATCCTCATATCGGACACAGACAAGGACACAAACTATAGCACTGTATCATCCTTTGCAGATGACACTAGGATTTTTATGAGAGAAAACAACATAGAGGACACGGCAAATCTCCAATCAGGCGTAAATCAGGTCTTTCAATGGGCTACAGAAAATAAAATGGTAATTAATGATGATAAGTTTCAGCTCATGCGCTACGGAGAAAATGAAAATATAAAAATATAAAAACAGACACCACGTACAAAACGCAGTTAAATCCTAACATAGAACGAAAAAGCAATGTAAAGGATTTGGGTGTACTGATGTCGGAAGACCTTACCTTTAAAGAACACAATAAAGTAGCCGTCACAACTGAAAGAAAAATTACAGGTTGGATAACAAGATCCTTTCAAAGTAGAGATGGTTTTCCAATGATGATACTTTTCAAGACGCTAGTGCTTGAAAAGTATCTGTCATTGTGCAACAGTGTTCTAGAGTGGAATACTGTTGAACAATGACAGCCTCTTTCAAAGCTGGTGAAATTGCTGACCTGGAGAGCGTGCAGAGATCCTTTACTGCTAGAATCCACTCAGTAAAACATCTAAACTATTGGACCCGACTGAAATGCCTAAACCTGTATTCTCTTGAGTACAAGCGGAAGAGATACATAATAATTTACACTTGAAAAATATTACGAGGGACTGGTCCCAAACTTGTACACAGAAATAACACCAAATGAGACCAGAAGTGGTTGGGCTTTTGTATATCGGGACTACATTAGTTGTCTTCCAGCTTTCTGGTAGGTCTCCTGTTTCCTGTGACTTGTTGTACACCATAGAGAGAGGCACACTTAGTGCTTCTGCGCCTTCTTTTAGTATCCGTGGTGAGATTCTGTCAGGCCCAACAGCCTTTGTCACATTCAGTTCCAACAGATTCCTGTTGACCTGATCACTGGTGAGCTCAGTTTCATCCAAAGGTGCTTGTATGTACCTGCTTGTGAATGTAATATTAACATGTATATTTAATATGTATATGTATACGTAAGCTTAACAATTGTCTGACTAGTTTCACAAGAGTGCCATTGCTTAGCTAAATGAACTATGGGGTTCACTTCCTGAACCCATTATGTTCCTCTGTAACCCTTTCCACCACTGCCCACGAGATGGGTATGGGGTGCATAATAAATGAATTGAAAATGGACGGGTCGGGTGGGTTTAAAAAAAAAAAAGTAGCGATGACGTAGAGGGGGGTACATACTTTTCTCAGGTCTCAGACCCTACTCCACACACCACCAACTCTCAGACAATAGAGCCACAACATTCTCATCAGTGTCTATTTACCCAGAGTGCACTCTACCCTCAACCCCCCCCCCCCCCGCAAAAAAAGTAGCTTTGTCTTCTGTTGTGAAGTAGATTGTGTACTCTCCTCGCAGTTATTCTCCGGGTGAGGGGTGTGGTATTCCCTTGTGTGTATGTGTTTATATATATATATATATATATATATATATATATATATATATATATATATATATATATATATATATATATATATATATGTCGTACCTAGTAGCCAGAACGCACTTCTCTGCCTACTATGCAAGGCCCGATTTGCCTAATAAGCCAAGTTTTCATGAATTAATATATTTTCTCTATTTTTTTCTTATGAAATGACAAAGCTACCCATTTCATTATGTTTGAGGTAATTTTTTTTTATTGGAGTTAAAATTAACGTAGATATATGACAGAACCTAACAAACCCTACCTAACCTAACCTAGCCTATCTTTATAGGTTAGGTTAGGTAGCCGAAAAAGTTAGGTTAGGTAGTCGAAAAACAATTAATTCATGAAAACTTGGCTTATTAGGCAAATCGGGCCTTGCATAGTAGGCAGAGAAGTGCGTTCTGGCTACTAGGTACGACATATATATATATATATATATATATATATATATATATATATATATATATATATATATATATATATATATATATATCCCAATATTTTGTGCAAGTGATATATCTCATTTTATATGTTCTTGTGTTCGGTGAAGTAATGATACATATTTTGGAACGTCCTGGTGTATTGAGTAGTGACATGTCCTCTGGTATATATCGGGGCTTGGGTGTAGTGGTATATCATATGGTATATGTAAGTGTTTTGTTTAAGTGCATGTCCCTTTTTATTTAGCCAGATGCTGGGTGCATTGGTATGCCGTTTAGTATGTGCCAGCATATGGTGTATGCTTCTGTATATTGAAGTGACTGGTGCACTAATATAGCCTATAGTGCACAAGTGTTGGTATATAATTTGGTATAACCGTGGATTTGGAGTAAGGGTCAATGTTATTGGTGCAATGAAATATATCCCGTTTTCTCTATTATAATAGAAATAGACCCTTTAGCTAATCTCATAAGCCTATCTCTTGAGTGCCTATTTTACTGCCAAGTAAAGAGAGGCATCAGGTGAAAGGAAACGAGCCCAACCGCTGCTATCCCACCCGGAGATTGAACCCGGGTCCGTCAGTTACAAACCGAGGACGTAAACCACTGCTACAACACCCCTTGATACTTAAATTAAATTTAACTAAATTAAATTAGTTAAATTCTAGGGGCCTGACAGCTGAGTGGACAGAGCTTCGGATTCGTAGTCCTGAGGTTCCGGGTTCGATCCCCCGGAGGAGGCGGAAACAAATGGAGAGTTTCTCTAGAGCAGTAAATAGGTACCTGGGAGTTAGAGCTGCTACGGGCTGCTTCCTGGGGGCATGTAACAAATAGGAGGACTAGTCGAGGACCGGGCCGCGGGGACGCTTAAGACCCGAAATCATCTCAAGATAACCTCAAGTTTGTGTGTGAGAGAGAGGAAGGAGGATGGGAATTATCAGTGTGAGGCAACGGGAAAGAGAGAAAGAGACAGAGAGAAAAACTGGAATGAGTAAAGATATGGAAGGACAGAAAATAAAATCAGAATAAAAAAGAATGAAAATAAAATAAAAATTAAGTGTGAAAATGTAGAGTGAACAGCGGAAGTGCCGAGGAACGGGAAAGATAAAAATAAGGAAATGAACATCCAGTAGTATGATGGAGAGAGGTATAGAGAGGATGCAGAAAGAATAAAGAGTACAGAGAGATGATGGAAAGGAGGGAGATAAAAGATGAAACAAGGAAGAGGAGGATGTTGTGAAGAGAGAAGTGGATGATTCTCCCTTTCATTGTGTACCTCCCGCAGGCAACTGATGAGGACAATAGTGAGGAAGAGGCAGGGAGGGAGGGTGAGGGACCGAGAGTGGGTGAGGGAGAGACTGAGAGTGGGTGAGGGAGAGACATGAGAGTGGGTGAGGGAGGGACATGAGAGTGGGTGAGGGAGGGACATGAGAGTGGGTGAGGGTGGGACATGAGAGTGGGTGAGGGAGGGACATGAGAGTGGGTGAGGGAGGGACATGAGAGTGGGTGAGGGAGAGACATGAGAATGGGTGAGGGAGAGACATGAGAGTGGGTGAGGGAGAGACATGAGAGTGGGTGAGGGAGAGACATGAGAATGGGAGAGGAAGAGACATGAGAATGGGAGAAGAAGAGACATGAGAGTAGGTGAGGAAGAGACATGAGAATGGGTGAGGGAGGGACGGAATCTTAATGAGGAAGGGATTGAAGGAGTGATAGGGGTAAGGGAGAGAGAGAGAAATAGAGCTGAGGACAGGACAATTAAATTTTTTTTAGTAAAATGCGGGTTCAAGAAGTGAATATAGTTTAAAGGTATCCTCACTACGGATGTATACAGTATAATAGGATTTACCAAATCGCCTTTCCTTGAAAGTGAGCTACATAATTCCCCTGAAGCTGCAGTTCCAACAGCCTAGCTGATCAAGCTGTCAACCAAACCTAACCTAATGTAACCCTAGCCCAAACCTACCATAATCTAACCTAGGGGAACCTAACCTAACAATACATATATACAGCTTTAACAATCAGAAAACGAGATGTGTGTGAGAAACACCTTTGTACAGTTTTTACTACGTGTCCGTTCCAAAGTCACTTTCTTTGTCTCACCGCCGATTATTTACAGCACCTTTGAGTCTATGCAAAGGTCCTCTCAAGTCTACCAAATCTCTACGACAGCCCTGTGATTGATTGATTGTTTATTGTGCACCCCATACTCATCCTGTGAGCGGTAGCGCAAAAAGCATTACAGAGGGCACAAAAGGTTTTTATCCTGTGTGAGATCTCCCACACTCTTGTATTATTTCTGGGTCAGTCAAATTTCTCAGGTATTGAACACGATGAACTCTACGCAGAACCTCTTGTGATACATACCTCTTGTGTCTTGTGCCTCTGTAGGTCCTATAATAAATTTAATTCCTCTAATTTACCTTTAATTTAGGTCTTATTCTCTCAGTGAAGAGTACAGGTGCCATAGGCACACTCGGAGAAATTGTTTGAACATCAGAGGTCCACAGCTGTTTAACACCCTCCAACCAAGCAGTAGAAATATTGCTGGAACGAAGGTGGATGTATTCAAGGAGCGCTTAGATAAGTTCTTGCAAGCAGTGCCGGACCAACCAGGTTGTAGTGGATATGTGGGCCTGCAGGCTGCTCCAAACAACAGCCTGTTGGATCAAGTTACCATAAGTCGAGCCGGGCCTCGGGTCGGGCTCGGTGAGTAGAAGACCTCCCAGAACCCTCTCCAGGTATAACCTTAAATTAATTTTCCTATACGACCATAAATTTAGGTCTATATAATTATAAATGTCGGTTTATATAACCATAAATTTAGGTCCTATATAACCATAAATTTAGGTCCAATATAACCAGAAATTTAGGTCCTATATAACCATAAATTTAGGTCTAATATAACCAGAAATTTAGGTCCCATATAACCACAATTTTAGATGCTATGTAATTATAAATTTAGGTCCTATATACCAAAAATGTAGGTCCTATATATAACCATAAATATATATCCATCACCCCTACATCAGTACGGGTCTCTCCTCAACTTTTGGTAATAACCCGCCCTATATTTAGGGCCTGTCACAACCCCTATTAAATGGCCTGCATCCCCTCTCTCCTACAAATCCTTGCTTGTCTCTAGGAACCCCTCTATGATGTCACTGTGCCGCCTGGACCATGCACTCTCGGTTTGCCACTCCGTAAAAAAGTGCAACGGTTTCGCCTAATCAGATAGGTACGAACCCACGCACCTAACCTATCGATTCTAGTCTGCCTCATGTCCTATAATGTCCTTAGTTATTGACCTATATTACTCTCTCCTCCCTCATATTGTCCTCACAACATACGCCACTACCAACATACTCCACCCCCAACATACCACATCCCTCAACATATCCCAACGTGCTCTATCCCAAGATACCTCCACCCCTGAACATAACTCATCCTCCCTAACCCTCCTTATGCTTGCATCAATGCTACCTCTCTATTTATACAAAGGCACAATCACTGCTTCCATTCAATCCTAGGCGCCCGGCTCTCTTTCAAGGCTCTCAGGAAAATTACATGAAAATACTTGCATGCTGCCACATCCCCTCCTTCTCTCTCTCTCTCTCTCTCTCTCTCTCTCTCTCTCTCTCTCTCTCTCTCTCTCTCTCTCTCTCTCTCTCTCTCTCTCTCTCTCTCTCTCCGCCTTTCGTTTTTCCTCTGAAATTATTGCTTCTCCCCACTCTTGGAACTTTCCCACAGGCTTCCCACTCCGCCTCTCTCAAATCCCTGGTTATGTTGTTGTATAGAATCCTCTTCAGCATTGAGACACGATCACTACATTCGTCAGCTCCCAGAATATCCCGACTAACACTGTGTTAAGTACCTCGTACGACCTATGTGTTAAGTACCTCGTACGACCTAACGTTCATTCTAATGCATTCATCTTCAGAGGAGATATCGTAGCATCATTTCTCAGATATTCGTCTCTTCTTCTCTCCGTCATCTTAACACATCATTTAATTACACCAGTTTCTTCCTGTTATGTGAATGCTGCCTTCCTCCCTCCCTTGTCTGTACAGTTCAAAATTATTACTTTTTTTTAGCTTTGTCTTTTTTAACTCGCTTAATAACATTACTACATTTTTTACTAATTACCTTACTCCATTTTTTAATAATCTTACACCATATTCTGTTAATAACCTTACTCCATTTTCTGTTAATAACCTTACTCCATTTTCTGTTAATAACCTTACTCCATTTTCTGTTAATAACCGTACTCCTTTTTTCTGTTAATAACCGTACTCCATTTTATGTTAATAACATTACTCCATTTTCTTTTAATACCTATCCTGTATTTTTATTAATTATTCATGTATTTGCATTGTAATATATACACAATATATACATTGTAATATATACGAACGAGAGAGGAACACGTTCCTCTCTGCCTCTCTACTAGCCTATATTCAGGGAGATCTCTTCAAGGGAATGGATAGAGAGCGACTACATAATTAGTGCTATTATTTACTCTCTATCCATGGTTAAGTTAAAGTTACTTAAAGTTAAGGTTCAGGTAGGTTAAATTAGGTTTCATTACATTTGGTTACATTATTATGGTGTATTATTGACAATGTGAAATATGAATCCAAAAACTATTTCATTGTGCCCGAGAATTCCGTTAGAGGAAGTCAAATTCTTCAAAGAGAAAAACGTTTTCAGCATACAATTTTTATATTTTAAACCAATGATTAGTAATACAATAAAGTTTTAATTTGGGAATAATCTCTGTTTATGGCAAAGATTCATTTGCCAGTTTAGATGCAGACTATTACTGGAACCGTAATATGCTTTCAGATCATCACAAATATCTCCATAACTATCCAGGTGGCTTTATTAACACTGGATGATGATGATAATTAATAATAGTAATAATAAACCTAATTACTGCTAATAATAATAATGATATCAGTGTATGGTAATCATCATGAAACCAGGAATAATCATCAACCATCACCATCATCACCACCACGGCGCATATTAATATAATTAGCGAATGGGAATAGGGGGAGGGACAGAAAATGCGGGAATATTACAGAAAGGAATAATTAATGCCAAACTCATGGCCCGGGTCGACGGAGGAATTATGCAAAGGGCTGCTTGAAGAGAAACCCGGCAAAGGGTGACACGAAATAAGGAATAAGGAGAGGGGAGAATATCGACAGACTGAGGGGATTGATTAAGGGAAAGAGGGAAGAGGGGACAACCAATAAAGGGGACGCGGCAAATAGACAAGAACATAGAGAGGGAGCATTAGAGAACTTGCGATAACGAATATGATAGGACAAAAAATATGAATAAAGGGGGAGGAAGCAGGATGCTATAAGAGGGGAGAAGGGTTGGTAGTGGTGGGAAGGGGAGAAGGGGTGGTATTGGTGGGGGAAGGGAGAGGGGTGGTAGTGGTGGGAAGGGGAGAAGGGGTGGTATTGGTGGGGTAAGGGAGAGGGGTTGGTAGTGGTGGGAAGGGGAGAAGGGGTGGTATTGGTGGGGGAAGGGAGAGGGGTGGTAGTGGTGGGAAGGGGAGAAGGGGTGGTATTGGTGGGGTAAGGGAGAGGGTTGGTAGTGGTGGGAAGGGGAGAAGGGGTGGTATTGGTGGGGTAAGGGAGAGGGGTGGTAGTGGTGGGGGAAGGGAGAAGGGTTAGTAGTGGTGGGAAGGGGAGAAGGGGTGGTATTGGTGGGGTAAGGGAGAGGGATGGTAGTGGTGGGGGAAGAGAGAAGGATGGTATTGGTGGTATCTGTTGGGGAAGGGGGTAGCTAGAGGAACGACTCAAGACAGTTAGAGATCCTGTGGCAGTTATCTACAACTGAACACCAACACTGGCACTAGTTACGAGCTGATGTGTCGCCCTACAGGAACGGGAGGCGGGTGATAAAGGGCATCTCCTTTCCTGGTCGTTCGTCAGGCCGTTCGTGGTGTTGCAGTTAATGCATAAACTCAGATATGATTGAATTTAAGGTAAGACACACATGAGCTGAGGTTGAACTCGAATTCCATTGAATACCAGTTGTTTTTAGCGGCACTTCGAACGATTGCACTTTTTAACTTAAAGTCTGACATATATATATATATATATATATATATATATATATATATATATATATATATATATATATATATATATATATATATATATATAATCTTAAGTGGTGGACGAATGATGGCTGTTAGTTCAAATGTGGGATGGAAGAGGAAGGAGAACTGGGATGGGGGATTGTGTTGTGGGACGGGGTTCCATGGTAGAAGCAGGATTGGAGGAAAGTAGAAGTAGAAGCAGGAAAGTTGGAGTCAGTGGGAGGTACCAGTAGAGGGGTGGGCTTCGTTACTAACAGTATTGTGCAGCTTGCGGGCAGGCTGGTCGTGGGGGTTGGCAGTGCACTAACCTGAAATAAACAACTATGGGTCCGGTTATGTCTTGCATGTAAAGAGATAACAGTGTACTGTAGAGTTCCCAAATTATATCAATTGTTAAACATGTTTTGTAGTCCCGTACACTAAACATGTAGATTTTCCAGATTCAGTCAATCTTGTGAATTTGTAATGAGGTTAATTATACTTTCCTCAAGATTGTAGAATTTCTGAGAAATTCTTCTACAGTGGATAGGAATTCCCTCGTGACTACATACTCAGAAATTTGAGAGAAATCCAAACAGAAAATAAGGGACACCTAGGAAGGTGGACACATAAATTAACTGCAAAAGGAAATCATAGTGGAAATCAATAAGGAAGAACTAATAAAACATACAGATATAATCACCATAGAAAATGTAAAAATGTACTAAATACACTACAGGTAAATGTCCCTCTGATAGTTCCAAAATTTTACACCCAGAACTGGATACAAATTTTATTAAACAAGAAAGAATATGGCAGAGACTGTCCAGCTGTTCGTATCATAGAAACTAGTAATAGTAATAAATAGGCGAATAAAACTAAAAGAACGCCATTATGAGTAGAACTATTAAGGGGAAAGCACCAAGTCATTACGACTATATAGCACTTGGAAGAGGTCAGGATAAGGATTTGGGATGGGACGGAGGGGGGGGGGGAGGAATAGTGCCCAACGACTTGGACGGTCGGGGATTGAACGCCGACCTGCATGACGCGAGACCGTCGCTTGACCGTCCAGCCCAAGAAGACAAACATAACCATTTTGAGTTATGTTTGCCTCAACTATACATGCCAGGAAGATTTTTTTTTAGTAATGGAAAGAGGAATAGAATTGGGAGAAATGTGAAAACTCTAGCACCAACTCTTGTCAAATGTTAGTGTCCCCCTCTACCACAACCTCTGATATTAACACCAAGTATAACACTGAACACTTGTACAAATACGATAACATGTTTCCTGTTTGCCAACAGACAAGGTATCCAAACAGGCAAAACTAAGCCCATGTCATAACTGGGCTGCTAATTGAGGTACATGCATTATTTGCAGCCCTAACGGAAGCCCTCGTTGATGACTACAATGACGGCGAAAATAGGGATACCAAAATACTATCATTTCACGTGTGACAGAAAACACAGCTTGCAGGACGGCGTCAGCCTGTACATCACAAACACTCGCCTGTGATGAGCTGCTGAACACCTCAACGATATGGTGAAAGTGCTCATAAGAAAAACAGAATTCTTAATGTGGTTGTCCTCGTATTGTGACCAGATGCATACCCTCAGCAGTATACACACCAACTATTGAAAACATTTAATTTTTTTTTTTAATTTTGCCCCGATGGGCGAGTTTATTGGGCAGCGTCACTCATCTTGTGAGTGGACACACCGCCATAGTGACAGTATTGGGCAGCGCCACTCATCCTGTGAGTGGACATAACGCCATAGTGACAGTATTGGGCAGCGCCACTCATCCTGTGAGTGGACACACCGCCATAGTGACAGTATTGGGCAGCGCCGCTCATCCTGTGAGTGGACATACCGCCATAGCAGCATGTACAACACTCCCCAATAGGAAGAAAACCCGCTGGGTTGTTAATCCTGTTAGGATGGTATTGTAAACAGAATACGCCTTACAATGCCTTACAAACTTAGCACAAAACGTCATCGTGCTTGATGATAGACAAATGACCTCTTATAGATGTGAGATATTTGCCTTAAACAAGCAAACAGCAGAACGCACTAGAAAATACCCTAGACCTTATTTATGCAATGATGAATTGACTAGAAACAGGGATTACAAGTACATGCTACTCAGATCACAACCTAATCGAAGTTCAGGCAAGCATGAAATGGCATCAAATCACTCTATAGAAAGAAAAGGTAACATTAAATATTTGGGAGTAATAATGTTGGAAGACTTTATTTTGAAGAACGCAGTAAAAGAGCTGTCACAACTGCAAGAAAAATGACAGAGCATTTCAAGTATGGAATGCCAAACCAATGATGGTACTTATAAGACACTAGTCCTCTCTAGGGGGTGGAATATTGTTGCACACTAACATCCCCATTCCTTGATAAATTGCTGACTTGGAGAAGGTGCAGACATCTTTTACAATCGAAATTCATTCATTAAATCATCTAAATTATTGGAAACGTTTAAAATTTCTCAAACTATTTTTCCCCTAGAACGCAGGCGAGAGAAATACATAATAATTTACACTCGTTCCAATTCTGGAGACGGAAGTAACTTCACATGAGACTAGGAGGCATGGCAGGCTGTGCAGAGTGGCTCCGATGAAAAGCAGAGGTGTAATAGGTTCGCTGAGGGGGGAACTCTGTCATCATCATGGGGTCCAAGACCAACCCATCCTCTTATAAATAACGTCGCCTTTGGCCAAAAATGGACGTAATTTTAAATGAAATCGACTCACGAAAGTGATGTACTGTCCCGTTTTCTGTTTGAGTCGTCCTGCTTACTCGGAAAGGTTAGGAGAGGAAACTTTCAATTAACATTTTTCATGACGTTTTGAAACTTAAGGAAAATTTCCTGCCCTCCTAACCTACTAGAGGACCCTTAACTTACTGTTTTGGGGAAAAAATCCAAAATTTATTTTCCATTTTTTTTTTTCATTTTGAAATTACGTCCATTTTCGGCCATACGGACAAATGGCCGAAAGCGACGTAATTGCTAAATGGACAGGTTGCCAAGACTGTCCAATATTCTCTTTAAACATAAGGGGCATAGCTAGCCGACCTCACGGTGTTCAAAAGAGAACGTGATAAACACTTCCTAAGGATACCTGATTAATCAGGCTGTGACTATTACGTCAGGTCGCAAGCAGCTGCGTCTAACAACCTGATTGGCCAGACCATTATCTGGGAGGCCCAGTCAGAAACCGTGCCGCGAGGACATTGATTCCCGGAACCATCAAAAGGTAAGATAGTAACAAACCAGTTTCATTGGCAGTTCTGTGCCTCTGTGCTTGGGAGTGTGGCTCTGTAGTGGCAGTATGACACTGTAATTGATGATAGTGAGACGCTGTGGTTGATAGTGTGGTGCTGGGTGATAGTGAGGCTGTCAAGTGTGATGCTACTGTTACTGATAGTTTAGCTCTCAGTGTGGTGCTGTGGCGCTTAGATCAGTGTGGTGAAAAACTGGGGGTTGGGTTCCCCCTTCGCTAATGTCCCGAGCACATCTTTTGTCAAGGATGTTCACTGGGCGCTCTAATGCCTATTATCCTCTAATTGTCCCTTTCCTTTACCGTTCTGCCACGCTGCTTCTCGCAACCACTTCAATTTGGTCTTTGTGGTAGTGATGGTGGTGGTGATGGTTGTGGTGGTGGTGGTGGTGGTGGTGACTGGGATTGGTGGTGGTTGGAGGGACGAGGGTAGTGGTTGTGACTGTGGTAATGGCTTGATGGATGTGGTGGGGATCGAGGTGGTTGTGGCTACTTACCTCGTGTGGTAGTTCCAGGAAGCGAGGCTAACAACCTGCTGCACCTTGTTAGCTCCTCAAATATCTCTTGAAATGTCTTCCAGCATGATTGCTTCAATGTCTTCTGCTTTTCCCCACTGTTCTCTGCGGATTCTAATCTCATAAAGATTCCAGTGTTGATCACGAAGGATGATTCGGCACTTTAATTTGTCATCATCTTGGTTTATAAACACGATAAAGAATATAGGAACAGGTACTCTGAAGAATGGAACCTTCACCAAGAAGGCTCCTTAAATTTATTTTCTTGACTATTACCTAAAATAGTCAACATGACAAGTATGACAACGTGACAAGGTCATGACAAATATGACAACATGACAAGGGCATCTATGACAATTACATTGTCATAGATGCCCTTATTATGAGTTTATGTGAAGGCCAAACATGTAACAAACACTTGTTTCGATCGTCGTCTATTTCTGATCTTCCCGACAACAAGTCATTTGTAGCCACCATACAAACGCGCTACACCGCCCAGAAAATATTTTAGTTTACGCGGGAGATGTGAATGTTGCACGGTTTTCGTGTCATTTTAATTATGGAGAAATTCACAGAGAAGATTTTTGTCTTAGTCTTGCTAAATATGGTGATCGTGTCGGCAGAGCGGGAGGTAGCTTCCCGCCTAGAGCAGCGACACTGGCATAGCCAGATGCACTGAGAGACGTAATTGGTGGAAGGTGCACGGCTGCAACCAATCAACATGTAACCCCGAGATCACGTGACTGGCGTGCCGAAATACGAGGCGGTTCATTGGCTCTGAGAGCGCCACTGTTGCTCATGACTTTCGGGAGGAGGAGAGCTGTAGACCTCTGAAGTACGTGAGGAGTGACCGGTGGCTTTTTGACAAGGTAATTACGTCGGTGAAGACTTTGCAGTCACAAGGTGTGCGGAAAGACCTGGTGAGGGTGGCTTCTCAGCCTAGTAAGGTCATCGAAGACATCAACCACCGGTGCACCTGCCTGGGGTGTGCTGGCCAGCTGCAAAATGGGCTATATTGGTTCCCAGTATCATAAGACTTTGTGTGCTCGAAAATATATAACATGTTGTGGTATTTGGCCTTTTTTCTAGCGATGATATTTGTGAGAGGTCACAGGGGTTGTGTCCTGCTCTAGTCTCAAAGGTGCGGGTTCAATGTTGACTTTCTTTCACCTCTTCCTTTGTGTTTATTGTGGGTCTATGTTTGTGCTCGTGTTTATTATTGGCTGTTGACGTTTTCCAAAGTTCTTTTACTCTAGCCTGTGGTCAGCCTTCCCTGGTGGTTGTTAGGTCTGTGAGGCTGTGTGTCCTCGTAGCCAGAAGGTCCATATAGCCATCACAGCCAGGCTGATCCGTTACCTCCTGCAGAAACGTTTCAGTTTTCTATTTGACAGCTTTCACTGCTAGTTGCTCTGGGTGGAAAAATATAAAAGTTTTGGATCTGATTTTACCTTTAGTGTGATGATAGCAATTATGTCCTGTTAATTTTTCCTGATTTTTCCATATTTACACACTAGCATCTGGCGTAATATCTGCAAAAGTTTTTATTTTCTTTTGTTCGATTCTTCTTATTTTGTAAATACAGACAATTTATTTTCGTTACCTATAATTGAAACCAGAATTTCAGTTGAGCACATCTTCTGTTACTAGTTAAAATATGTGCGATATTGATTTTGTTTATATCAAGGTTTGTGTAAAAAAAAAATTGCATTTCTTCCAGTGTCTTCGTTCTCTGTTTTGTGGCGCATTCTGTCTATTGGTTTACCTGACACCAATATCATTGTGTTGCTTCCAGTGTCCAGCAAATGCTCAGCAGGTAGTCATGAAGGACCCTTCATCATCTTTACAACTATAACGTCTTTCAGAAATTCCTTTATCTTTGGGAAAGTGAGATAACCATTATTGCGGAGTGAATAGTCTGCTCTGGCATTCACTTCTACCATTTTCTGTTGGACTGGCGGTGTGAAAAATTTCTGGAGGTATATTATTTGTAAGATCTGTCCATTAGTTCTTTTTGGAAGGGTGGGGGAGAGACTGCTTCCGTGGGGAAAATAATGTTTTTTGTGGTGGTGACTGTGGGGGAGTGGGGAGGGTTATCTTATCTTGAGGTTATCATGAGATGATTTCGGGGCTTTTTAGTGTCCCCGCGGCCCGGTCCTCGACCAGGCCTCCACCCCCAGGAAGCAGCCCGTGACAGCTGACTAACACCCAGGTACCTATTTTACTGCTAGGTAACAGGGGCATAGGGTGAAACAAACTCTGCCCATTGTTTCTCGCCGGCGCCTGGGATCGAACCCAGGACCACAGGATCATAAGGCCAGCGTGCTGTCCGCTCGGCCTACCGGCTCCCGGTCGATTATGGTGTGGAGTCAAGGGTGATTATGGTAATGGGGTAATGGTGACTGGTGGTGGTGACTATATTGGTGGATACTGTTGTGGGGGGGGGGTTGGAGATAATAGCGGCGACTGTGATTATTGTGAAAGTGTTAGCAGTTCCCAAAGTTTGCCAGTGCAGGCTAGTAGACTAGACTCACATTTCATGTTTTCTCCTGATTCCATGTATGACTGACCATTAGATGAGCTTATAGCTAGCTCTTGGTCTATATTCTGTAATTCTTCTTATAGAATACTTGAAAGGGTACCTGGTGGTGCCCGGGTGCAGTCTCTCTCTCTCTCTCTCTCTCTCTCTCTCTCTCTCTCTCTCTCTCTCTCTCTCTCTCTCTCTCTCTCTCTCTCTCTCTCTCTCTCTCTCTCTCTCTCTCTCCCCCCCCCCGCTAGTTTCCACCTTCCAACCACAACTGTCTTACCCTCGCCACCATGCACTCCACCACCTACTAGCCCACAACTACCACAATCTCACCACAACCCCGAACTTTATAATCAGTGTCTGCCATTACCCCACAAACACAATCTACCACTATCCCACAATCTACCAATACCTCAAGCACACCCTACCACTACATCAAACACAACCTACCACTACCCCCACAACCACAATCTACCACAACACCAACCACCACGATACCTCAACCCTCCCAGTAAGCCAGGGCCTGGCCCTCTGATGAAAATATACACCCTCGCGAGTCTCTCAACTGCAGACTGAAGGACTACTAACCAATTCCCCTCTGCGAAATAGAAGCTAGAACTAATCTGCCACTTTGGTCGCCTCTCGGCGCTTGTGTTAACGTCTACGTCAACGTCTGTATGAATGCGTCAGTGTCTGCGTTCAGACGTATCCGTATGTATCATATATAATTGTCCAGATTCCAGCACTACCTGGAAACTCTTCCCATCTTGAGAGTAATTATTCTTGGATGCGTTTCCGTATAGGCACAAGACCTAGAAACTGTTTCACAGACTAATATGCCTTTTAAAGTGTTCTATGTAAACATTCCAACAAGTTCTGGAAGTTGTTATACGAGTTTGTGAACTTTTCCTACAAACTCAGGAACTTACGATGTGTATTAGAGCCTTTTGATGGATTACACCTTGGGAGGAGGGCAACATGTGTTGAGGGGAAGGGGGGGAGGTAGTGCACACACGCTCATGTACACACACACACACACACACACACACACACACACACACACACACACACTACGGTTGAGAGGCGGGACCAAAGAGCCAGAGCTCAACCCCCGCAAACACAACTAGGTGAGTACACACACACACACACACACACACTACGCTTGAGAGGCGGGACCAAAGAGCCAGAGCTCAACCCCCGCAAACACAACTAGGTGAGCACACACACACTCACACACACACACACACACACACACACACACACACACACACACACTACGGTTGAGAGGCGGGACCAAAGAGCCAGAGCTCAACCCCCGCAAACACAACTAGGTGAGTACACACACACACACACACACACACACACACACACACACACACACACACACACACACACACACTACGCTTGAGAGGCGGGACCAAAGAGCCAGAGCTCAACCCCCGCAAACACAACTAGGTGAGCACACACACACACACACACACACACACACACACACACACACACACACACAGTCAGGACAGAGATCGTGATGAATTGCAAATGAATTTGAATATAATCCAAAAGTGGTCTGAAAAATGGATAGCTAGAATTTAACCCAGCCAAATGCAAAGCTATGCGGGTTGGAACAGGAGTGCGATGACAAGCAGTTTTAAGATGAAAGGAAGACAGATTCTTCAATTAGATACGGAGAAAGACTTGGGGAGTGGACACAACCCCAACTCTCATGCCAGAAGCCATCATTAGCATAATAACAACAGCTGCATAATATGGCTTACTGGCTCACGTCCGTGTATCCTTCAGAAACTTGGATAAAGTGGCTGCTATATACAGTGAACGTCTGTTCCTTACTTGAATATGCATCCCCGGCATGGAACTCTAACCTGAAAAATGACAAGTATAAACTAGAAAAGGTCCAAAGATATGCAAGACGACTCGTTCCTGAGCTGAAGGGAATGAGCTACGAGGAAAGACTGATGGAACTAGACCTTACTACGCTGGAGGAAAGGAGAGATAAGGTGGATGTAACATCAACATACAAAAGTCTTAAGGGAAAGTAACAAGGTAGCCAAAGCATTGTTTTAAAGCTAGAAACAGCAGAACGAGGGGTCACAGACGGAAACTAGAGGTGCAGATGAGTCTGAGACTTCAGAAACAAGTTGTTCAACGTAGGAGCTCTCGGTAAGTGGAATGGGTTGTTAGTCGCAGAAGTTGCTGAAGCTAATTAGATTTAAAAAATTCAATGTAAATATGAGAAAAACGTGAGAAACGAGTCACTGCAGTAACATAAGAACGTTCGGAAGGCGGGGCCAGGAGCCTAGATCGACTCTGAAAGCACATCTAGGTGAGTACACGCACGCACACAGCAATAGGGACATACACATCATCCTTAAGACAGCCATCAAGGAGCTAGTTAATGTCAATTTCAATATTCATTGTTAAATTTATTTGATATCAAATGATCCCTTTGCTTATCTTGATTTTTGTCGAGGAGATTAGGTCCTCATTGGTCAATCCAATCTGTAACCAAAGTCGAGGGTTCGATTCCTGCGCAGAACGGTACGTTTCTGTATCTTTCCATATGCCTAATGCCTCAGTTCACCTAGCAGTAATTTGGTACTTGGGAGTTAGGCGACTGTTGTGAGTAGTATCCTGGAAAAGGTGAGTCGGGGAGATACCAGGAGGTCGTACTAGGAGAGCCTGAGTATGCTTAACAGTCTTCCTCGTCCCAACAACGGAAAAATAAATATACTTGCACAAAGGCAGTTGAGTTCTATTGTGTATGGCAATACCCCCCATTTTCTAAATTTGTCACTAAGTAAAACTACAACTATTTTGCCTAACTACAAACGTACGAACCCAAGAAACTCCCCCTAACCTATTGCAGCCAATGCATAGAAAATGTCAATATTCCTGTACTTTAATTTTTAGTTATACATCGAACTTTTAATGTATTGGTCATATCCGTAAGAAAATACGGCGGAGTGGGTGAGAGGATAGGTTGGGGGCTATGGGCTATGTTTAATCCGGCCTGTATACTGATGAAGTGGCACCTTGTTTAGTGCCAGAGTGCCAAGTACATCATGTGGGCAGCATCGTCGCTGTGTATGCCATGTATGAATGCATTACCCGGTATAGACATAGATAAGGGTAGCTTCCCGCATGTTTCCACGGTGCCAAGATCAACATATGCATACATATGTTGGCATCTAGGCACCAATCGCCAACTGTGCGACCCAGCAGTGATTGGGTATTTGGTTGTTAAACGATTGGCGGGTCGTATTTCAGGGGGGGGGGGGGACTGGTGGGTATAGGACTTTCTACAAGCCATGAGAAGGGAAAAGCTTCCAGCCTGCTAGTCCAACCACTTGGGCTGGACGGTAGAGCGAGTCTCGCTTCATGCAGGTCGGCGTTCAATCCCCGACCGTCCAAGTGGTTGGGTACCATTCCCCTATCCCCCTCCGTCCCGTCCCAAATCCTTATCCTGACCCCTTCCCAGTACTATACAGTCGTAATGGCTTCGCACTTTCTCCTGATAAGTTCCCTTCCCTTCCCCTTCTCAGCCTGCTAACAGCAGTCGTCTGTTCCTGTACCCGCCTGTGAAAAATTTAATATATTGTTTTCGTGCGTGCCTTAAGGAGCTTGCTTTCACGCACTAAATAACAATTGGTTAATGAGAAAATCCTTTTTGGAGCCATGCGATGCTATCTTATTTACGTCCTGAGTCGACACCAGACCCTGATTGGCTGAGCAAAGCCTAGTTGGCTAGACTCGGCTTATCAAATGGGCTGATATTTTTTTTTCTCGTTTCAGATATTCGCAGGAATTGTTATAAATATCGCGGTATTGGCATCTTTGAATGATTAGTAGAATGGTTATTTAATATCGATTGGATTTACAATATTCAGTTTTAAGGATTAATTGGCCTCTTAGGGTTAGGTGAGGCTGTTAGTTTTAGTTCGAAATATTCAAAAAACATATAATATGTGCTGAATTGATTGTATGTTGTTACTACGTAGGGGAAAGAAATTAGAGGAAATTCGCTATTTAATGACTTCAGCTGAAAAGCACCACGCACACACACACACACACACACACACACACACACACACACACACACACACACACACACACACACACACACACACACACCTGTATAGGGGGCCTGGTAGCCTGGTGGATAGCGCGCAGGACTCGTAATTCTGTGGCGAGGGTTCGATTCCCGCACCAGGCAGAAACAAATGGGCAAAGTTTCTTTCACCCTGAATACCCCTGTTACCTAGCAGTAAATAGGTACCTGGGAGTTAGTCAGCTGTCACGGGCTGCTTCCTGGTGTGTGTGTGGTGTTGGAAAAAAAAAGTAGCTAGTAAACAGTTGATTGACAGTTGAGAGGCGGGCCGAAAGAGCAAAGCTCAACCCCCGCAAACACAACCAGGTGAATACACACACACACACACACACACACACACACACACACACACACACACACACACACACACACACACACACACACACACACACACACTAATAATAAGAATAGCGATGTCTTCTATTTGCGTGTGTAATGTGGAGCATCTTAATTACGATCTGGCGGGTGGAGGGAGGCGGGGGGGGGGACCCCCTTACCAAGACTCGTAGCCTCGTCCGCCACTATTTTTGTAACGGACTGAAATTTGGTCACACACTTTCTTCACGAGAAAACTTCAACCTTATCCTCCTAAAATGGTAGTAGTGCCTGTAGAAACGATTGGGGTCGAGCGTACAAAAGGGGGACGGTTGCAACCAATCTTCGTGTCTTGTACTAGTGATCTTTAGAGGCCACGAAAAAAAAAAAATGCCTTCCTATAGGCCTATTATAGTGCATATATGTGCCTGCAATGATACGC
This sequence comes from Procambarus clarkii, assembly GCF_040958095.1. NCBI lineage: Eukaryota > Metazoa > Arthropoda > Malacostraca > Decapoda > Cambaridae > Procambarus > Procambarus clarkii. The sequence goes on from NC_091212.1 coordinate 22,981,141, forward strand.
CATTAGAGGTAAGAAATATACGCCTTGGACAGATTAGTTGAAGGTCTTCAGTTTTGAACCATTTTGGGCTTATTCAGCACAAAACGTGATTTTTTTTCATGCATAAGTCTCTTTTTTTTTTTTTGGACGATCGATCAAATAGTTGCTTTAAGTACTATTGTTATCATTGGAGGTTGGGCTAAAATAAATTAGCATTATTTTTGCTTCGTAATTTTTTTTTTATTCTTAAAACCCGCAACAGAGGTTTAATGTATATATATATATTTTTAAGCCTTTCTCTTAATGCTACTCAAAATTTAAGCGCTGTCGACTCAAGCGTTCAGATTGTTGTCGTTTAGGGAATATATAACGCCTAAATGTGGACGCTTCCACGGATCTACGAGAAAGTGTAGACACTTTCTTATATGACAAAGAGTGCTGGGAAGACGAGACACCGCGAGCGTAGCTCTCATCCTGTAACTACACTTAAGTAATTACACACACACACACACACACACACACACACACACACACACACACACACACACACACACACAGACACACAGCCGGGAGCCGGCCGGCCGAGCAGACAGCACACTGTGCGCGTGATCCTGTGGTCCCGGGTTCGATCACGGGCGCCGGCGAGAAACGATGGGCAGAGTTTCTTTCACCCTATGCCCCTTTTATCTATCAGTAAATAGGTACCTGGGAGTTAGTCAGCTGTCACAGGCTGCTTCTTGCGGTGTGTGTGGAGGGGGAATAGTAGTAGTAGAAACAGTTGATTGACAGTTGAGAGGCGGGCCGAAAGAGCAGAGCTCAACCCCCCGCAAGCATAACTAGGTGAATACACACTGCCTCCCCCTCTCTCTCCCTCTCCCTCTCTCTCCCTCTCCCTCCCTCTTCGTTCTCCCTCTCCCTCCCTCTCCCTCTCTCTCCCTCTCTCTCCCTCTCCCCCTCTCCCTCTCTCTCCCTCTCTCTCCCTCTCCCTCTCTCTCTCCCTCTCTCTCTCTCTCTCTCTCTCTCTCTCTCTCTCCCTCTCCCTCTCCCTCTCCCTCTCCCTCCCTCTCTCTCTCTCTCTCTCTCTCTCTCTCTCTCTCTCTCTCTCTCTCTCTCTCTCTCTCTCTCTCTCTCTCTCTCTCTCTCTCTCTCTCTCTCCCCCTCTCCCTCTCTCTCTCTCTCTCTCTCTCTCTCTCTCTCTCTCTCTCTCTCTCTCTCTCTCTCTCTCTCTCTCTCTCTCTCTCTCTCTCTCCCTCCCTCCCTCCCTCTCCCCCCCTCTCTCTCTCTCTCTCTCTCTCTCTCTCTCTCTCTCTCTCTCTCTCTCTCTCTCTCTCTCTCTCTCTCTCTCTCTCTCTCTCTCTCTCTCCCTCCCTCTCCCTCTCTCTCTCTCTCTCTCTCTCTCTCTCTCTCCCTCCCTCCTTTTTGTCGTAGAGCATTGCCTTCCTCGCTCTCTTAAGAATTTCTTAACCCGTCTTCCGCCTCATTCATTCTACAACAATCCCCTTCCCATCCCCTCCCCCCATTCCACGCTATTAAACCTCTCCCTTAAACGTGTATCTCCCTTCCCTCACTCTAAAAGTTTTTTTTTTTTTCACCTCGCCCCTTACACAGTGTGGCCCACTTGGCCGCGTATTCCCTTCCTTTACTTCACTGTTCCACCTCTCCCTTCTCTGGCCTAGAATACCTTCCCTCCTTGAAGGTTTCTCATTTCTCTTCCGTACTTGAAGTGTTCTTACTTTTATTCACTAAAATAACCGAAATCCCACAGCTGAAACTCCCTCCCTTTCAGTGCAACGCCATTCCTGTCGCTTTCTTCCTTTCCATTTTAACATTTCCCTTCTCTCCCTAGTTTATTTTCGTAATTCAGCGCCTTCCTAGTGGCTCCCCTTCCCTTCCGTCAGCCTGAAACACCCTCCCATCCTTCTTTATTTACCCCTTGAAGCTTCACTCCCATGCTCCCTTACCCTTGTGCTCTCTTGCTTCATTCTCCCCTCCCTCCCTCTCTTCCCCCCTCTCCCTCCATCTCCATTCCTTTCTTCCGTTCTTCCTTATTTATTATTTTTCCTCTTGCTGTCGCTAGATCAGCATCATACTCTTTTCCAACACTATTTTCTCTCAAACTTTTCTCCCCAATACCAACTTCTCTTCCCCTCTTTTCAACACGTGCTTCTCCTCTCCCCTCTTCTCTCCCCCAGCTTCCCTCCACTCCACCAGCTTCCCTCCACTCCACCTGCATCGTCCCCCCCCTTCTCTCCCCAATATCTACATTCCTCACTCCCCCCCCCCTCACCCAACTACAACATAGGTCTTCTTCTTCAGCCAATATCATCGCCTTTACCACGCCAGAGGGATTACCTCAATCTATCAATCATCTTGCCAAACACCAGCATCCTTCCACACCCCCCCCCCCCCCTTCTCCTCCTCTCCCTCAGTGTCAGCATCCTCGTCTCTAGTCAGCTTTTGTATACCCCCGTTCACCACTCTTGTACGTGCCCAATCGTCACTCGTGCTAATCACCTCGACAGACTTTAACTACATAATTCACTCGCTCAAAACTAGAGCTGGGAAGGGAAGGGAAAATATCAGGAGGAAAGGGCCAAGCCATTACGACTATATAGCCCTGGGAAGGGGTCAGGATAAGGATTTGGGATGGGACGGGGAGGGAAAGAATGGTGCCCCAACCTCTTTGTTAGCTGGGAACATTAGTGAAATACCAACTATGATATATAGAATTGCCGCTCGTGTGTTTGCACCAGCTATAGCTATACGCCTGATTGTCAAACGTTTTCTGATATACTGAAATAAAAAGGTAAGAGTAACGCCAGTTTAGAAAGAGGATCGTTCAGATGACGTCAACAATTACCGGCCATTATGAAACCTTCCAATACACAGAGAAATCACATTAACGTCATATATGTGTCAAAAAACAAATCCACGAGCCTTGATGGGCCCCTGTGGATTTGTTCATTGATATTATAACATTAATGTGATTTCTCTGTGTACTCACCTAGTATTGAAGGAGGGACATCAGAGGTAGATCTACTAGTTGACAGAGCCCGAGTTACCTGGTTGATGAGGTTCTGGGAGTTCTTCCTACTCCCCAAGCCCGGCCCGAGGCCAGGCTTGACTTGTGAGAGTTTGGTCCACTAGGCTGTTGCTTGGAGCGGCCCGCAGGCCCACATACCCACCACAGCACGAGTGCATAAGAGGGGGGGGGGAATTGTGTGAAACCCCCCCGGTTAGGCTTCAGTGGAAGCCTCGGGACCCCTCATGGGTGCAGTAGTACCCCAGGTTGCAATTATTTTACCATGTCGTGGCGCAGTTGACTAGAGCGCGCCTGGGATCACTGGGCTATATAGTCGTAACGGCTTGGCACTTTCCCCTGATTGTTCCCTCCCCTGTGTTATAATTTATTATGGGAACACTCAGCGCATAGGTTCGAACCCTCATCACGGCTCCTGTGGACTTAAACCTTCCAATATTATAAAAATATTTGAAGATTATGTACAAAGGGCTTTACTTCTACCTTATTAAATTCAACGTATTAAGTTCCATCCAGTTTGGCTTCAGCTCCTAAGAGAGTAGCAATAATGTCATTATTAGCTTGCTTGATTCACTCTACACAGTCCTTGACAAAAATAGGTTTCCAACTGATCGCTGCATTGACCTGAGAAAGGCTTTTGATAACGTAAATCACCTTACCTTGAGGTGTTTCCGGGGCTTAGCGTCCCCGCGGCCCGGTCGTCGACCAGGCCTCCTCGTTGCTGGACTGGTCAACCAGGCTGTTGGAGGCGGCTGCTCTCAGCCTGACGTACGAATCACAGCCTGGTTGATCAGGCCATAATAACCTCCTCCTTAAACTTCATCGTAATGGAATTCGAGGCTCTGAACTGTATCAGATCATATCACTAAAACAGACACCAATACGTAGTCATCAATAACATAACATCTCCCACCCTAAGAGAGCCGGTCGGCCAAGCGGACAGCACGCTGGACTTGTGATCCTGTGGTCCCGGGTTCGATCCCGGGCGCCGGAGAGAAACAATGGGCAGAGTTTTTTTCACCCTATGCCCCTGTTACCTAGCAGTAAAATAGGTACCTGGGTGTTAGTCAGCTGTCACGGGCTGCTTCCTGGGGGTAGAGGCCTGGTCGAGGACCGGGCCGCGGGGACACTAAAGCCCCAAAATCATCTCAAGATAACCAGGTAACCACTAACCATAGGAGTGCCACAAGGAGGCATCATAGGACCTCTCCTATATTTTCGTATACATCAATAACTTGCCTTGCTTGTCTGTGATGTTATTAAACCTATACTGTTTGCTATCTTGAGGGTTATCTTGAGATGATTTCGGGGCTTTTTTAGTGTCCCCGCGGCCCGGTCCTCGACCAGGCCTCCACCCCCAGGAAGCAGCCCGTGACAGCTGACTAACACCCAGGTACCTATTTTACTACTAGGTAACAGGGGCATAGGGTGAAAAAAACTCTGCCCATTGTTTCTCGCCGGCGCCCGGGATCGAACCCGGGACCACAGGATCACAAGTCCAGTGTGCTGTCCACTCGGCCGACCGGCTCTCCAGCTCCCAATTCAAACACTAAAGAATATTGTAAATAACGAGTTAACAAAATTAACTCATGGCTGTCAGTCAACAAACTCATTCTAAACTTAGAAAAGACCAGCTACATTTTATTTGATATGTCAACATTCATAGTAAAAATGAGGGAAAGTTCCTTGGCCTATACAGAATCATATCCAAAAGGATCTCTTAAACTGTTGGTATTCTCTCAAAGTCAAATATTATGTTCCATCACTCACATTATACTCGTCGCTAATCTATCCCACTCTAACTTACGCTATCTGTACATGGGGTTTCAATTACTGCAAGCTACCTCAAGCCCATCACCCGGCAAAATTCACCTAACAGAACTGTTAACAAATTCCGAACTCAGATAGCACACAGCCTCTGTTTAAATTCCTAAAGATACTAACAAACACCATCCCTCCACACACCTTCTCATACGCTATTTACACTTCCATAACCTTCTTCCTAACTTTTAATCCTGGTTTGAAACTTTTCCTCGATGTAATAGAATCCACGAGCATCATTCTAGAAATAAACATTTCTCTGATATTCACAGACTAAATCTGTGCAAATATGCCATGCAAATGAAAGCACCCAATACATGGAACTCGCTCCATGATGAATTAAAAAATTGTTCAGCCTATACTTTATTTAAAAGTAGAACAAAGTAGTACATAATTTCATCTTCATAGTATCCCACCCTAGTCCTACTCACTCACTATTTAGCCCTATCCACTCACTATCTTGTGCTATCCACTCACTATTTAGCCCTATCCACTCACTATCTTGTGCTATCCACTCACTATTTAGCCCTATCCACTCACTATCTTGTGCTACCCACTCACTATCTGGCCATATCCACTCACTATCTTGTACTACCCACTCACTATCTGGCCCTATCCACTCACTATCGTGTGCTACCCACTCACTATCTGGCCCTATCCACTCACTATCGTGTGCTACCCACTCACTTTCTGGCCCTATCCACTCACTATCTGGCTCTCTCCACTCACTATCTTGTTACTCACTCACTATTTGGCCCTATCCACTATCTTGTGCTATCCACTCACTATTTAGCCCTATCCACTCACTATCTTGTGCTACCCACTCACCCAGTTTATTCCAATTTAGAAATGCAACTTCATCAGTATAATTTATTTTAATATTTTACAGTATGTTGAGGTAGTTATCATGTGAATTCAAATTTGTGTTACAATGTACCTTTCATTACGCCTATTTGTTTTCTTAAAGACCCGCGGGACACGCTGTGCGCGCGAGCGGCTGCGCAAGTGTATACTGCTCAACTACCAACATGTTTACTCTTAACACCCCACTGTAACTTCTTGTATATATATATATATATATATATATATATATATATATATATATATATGTATGTAATATATATATATATGTAATATATATATATAAAATAAATAAGTGTACTTACAAGTTCGTCACTATTGCACGTGCCCGTTCGTCACTATTGCACGTGCCCGTTCGTCACTTGCACGTGCCCGTTCGTCACTTGCACGTGCCCGTTCGTCACTTGCACGTGCCCGTTCGTCACTCGCACGTGCCCGTTCGTCACTTGCACGTGCCCGTTCGTCACTCGCACGTGCCCGTTCGTCACTCGCACGTGCCCGTTCGTCACTCGCACGTGCCCGTTCGTCACTCGCGCGTGCCCGTTCGTCACTTGCGTGTCAGATTCAGCAGGGAACACGGGGTTGTGTTAGATGGGGTCTATTTTGGGTCCGGACATCTGTTTGGTCGGGATGGGTCTATTTTGCCGGACGCAGCGGTGGTTATTGGCCGAATTATGGCAAATTACAGCAATCTGTTTGGCCGGGGTGTCGATGGTGTCAGAGTTGTGTCGGGCGTGCTGGGTGGCACCGGCTGCCTGTATAGGCAGGTGCATACGTCACTGCTACACCTCGAAATCTCCTGTCGCAATTTATATATTTGCCCTCTGGCAGATATGTACGCTCACAGACCTGTACATGGAACTGCTGTTTATATGTACAGTGTGTGTGCGAGGGGGGGGGGGGGGAATTGTTATAGTTGATTGACAGTTGAGAGGCGGGACCAAAGAGCCAGAGCTCAACCCCCGCAAGCACAACTAGGTGAGTACACACACACACACACACACACACACACACACACACACACACACACACACACACACACACACACACACACATGCGAACAAGCCTGAACGGTCTCCAGGCATATATGCAACTGAAAACTTACACCCCAGAAGTGACTCGAACCCATACTGCCAGCAGCAATGCATCTGATGTGCAGGACACCTTAACCACTCGACCAACACGACCGGACAAAAGAGGATGGTAGCCGAGTCTAATTCCCCCCATCCCCCCGCCGGCACTCTGTTGGTAATCTTGGGCATGGTATTTTATCAAATCACCTCATTCTTTGGGGCACACGTCAGGAACACAAATGCGAACAAGCATTTGTTCGCATTCACACACATGTATCATATATCACTAGAAACCAGTTTGCCACGTGATAATGTGTTGAACGTTATCCTGGCCACCTTCCCAGAAGAACACTGTAGTGTCCTTGACTGAGAGTGGCAGCATAACACGATGAGAGATATGGGTAATATTGCACCAACTATCATTTTTATTCAAAGTGCTTTGTTAACACAGTACATTATAATTTCCCATTGTTACAAATACGAGACATTGAGGATTCAAGAGTCGTCGGAGAGCACCGTTGTGGTATAGAGGGATTATGAGGTGTGAGGGCTGACCCAGTGTAACTTCATGAGGGGGAATATGGGGACATGGGATATGAGGACGGTGAGAAAGAATAGTGCCCAACCACAGCACCGTTTTAGATCTGCCGGAATTTCGAACACAGTAATATTCTCCATCTTGGTATCTCCATCCCCGTAAATATTCTGGTATTAGATCAGCTAATCTAATATAATATTCTTGGTTGTAGGAGATACATGTTTTTATTTATTTCTTTTGATTCTTCAGAGAAATTAGAGGTGGTCTCCTCGGTCTGCGTACATAGGCCTATCCACCAACATCGGCCAAGGATAATGGATAAGATGGATAATACTAATTATCCATCCGCGTTAGCGCGTGTGCTGCATCTGGCTATCTTGCCCCGAGTCTTCCCGAAACTCCTCGTTTCTCACCAGTGTAATTCTGCAACTGTAACCTGACTCTGATATATGGAGGAGAGAAGGAGGGAGAGAGAGAGAGAGGGAGAGAGGGAGAGAGAGGAGAGCATGTGTTGTGTGGGAGGCCGGGACGTCTACGCGTCTAATTTACGGGTTGTACTGTGGCGTTTGCAGATTCTTAGTGGATTGGAAAGGGACGGAAGATGTGTAGGCTGGGGGTGAGGGGGGGAATGGAATGGGGTGGGAGTGGGTTAGGTGGGGGTCGGGGGAATGGAATGGGGTTAGGAGTGGGTTCGATTGGAATGGGTTAAATGGGGGTGGGATGGAAGGAGTAATTAGCTCCATTTCGGGAGTGACCAGTGAATGTTTATGGGCCAGTTTGATGAGGCTTGTGAAGTGGGAGTGATTGGAAGGGAGGGGGGGACTCTCCTAGGGTAACTACTCTCAATGCTGCAGGTATGACACTATGTGCAGGCGATGAGTCACAATAACGTGGCTGAAGAATGTTGACCAGACCACACACCTAGAAGGTCAAGGGACGACGACGTTTCGGTCCGTCCTGGACCATTCTCAAGTCGATGGTTCAAGATCGACTTGAGAATGGTCCAGGACGGACCGAAACGTCGTCGTTCCTTCACCTTCTAGTGTGTGGTCTGGTCAACATGAATATGACACCGTGCTTTATATTAGACTGACTTAGTTAAACATTTGCAGGTGTTTACTTAGTTAAACATTTGCAGGTGTTTTACTATTGCGTTATTTTTACCCTTTCAGTTGAATGTTACTGGGCTCACCCACGTTACTGGGCTCACCCACGTTACTGGGCTCACCCACGTTACTGGGCTCACCCACGTTACTGGGCTCACCCACGTTACTGGGCTCACCCACGTTACTGGGCTCACCCACGTTACTGGGCTCACCCACGTTACTGGGCTCACCCACGTTACTGGTCTCACCCACGTTACTGGGCTCACCCACGTTACTGGTCTCACCCACGTTACTGGGCTCACCCACGTTACTGGGCTCACCCACGTTACTGGTCTCACCCACGTTACTGGGCTCACCCACGTTACTGGGCTCACCCACGTTACTGGGCTCACCCACGTTACTGGGCTCACCCACGTTACTGGTTTCACCCACGTTACTGGTCTCACCCACGTTACTGGTCTCACCCACGTTACTGGGCTCACCCACGTTACTGGGCTCACCCACGTTACTGGGCTCACCCACGTTACTGGGCTCACCCACGTTACTGGTTTCACCCACGTTACTGGGCTCACCCACGTTACTGGGCTCACCCACGTTACTGGGCTCACCCACGTTACTGGGCTCACCCACGTTACTGGGCACACCCACGTTACTGGGCTCACCCACGTTACTGGGCACACCCACGTTACTGGGCACACCCACGTTACTGGGCACACCCACGTTACTGGTCTCACCCACGTTACTGGGCTCACCCACGTTACTGGGCTCACCCACGTTACTGGGCTCACCCACGTTACTGGGCTCACCCGCGTTACTGGGCTCACCCACGTTACTGGGCTCACCCACGTTACTGGGCTCACCCACGTTACTGGGCTCTGGTATATACTGTTTTCACGCCCTGGATATAATTACTATCATATTTGTATGGCAGGTTGGGTAAGATTTCAGGCGAACCATTATGTCTAGTCAGAGTTCTCTATACGGCTTTAATAAAAAAAGACATTTTTGCTCTATTTTATTAAATAAAATAAAGGCATAGATAGAATAAAATCTACATCTTATAACGATAGCTGTACAAATTGTTATTTTTACATATAATTACTGAAGAAATATGTCTTAAAATGTTATCTTGTAAAGATTAACTCGGTGAAGAGAAGACATGTTCTCCATCTTCGGAACACCTGTATAGCTAGAAGAACAAGTCAGTGAATCTGTACGCTGGTTCAAGTTCAAGTATGTTTATTGAAACAAGGAAAACAAATACATCTCAAAGGGATAGAGTAGTTTAGGTTATATCTACCCCCCTGTACGCTGGTACAATGTGGTTGCAACTGGCAATCCCAATCTTTATGGACGAAGTGGAGATGGTCGCAGGAAAGATTCAGTAAACCTGAGAATCCGTCGTGGATACCAATATCTATGGAGATTTGGGATGGAAACAACAGTTGAGCAGCAGAGTTGCAGAATCTGTGGTGAGAGTGACGGACACCGCCTTGACCCCCGCCTGAGAGACTGTGCCCATCTAAGACATTAGAAGTTTGTGTAGAATAATTAACTCCCACATTGTTTCAGTTAGGAAAACACCATTATAGATACACTTGATAGGATAGATACTGGAAAATACACTTGATATATGTTGAAAACACATACAGATAATATTTTTAAAAGATTCCCCCCACTTTGCAGCCGGAAGGTAACGTTAGTTGGTAAATGTTAATCTTCTTGTTTGATAAACTGTTCACTTGAGACAGTTAGGCAAGTCCCAGCAGTGTTTGGATGCAAATGACAGGATGAACAACCCAGCGGGTTTTCTTCCTATTGGGGAGTGTTGTACATTCTGCTATGGCGGTGTGTACACTCACAGGATGAGTGGCGCTGCCCAATACTGTCACTATGGCGGTGTGTCCACTCACAGGATGAGTGGCGCTGCCCAATAAACTCACCCCTCGGGGCAAAATTAAAATCAAAGTTACCTCTATGACCTGTGCGATATATTATTATCCACGTGTTGGTATAGGGCATTGTATTGTATTATAGTTTACATGTTGTATTATATATAACATGTATTAGAGCATGAGAAAGACGGCTATAACCAAATGTAACCTTTCCAAGGTCAAGTATAGCACATACATGTAATAAATTAGGCCTAGTATGGCATATAATAGGCCTGGGGACAGGTTAGGATTAGTTGCATAGCTACTGTTCCAGTTTTTGGCATACCATTTGGGAGTGTTCCAATAGTACAAAATGTGACTTTGCGTTTTGATCAACAGTCCATTTTCCCACATTCGACCATGTATAGTTGCAATAAGCACTGTCGTCTTTAGAGGATAGGTTGTTTATGCAACGTTGACGGCGGCTGTAGTGGAGGTTATCTTGAGATGATTTCGGGGCTTTAGTGTCCCCGCGGCCCGGTCCTCGACCAGGCCTCCACCCCCAGGAAGCAGCCCGTGACAGCTGACTAACACCCAGGTACCTATTTTACTGCTAGGTAACAGGGGCATAAGGTGAAAGAAACTCTGCCCATTATTTCTCCTCGGCGCCCGGGATCGAGACCGGGACTGGAGACGACGGAGGTCTAAAAATATTGCTATTGTTAAAAGAACAATATTGCGCTATTAGGCCACTCTTAATTGTTTTGAAAATGGGCCTATCCCCCCCCCCCCCGCTCCCTCCCGCCCTCGCCAAAGGCGTGTACTTCATCATTTTTGTGGGATGAGAGTTTTAAAACTCCAATTCTGAACTTGGCTCATTAATGTTTCACAAAGTTTTGGTTCTCATAGCCAGAGTGGGTCTGGAGCCGTGGGCTGGCTGGCCCACCGCCTATATTAAATATTTCATGGGCCTTGTCTTATTTATTCTGTTGTCCTGGCCGCCTCCCCCCACCCCTACCCACCCAAACCCCTACCCACCCAAACCCCTACTTCACCCCCCCCCCCTCACCGATCTCCACTACTCTTCCGCCTACTCCCTCCCTTCCTATTTCTACCCCTTCCCCGACCTATCCTTTTTTGACTACCCTTTCCTTATACTATCTTTTTCTTCTACTGTACTTTTCTACTACCCTTCCGTTCTGCAATCCCTTCCTTATATTACTATATTCTTCTAATCTTTCGACTATTCTCCTACCTTACCTATCTTCAACCTTTCCCTTCTACCATTCTCCTGCTTCCTCTTCATTCCAGTTTTCTGCTTGTCCCGGTTCTTACGTACCGGGGAAGACGTGGGGGAGGGGTGATAGAGGGAGAGAGAGAGAGGAAGTAAGGGGGCAGAGGAGGCGCAAGTAGGAGGAGGGGGCGGGCGCATGTGTCTTGAGTGTAGAAATTTGGGAGTGGTATATATACCATTTTGTATACCTCCCGAGCTGCTGTGTGGGGTATAATCCATCTGTGTGTGTCCAGGAGAGGCAGGAGGACACCAAGGCGTCCGGGGGTGTGTATTGTTGGGTGTGTTTTGAGGTATTTTTTTTAGTATACGCAGCTATGGCCTGTTTTATTTATTGTGCTTCTTTTTTTTCCTCCTTTCAGGTTTGTCAGACTGATGAGGTTCATGTGTAGCTGAGACGTTGTGGGCTTGGGGTAAGTCAGGAGAGAGAGAGAGAGAGAGAGAGAGAGAGAGAGAGAGAGAGAGAGAGAGAGAGAGAGAGAGAGAGAGAGAGAGAGAGAGAGAGAGCCAGGACACATGAATTTAGTCAATGTCTCCTTTCACCTGATGCTTCTCTTCACCTAGCAGTAAATAGGTACCCGGGTATAAGACAACTTGTGGGTTGCATGCTGGCAATGACCAGTAGTTAGCCTAAGGTGGGATGTGGGCCTTGATAAGCCTAACAGGCTTGCTGGTAGGCTTATGTAAGGTAAACCACGAGGTGAACCAATCTGGCTAACTGTCTCAAAGTTAGTACCCCCGGTAACAGTCTACACTCCAATCCTTTGACTCTCCACAGAAGAAAATAAAGAGAAATCCCCTTGATTTTATTGAGGAAATCCTTTCCTCAATAAATCCTCCTTTCACTGCAGTTGGAGGTTCGGGAAGCTGCGGGGAAAATTGTCATATTATCTTCAAAATTTTGGCTAGTAAAATTGTAATGAAAGTTTGGCTTTTTGTGAAAGTTATGATCCAGGACTCTTCAATACTCCATGATTCATGCATGAAATTTGGTAATAACTTTTGTCGCCATTTTGTATAATTCATGAAAAATTATACAAACAGGAGGTGAGAGAATTTAATATAATTGCAAAATTTATCAAATTATGCCAATTACAAGTCACATTTTTATAAGATTTTGGACGAGAAAGAGTTAACGCAAAACTTTTAAGTGGAAAGACTTCCTCTGACGTCTGGTTCACTGTGGTTCTTTGGTTCTTCCTCTTCCCTTCCTTCGTCTGGTTCACTGTGCTTCTTTGGTTCTTCATTTTCCCTTCATTCTTCAGTGTCCTTCAATCTCCTGACTTCATTCATCGTTACTTTTCTTGCTTTCTTTCTCTCACTTCCCTCCTCGCCGCCGCTTTCCCTCCCTCTCTCTATCCCTGTCTCTTCCCTCCTCCCTCTCTTTATCCCCCCCCCTCCTTCTCCCTCGCCTCTTATCCCTTCGTTTACTCCACTTGGACCATCGGGGGATCGAACGCCGACCTGCAGGGAAGCGAGGTCGATGCTATACCTTCCAGTCCAGTCCCCAAACGTTTCTGCTGATCTTTCAGTGTTGTTTCTGGTGTAGTTAGTGGGTTTGAAGGTAACAATTACTGGGGAGAAATTGTTGTTAATACTTGATCCCTTTTGACCGGTAATATGCCTTCAGACCAGGTGATTAGGGCGCCAATTACTGGGTATTTACTAAGGCTTTCTGCTCTACAGCTTCGGTTTACTGGACTTTGTTAATTTGGTTTATAAGTCATTGTTTTGTTAATTATTTATTTTTGGTAGTTTCGTTAGCATGGTTAATATCTGTGATTTTGTTGCTTTGTCTGTTGGTTTCCTTAGCAACGGTTTCTTAAAACTGTTGATGAATTTATTGCTGTTGGTTTTAACAGGGGTTTATTTGGACTTCACGTGACAGACTTTACTGTTCATTAGTCTCCCCAAGCTGTGTGTGTGTGTGTGTGTGTGTGTGTGTGTGTGTGTGTGTGTGTGTGTGTGTGTGTGTGTGTACTCACCTATTTGTACTCACCTATTTGTGCTTGCAGGATCGAGCATTGACTCTTGGATCCCGCCTTTCCAGCTATCGGTTGTTTACAGCAATGACTCCTGTCCCATTTCCCTATCATACCTAGTTTTAAAAGTATGAATAGTATTTGCTTCCACAACCTGTTCCCCAAGTGCATTCCATTTTTCCACTACTCTCACGCTAAAAGAAAACTTCCTAACATCTATGTGACTCATCTGAGTTTCCAGTTTCCACCCATGTCCCCTCGTTCTGTTATTGTTACGTGTGAACATTTCATCTATTTCCACTTTGTCAATTCCCCTGAGTATTTTATATGTCCCTATCATATCTCCTCTCTCTCCCTTCTTTTCTCTAGTGTCGTAAGGTTCAGTTCCTTCAGACGCTCTTTATATCCCATCCCTCGTAACTCTGGGACAAGCCTCGTCGCAAACCTCTGAACCTTCTCCAGTTTCTTTGTGTTTCTTCAGGTGGGGGCTCCATGATGGCGCGGCATACTCTAAGACGGGTCTCACGTAGGCAGTGTAAAGCGCCCTAAAAGCCTCCTCATTTAGGTTTCTGAATGAAGTTCTAATTTTCGCCAGTGTAGAGTACGCTGCTGTCGTTATCCTATTTATATGTGCCTCAGGAGTAAGATTAGGTGTCACATCTACTCCCAGGTCTCTTTCTCGAATCGTTACAGGTAGGCTGTTCCCCCTTCATTGTGTACTGTCCCTTTGGTCTCCTGTCACCTGATCCCATTTCCATAACTTTACATTTACTGGTGTTAAACTCCAGTAGCCATTTCCCTGACCATCTCTGCAACCTGTTTAAGTCCTCTTGGAGGATCCTACAATCCTCGTCTGTCACAACTCTTCTCATTAATTTTGCGTCATCCGCAAACATTGACATGTATGATTCCACTCCTGTAAACATATCATTTACGTAAATTAGAAAGAGGATTGGTCCCAGCACCGATCCTTGAGGTACTCCACTTGTTACTGTTCGCCAGTCCGACTTCTCGCCCCTTACCATTACCCTCTGGCTCCTTCCTGTTAGGTAGTTCTTCACCCATACTAGGGCCTTTCCGCTTACTCCTGCCTGCCTCTCAAGTTTGTATAGCAGTCTCATGTGCGGTACTGTATCAAAGGCCTTTTGGCAGTCAAGAAATATGCAGTCTGCCCAGGCTTCTCTGTCCTGCCTTATCCTTGTTACTTTATCATAGAATTCTAAAAGGTTTGTTAGGCATGATTTCTCTGTCCAGAACCCATGTTGGTGCTTGTTTACAAACCCAATGCTCTCCAGGTGCTCAACAAGTCTTAGCCTAATTATTCTTTCAAGTGTGTGTGTGTGTGTGTGTGTGTGTGTGTGTGTGTGTGTGTGTGTGTGTGTGTGTGTGTGTGTGTTTGTGTGTTTGTGTGTTTGTGTCCTTGGTCCCGCCTCTCAACCGTCAATCTACTGGTGTACAGATTCCTGAGCTTATTGAGCGCTATCATATCTACCTTTTATGTATGTATGGTGTCAGCCTCCACCATTTCCTAATGCATTCCATCTGTTAACTACTCTGACATTGAAAAAGTTCTTCCTAATGTCACTATGGCTTTATGACTGTGGCTTCACCAGTGTCCCCTTGTGCGTGTTCCACCCGTGTTAAATAGTTTGTCTTTGTCCACTCTGTCAATTGCCCTGTGAATTTTGTAGGTGGTTATCATGTCTCCCCTTACTCTTGTGTCATGGCCTCATGCTGAGGAACCCGTCAGCAACATGGCCCCACCATGACGGATGCTGAGGAAGCCATCAGCAACATGGCCCCACCATGACGGATGCTGAGGAAGCCATCAGCAACATGGCACCACCATGACGGATGCTGAGGAAGCCATCAGCAACATGACCCCACCATGACGGATGCTGAGGAAGCCATCAGCAACATGGCCCCACCATGACGGATGCTGAGGAAGCCATCAGCAACATGGCCCCACCATGACGGATGCTGAGGAACCCGTCAGCAACATGGCCCCACCATGACGGATGCTGAGGAAGCCATCAGCAACATGGCCCCACCATGACGGATGCTGAGGAAGCCATCAGCAACATGGCCCCACCATGACGGATGCTGAGGAACCCGTCAGCAACATGGCCCCACCATGACGGATGCTGAGGAAGCCATCAGCAACATGGCCCCACCATGACGGATGCTGAGGAAGCCATCAGCAGGGGACCTGGCACTCAAGTACCCCCACACATTAAAGGTCAACTCGAGCCGGTTTTCAAGGGGGAGGAGGAAGCAGCTGTGCCTGGTACTTCAGGCAGAGGAGGAAGAATATTACTGTGCTGAGCCCATGTCTCCTCTCCCTCATACTTGGCTGGACCCGCATACCAGATTTGACTTTGTGTGGTGACTTACGAATAAAGTTTTTAATGCGTTCTTTGGCTAATTTACTAATAAAGTTCTAGCGTGCTCTGGGTTAAGAGACGAATGAAATTCTATTTCCCTCTCTGGTTAAATTATCAATGAGGATTTAGCGACTTTTTTTGGCAAGTTGCGAATTTACCTAATTCTTGCTGCTCAGACTTGTTCCCCTTCCTTCCCCCTCCCCTTCTCCAATGGTGGTTTACCTATAGCAGGTAAAGGAAGGGGGGGGGGTGAGGGATGGTATTAGAAGCTCCTCAAGGAGGGTGGTAAGGTGCTACTCATCCTCAGTCTGGCCATCTAGGGGCATAGTGGACGCCAGCATAATCAGTTTCGTTCCCAGCAGCTAGACCAATTTGGTCCCCCCCCCCCCCCAACAAGACCAGTTTGGTTCCAGCCTACAAGAATAATTCGGTTCCCACCTACTAGACCAACTTGCATCCCGTCAGGACGACCATCTTCCGCGTGGAGTAGGACACCTTTGCAGGAACAGAGACACCTGGATGAGGGACGGAGGGTCAAGGAGAGGAGGCTGGTAGACGACAACCAACCACCGGGCCGCTGGAAGCCGCTACCATTGCGCCTAGGATAGGATAAGTCAGGACCCTAACGTACCCTCCATTACCACACAAAATCCCTCCCTGTATTACTCTCGGTGAAAATCTTGCGGTTCTCTGCGTGCGTCTGGAACCGTAGCGTCCCCTGGTGGTCGTATCCAGGGTCCGGCTTACCCGCCGCCGAAGGACCCGATCACTGGAAAGGCAGCTACACTGAGAAATATTGTCCCCTGGCGCCATAATAGGGGTGGGGGGGGGGCGAGGACCCCCTGGATAATGAGACAAACAGCTGCTAGGGGGCTACTGGGATGTTGCGGTGGGAGTCTGGAGATGATTCTGGATAGAGGATGTCATTGTTATATGTATATGTATGGCTTTTGTGTACAAGATGTACTCGGCTACACCCTCCTCTTCCTCCCCACCCTCTCTCTCTGTCTCTCTGTCTCTCTGTCTCTCTCTCTCTCTCTCTCTCTCTCTCTCTCTCTCTCTCTCTCTCTCTCTCTCTCTCTCTCTCTCTCTCTCTCTCTCTCTCTCTCTCTGTCTCTCTCTGTCTCTCTCTCTGTCTCTCTCTCTGTCTCTCTCTCTCTCTCTCTCTGTCTCTCTCTCTCTCTCTCTCTCTCTCTCTCTCTCTCTCTCTCTCTCTCTCTCTCTCTCTCTCTCTCTCTCTGTCTCTCTCTGTCTCTCTCTCTGTCTCTCTCTCTGTCTCTCTCTCTCTCTCTCTCTGTCTCTCTCTCTCTCTCTCTCTCTCTCTCTCTCTCTCTCTCTCTCTCTCTCTCTCTCTCTCTCTCTCTCTCTCTCTCCCTCTCCCTCTCTCCCTCTCTCCCTCCCTTCCGATCGCTTCAGGTGCTATTTTTTCCTTCTTTTCAAACATATTATTAGTGATTCGAATTTTAAGAATCAGAAGATAGTTGAGGAATTATCAGACTTGTTTGTTATAAAAGACTGATAAGTGCCTTGGTCTTCATTCTATCGGGATTTCATAGGATTTTGAGAGGGCGTAAGAAAATGAGATGTTCCATTATTCACACGAGCACACGTTATCATCAGAGAGTGAATGATACGAATGATTATCATCATTATTGGTATTAGTAACAGCTTATTACTTTATCAGAATTGTATTCGCGTCCTCGGCTCATAATCGAGAGTCCCGAGTTCAATCCCCCAGGCGGAACAGAAACAATTGGGCAAGTTTTCTTTCAACGGATGCACCTGTTCACCCTAGCAGTAAAATGGGTGGGTACCTGGGAGATAGGCAAGTATTGTGGACCTCGATAGCCTAAGCTGTCCCTTCGCAGGTTACAAAGGAACAGACGTACGCAATATTGTATTTATATATACAATATAAATATTTGTATACAATATTGTATAAAATAGTGATGACACCACAAGAGACAGACTGAGAAAGAGGTGAAAAAAATTACTGTATTATTATTATTCTTATTATTCTTTTTCTTCTTCTTCTTCTTCTTCTTCTTCTTCTTCTTCTTATTATTATTATTATTATTATTATTATTATTATTATTATTATTTAGTGACATTCAAAAGGAAGCTTCTGTTTTAGGTAACTTGAGGAGCATTAGGTAACACTGTTAGGTAACAGTTAGGTAACATCTGCAGTGTTGTTATTGATACATAAAGTGTGCTGGTATAAGGCAGCAAGACCTGGAGTGTGAGTGACAGTGTAAGGGATCAGAGGTGCCAGTATAAGGGGGTGTAAGTGTCAGTGTAAAAAAGTGTCGGCGGAAGCATGAGGGACCGAGCACATTGGGCTCTTATCACCCCCGACCATTGCCTCGGTCAGTCATCATTTGCATAATGGTATGCATGGCCCCTGGCCACTGTTGACTTTCCACTGTGGTCGGCCCAGTGAGGGGAGGGAGGGGAAGGGGGCGTATCCATGAATAAGGGGAAAGAGGGGGGGGAAGGGACGAGGGGGCATCCTCATGAATCAGACGGGAGAGAGGGGAGCGGTGACCAATCGAGGGAGGTCTATGAATGAGGGGAACGAGATTTGGTCGAGAGGGCGTCTGTGAATGAGGGAATGGGGACCAGCCGAGGGGACGTCTGTCCATGAATGTGGGAAACGGGGACCGGTTGAGGGGAGGTGTCTCCATCAATGAGGGGGAAAGAATAATGTTCAATGGGTCGTCCGTTTCTATGGCTTCGTGGTGACGCTGAGGGAAGGGAGGGGTCAACAGGTGAGGGAAGGGAGGGGCCAGAACAGGTGAGGGAAGGGAGGGGCCAGAACAGGTGAGGGAAGGGAGGGGCCAGAACAGGTGAGGGAACGGAAGGGATCAGCCCTGGAGCTTCTTAATGGCGTTTGAATTAAGAAGTGGGTGTGGCTCGCACCTCCTGGTGTGCCAGGCATGGGCGTGGGGAGGAAGTAAGTTGTGCTGAGAGAGAGAGAGAGAGAGAGAGAGAGAGAGAGAGAGAGAGAGAGAGAGAGAGAGAGAGAGAGAGAGAGAGAGAGGTAGGGAAGGAGGGAGGGAGGGAGGGAGCGAGAAAGTGTGTGTGTGTGTGTGTGTGTGTGTGTGTGTGTGTGTGTGTGTGTGTGTGTGTGTGTGTGTGTATGTGTGAAGTTTCCGGGAATCCACTACTCTACCTGTTTAACAAATCATTCCTAAGTGGAGTGTTGCCCGCGCAATGAAAACACGCAATAATTGTTCCCATTCCGAAGCCCAATGACCCTGACAATTACAGACCTATCAGTCTCATGTCATGCACATGCAAGATGCTTGAAAGGATCATCCTAAACCGACTGTTGCACACAATACACAGAATAGGGGAGGGGGGAGGGGGGGTCAGTGTATTTGATAAAGGAAGGAGCACAGCAAATTGTATAGTTAATTACTTGACTAATGACACAGCTAAGTACTCTGTATTTGTTCACATCAATCCTGGACAAGCTTGCATGCATGAGTGTCAAGGAGAGACTCATGAAATGGATTGAAGACTACCTCACAGGGAGGAAAGCCAAAGTCTAGAAATTGAAGGGACTCAAGTCGATTGATCAATCGACTTGAGAATGGTCCAGGACGGACCGAAACGTCGTCGTCCCTTCAATTTCTAGTGTGTGGTCTGGTCAACATACTTCAGCCACGTTATTGTGACTCATCGCCTGCATAAAGCCAAAGTCTGCTTCAATGGAACAATTTCGAGAACATTCAGTATGACACTCTGGCCCCCCCCCCAAGGAGGGGTCGTAAGCCCACACTATACAACATACTTATGAACGCCATTGTAAATATTGAATTTCCGGAAGGAACACAACAAGTGGGAGATGCAGATGATGTCCTGATAGAAGCTCCCACCTTGGGAAAAACTAAAGCTCATTGAACTCCTCGGAAGGAAATGTGTTGAACTCGGTATCACTCTCTCCACAAACAAGACAAAAGCATACTCTCATCACAAGCGCCGGGGGGGGGGGGGAGGGGGGGGGCAAATGAAGAGCTACAAATTAATGGTGTAACAGTGGAATGGGTTGACCACTATCGGTAGCTTGGCGTCACTGTCGGCTCTAAGAAGGGGAAGAAAGAGCTCAACCAACTCATAGGAACATGCAAAAGTCGACTCAGGGCACTGAAAGCTATGACCTGGCATGGACATGGGGCCTCTATTGCCGTGCTTAAAATGATGTACATAGCCAATGTACGCTCAGTTATGGACTATGCCGCACCAGTTTTGTGCACTTATTCCCAAAGCGATATGAGAAAAAACTTGAAAGAATACAAAATGAAGCCATGACAATCATTCTTGGAGTCCCAAGAACTGCCAAAACATCTAATCTACGAGAGGAGTTACCTTGAGGTTACCTTGAGATGATTTCGGGGCTTAGCGTCCCCGCGGCCTGGTTCTCGATCAGCTCTTCTCATTGCTGGACTAGTCAACCTGGCTGTTGGGCAGCTGCTTGCAGCCTGACGTTTGAGTCACAGCCTCTCTTGAGCACTGTGAGGCGTCGGCCAGTTATGCCCGTTATGTGTAGTGGAAGTGTGTCGAACAGTCGCGGGCCATTGATGCTGATCGAGTTCTCTCTCAGAGTACCTGTTGCACCTCTGCTCTTCAGCGTGGGGGTATTCTGCACGTCCTGCCATGCCTCCTCGTCTCTACTATTTTCCTGTATAAATTATTATGTATCTCTCCAGCCTGCGCTCAAGAGAATTCAGATTTAGGTTCATTAGTCGGTCCCAATAGTTTAGATGTTTTACTTAGTGGATTCTAGCAGTAAAGGATCTCTGCACGCTCTCCAGGTCAGCAATTTCTCCAGCTTTGAAAGGGGCTGTCATTGTGCAGCAGTATTCCACTCTAGAGAGCACTAGCATCTAGAAAGGTATAATCATCTCTAGTGTGAAAGGTTCTTGTTATCAAGAGTTGTTTAAGAGTTATCAACTCTTGAAAGGTGTTGTCCCTTCCCAGTGTTAAAAACAGAACTGAGGAACTGAATGCATTTAAAATAACCAGAGATCCCCATTGCAATGATATTGCCAAGAAAAAACTTGAGTTCTGTGCAACTTACAGAAGGAAAAAGGTGAAGCAAAAAAATGGCATCACAGATCAGTCTGCTACCTTGAAGAACTTCACCTGCTTGAGTAAGCCCGTGAACTCCTGCCTGTAGAGAGGTTACCTCCCTGGGAGGATGACTCATGCAGGATTATTATCAATGCATGACAACGAAAAAGTTGAACATGATACCACAAAAAATGAGGCACAAGTATCTTCAGGAAATTTATAAAGAAGCCGGAATTGAATTAGATCAAATCTACACTGACAGGTCATCTAATCCTGTCAATGGTAGGGCTGGTGTAGCATTCACTGTAATTAGGATTCATGCCTTTTAATGCGGAAATGAATATAAAACCCGTATTGAGAACTATGCCTCTTCAACGCAAGCAGAGCTGTCATTGTTATGGCGTTAAGATTCCTTGAACGAAACACTAATGGTGCAGTGATCTGGACTGATTCAAAAGCAGCACTACAAAGCCTTAATAAATATCGGGAAGAAAATCTTCAAGGTCTCCCTGAGATCAGGAGAGCTGTGAGAGTACTAACCAATCAGGGAAGAGTCGTCAAATTTCTGTGGATCCCCTCCCATGTTGGAATCTGTGGAAATGAACGAGCAAATGTGCTGGCTGCTGAAGGAGACCATATTGAATACTTTTTACCCAAGACTCCTCTACAAATTAGAGGTATTATCAGGCAACATCACCGTGACAAGGTAACTGAGGAGAGGTTAGAAGAACAAATCGGTGAATCTGTACCCTGGTTCAGTATGGTTGCAGCTGGCAATCCCAATCATTATGGTCGAAGAGGAGGTGGCCGAGGGAGGGAACCAGTAATAGCAAGAATCCGTCTTGGATACAAATATCCATGGAGATTCGAGATTTAAACAACAGTTGAGCAGCAGAGTTACAGAATCTGTGGTGAGAGTGATGGACACCGCCTTGACCACTACCTAACAGAATTTGAACATTTAAGTCATTGGAAATATGTGTAGAATAATAAACCCCACATTGTTTGAGTTAGGAAAATACTATTTGTCAAATATAGATACTGTTCTTAAAAGATTCCCCGATTTTGCACCCGCAAGATAACGTAAGATTTAAAGGTTGACAAATGTTAATCTTCTTGTTTGAGAAGCTGTTCACTTGAGACAGTTAAGCAAGTCCCAGCTGTGTCTGGGTACAAGTGACAGGATGAACAACCCAGCGGGTTTTCTTCCTATTGGGGAGTGTTGTACATGCTGCTATGGCGGTGTGTCCACTCATAGGATGAGTGGCGCTACCCAATAAACTCGCCCCTCGGGGCAAAATTTAACATATTAAATGAGAGAGAGTGAATGAGTCTGGGAGGTATAGAAAGTAAATTGGTTTACAATGCATTCCCTCAAAGCTATATACACACCATAAACACTGTAAAAGCTTCGAACATACACAGTAAAGCTTCAATATCTATACATTTAACAAACACGCCATCACATATACAACACACCTGAATCCTACCAGCACACCTGCAACACACTACCCATGACACAACTGTAACACGTACTCAGCCCACACCTGCGAGCGCGGGTCCCTCAGTTGTGGGGAGGATGTAATTCCACCCAGTAAGTTTGAGGCCTGAAGATATCTTTAGTAAGGGGGAGGGGGGGGGGCGGACATTTGAAAGGGGGAAGGGCAACCAATCCTCCTGTTTAGAGAGTACCTATTGTGACGGTCGTCAATAGTCACGAATTCTTACGTACTTAACTTTTAGATACTAGTAAACTGACTAGGAAGCAATTCTTAAAAAAACTAAATATTCCTAGGCCTAGTATAGCACACATATGTACTATATTAGGCCTCAGATATCGTGTATTAGGGCCCCTAGGAAGGTTAGGTTAGGTTAGACTAGTTTGTCTTTGCAACACAAATACAAAATAGTTGTCCCGGTTTGTTCAACTCAATAGTTCCGATTTCTATTTTGCAATTTCGTTGTTCGTCGGTTTTTACTATGGTCGTCATCGCTACTATCAGTACTGCCAAAATAGGGGGATGGGTTGGGAAGGGGTTATTGGTTGGGGAGAAGAGAATGGGGGGTTATCTTCATCTGGGTTAGGCAAATATTCCTTGCGCTCGATCGAACTCGTTGGACTTGCAGTCGACCGAACTCGTTGGACTTGCAGTCGACCGAACTCGTTGGACTTGCAGTCGACCGAACTCGTTGGACTTGCAGTCGACCGAACTCGTTGGACTTGCAGTCGACCGAACTCGTTGGACTTGCAGTCGACCGAACTCGTTGGACTTGCAGTCGACCGAACTCGTTGGACTTGCAGTCGACCGAACTCGTTGGACTTGCAGTCGACCGAACTCGTTGGACTTGCAGTCGACCGAACTCGTTGGAGTTGGACTTTCAGTCGACCGAACTCGTTGGAATTCGAGCACGCTAATGCTTGACTTATATATCACCTCCCCCTCCTCCTCTCCCCATCCCCAGCACGAACTCAAAAATACACAAACATGAGATGCAGTTAAGTGAAAAGAATCTGAAAGAAGTGAGAGAATACCTAAGAGACAGGAGTCAGAGAAGCCAGACTGTTGTAGTGTACCAAGCATTGTAACTTGCCTCCTCCAAGATGACCTAGACAAGCTGCAGAATTGGGCCAGTCGCTTCTGGAGACTGCGTGGTTTGCGCCAACCCATCCTCAAGCTGTGTTTGTGGGATGGGGTTGGGATCGCTGGATTGTTTCAAGCGTAGGCTCTACACAGGGATATGAATGACGGTCTCGTCTTTTTGGACCCGTGTCAAAATTTCAAGTGAATATGAGAAAAAAAATATGAGAGGATCAGTAGGCCTTCGGCAGTTTCCTTTATCTATTCTTACGTTCTTACTGTTCTCTTGCTTAGTGAATCATCCAGTCAGGCGATCAGAGCCCGCAAGGCCTGCCAACTCCCCTTGCCGCACGCGGTGCCCCCCCCCCCCTGCGGCGGCCCCCCTGCGGCAGCCCCCCCCTGCGGCAGCCCCCCCCCCTGCGGCAGCCCCCCCCCCCTGCGGCAGCCCCCCCCCCCCTGCGGCAGCCCCCCCCCCTGCGGCAGCCCCCCCCCCTGCGGCAGCCCCCCCCCCTGCGGCAGCCCCCCCCCCCTTGCGGCAGCCCCCCCCCCCTGCGGCAGCCCCCCCCCTGCGGCAGCCCCCCCCCCCTGCGGCAGCCCCCCCCCTGCGGCAGCCCCCCCCCCCCCTGCGGCACGCTTTTGTCCACGACCCGGTCATGTTCACTCGATTACCACAATTTGGGACAGTTAAAACACATTCCATTCTCGTGCTGACAAGGACACACCAGACTGGGGGTACGGCCAGCCACTTACTAGAATAGACGGGCGAAGCTTGTTCATTCGGTCACATCAATAGACACTGGTGGAGCATATTCAGTTGACTGGTCGGAACAGTTGGGCGCGTGCATAAAACAGGGGCTCCCAGGAGACAGTCGTGACACCATCTCTGTTCGTTTCCAATGTTGCGTGTCGGTCGGTTTTGTTGGGTTATAGAGGTTGTTGGGTATTCAAAAGCCGCCATTTTGTATTGGGAATGGCTGGGACGCGTTCGCTTCTTGTCTAATGCCTAGTGTGTCCTTTTTTTTATTTTGTTTTTAATCAAAGACGTTGTTCATTGGGAAGTGTACTGATGTTTCTCGAGAAATTCCAAGTTGAGAGCTGTTATTATACATTAACTCATCTGAATATTCTCTCTCTCTCTCTCTCTCTCTCTCTCTCTCTCTCTCTCTCTCTCTCTCTCTCTCTCTCTCTCTCTCTCTCTCTCTCTCTCACACAACTGGTGAGGAAGGGGGGAGCTGGTGTTTGAGTGGACAGCACGCTGGCCACGTAATCCTGTGATCCGGGGTTCGATTCCCGGCGCCGGCGAGAAACAAAATGGACAGACTTTCTTTCACCCTGATGCCCCTAGCATCAGGGTGAAATAGAGTTGTTGCCTAACCTAGCAGTAAATAGGTACCTGGGAGTTAGACAGCTGTCACGGGCTGCTTCCTGGGTGTGTGTGTGTATGGGAGGGGGGAGGGGATTAGTTAGTAGTGATAATTGATTGTTCGACAGTTGAGAGGCCGGCCGAAAGAGCAGAGCTCAAACCCCCGCAAGCACAACTAGGTGAATACACACACACACACACACACACACACACACACACACACACACACACACACACACACACACACACACACACACTCGTCTAATGTCATGTAATTTATTTAATGACGGAGGTGAACGACAAAGCTCGTGCGCTATCTTAGAGTTACACTTGTTTTTTTTATATTGTTCTTTTGTCATCGTCTTTCGCAAGTGCTTGTTTGGTGGGACTTTCGTTCTCCTTGTCTCTTCTTCTTCTTCTTCCTCTCCCTTACACATGCTTGCGTGTCCTGCCCTCAACATCACAGGGGGAACAGGTTCCACTGCTGGGTTCACCCACGTCACACACACACACACACACACACACACACACACACACACACACACACACACACACACACACACACTGATCAGACAACTACAGCCTTGTAGTGGAGTTCACAATGCCGGGTGAACCAGACAATTGCCCAAGTTCAGTGCAATTCCCCTGTCTTGTGCATCATGGCATGCTCACGGCCCCCCTCCCTAACCCATTCTAGTCTATACCCCCTAATCTAGCCTCCTACCCTAGCCTGCTCAAATCCAACATCCTAGCCTAGCCTAGCCCAAGCTACACAAATCCAGCCTACTAGCCTAGCCTAGCCCAATCCAGCCTACTAGCCTTGGCTAGCCTAATCCAGCCTACTAGCCTTGGCTAGCCTAATCCAACCTACTAGCCTTGGCTAGCCTAATCCAGCTTCCTAGCCCAGTATAGCCAAATCCAATCTCTTAGTTGAAGTTAGCCAAATCCAGCCTCGTATCCCTGCCTAGCGAAAACAACCTTCCTAGTTTCCCTAGCCACATCCAATCTCTTAACCATAGCCAGCGAAATCCAACCTTCATAGCCCAACCTAGCCAAATCCAGATTCCAATCCTCTTCCCCCACCACTTATACCTGTTCCTTAGCTCACACACACCACCATTCTTCCCTTCAAGATGATTCCCAATCACAGCTGAAACTGTTTCAACTCCCTTTCTCACTACAACATATTACCAATATGCTCTGGTGGATATGTAAAGCAATGTAAATAGCAACAATTGTAAAGCAAGTTATTATTGATGTCGAATTTAGGGAAATAGCAATTATGTTGAGGATGGAAAGCTGGAAGGAAAACAGCTAAGGGGAAACTAGGAAGATACACATTAAGCTTGAGTCTGCTAGTGAAGGTGCTATTGGGGAAAAGTGAAATAATGAGGAATGTTAGGAAGGATAAGAGGAGGAGGGAGCTAAATGGAAGGTTAGAAAAGCAGGAAAAAGGAGAGTGAAAGGAAGATGACGTCGTTTGTCACGTGACAAGGATCTGAACCGACCCGTTTTGTCCATTGGCCACTCCGTAAAAATATGCAACCGTTTTGCCTAACCTGAAACGTACCAACCCAAGCAACCCACCGAACCTATCATTACATTGGGAACCTATCAGTGTGTGTGTGTGTGTGTGTGTGTGTGTGTGTGTGTGTGTGTGTGTGTGTGTGTGTGTGTGTGTGTGTGTGTGTGAAAAAATAAGATAGTAACAGTTTATTGACAGTTGAGAGGCGGGCCGAAAGAGCAGAGCTCAACCCCCGCAAGCACAACTAGGTGAATACAACTAGGTGAATACACACACACACACTGCAGACTTTGCTCAGGTGAAATATAGGGTACACGGGGCGTGATGGGAACTAGCTGTGTCAATGACCTCACTTCTCCCTCCCCAACCCCACTTTCACATTTCCAGCAGGTGCCGTCAGGTGGAGCAGCACTTGGAGAACGTCGTAGGAGGAGAGAGAAAGGCAGGAGGTGGGGAGGGAAGACACACCAGACGAGGAAGACACGGGGAAGCTGCGAGTTTCATCTGAAAATATGTATACATATAGTTTAATCTTGAGAGTTTTCCTCTTGGACGTAAGATGTGTTTTTGTGATAGTTTTATATTAAAGGTAACATCTCACTCCCACAGACTCCCCCACAGGACCTACACTGGTTCAAATCTCCGATAATCGAGTGAATAAAATGTTATCACCATATAATATATATATATATATATATATATATATATATATATATATATATATATATATATATATATATATATATATATATATATATATAATATATATATACACACACATACATACATATTAGTATGTATATACATACTAATACATATTAGTATTAGTATGAAAAGCATTCTTTCTTGTAAACATATGTTGTTGAATATGACCGAAAGGGTAAGATTTATGATTTTAACACGAATCTTCTTAACATTTCTTAGGATTTTCTTCACTGTCGGGGGTAATTGAAAAATTAACTCTCCAAAGTTCATTTTTGCATTTTTTATTTAAGGTCTGACACCTAGAAGCGTTTCGTAAGTGACGTCTTGCATTTTCAAAGACTGCGTTTTATATACTCCGTTTCATATTTATATTTGTTTTTGAGTGAGCTGATAAAACACGAACCACTGGTAATAATGGGGGTAAAGATAATTTTTACTTAGCCAGGGGCCAGATTCACGAAGCAGTTACGCAAGCACTTACAAACCTGTATACCTTTTCCCAATCTTTGGCGGCTTTGTTTACAATTATTAAACAGTTAATGAGCTCCGAAGCACCAGGATGCTGTTTATAACAATAATAACAGTTGATTGGCAAGTTTTCATGCGTGTAAACTGTTTAATGAATGTAACAAAAGCCGTCGAAGATTGAGGAAAGATGTACACGCTCATAAGTGCTTGCGTAACTGTTTCGTGAATCTTGCCCCAAAACACGAATTATTGCGTATTTTCTCTTCTTGCTATGCAGGTTCGGAGTCTTGAAGTGGGTAGAATATAGTTATGTGTTAATTGGCTGTTGATTGCTGGTGTTGACTTTTTGATGTGTAGTGCCTCGCTGATGTCGAGTCTCCTGCTATCGCTGTATCTGTCGATGATTTGTGTGTTGCTTGTTAAGATTTCTCTGGTGATGGTCTGGTTGTGTGAGGAGATTATATGTTCTTTGATGAAGCGCTGTTGTTTATGCATTGTTTTATATATATATATATATATATATATATATATATATATATATATATATATATATATATATATATATATATATATATATATGAGAGAGAGAGAGGGAGAGCCACGCCCCAGGTCGGGCTCGGGAAGTAGAAGAACTCTTGAAACCCCCTCTAGGTAGGCTCCAGGTATATATAGAAAAACGACAATTTTTAAACCTAAAGAATACTTTGATTAGGAAATTCTCTAATTATCTTGCAGCTAAAACTCGTAATCAAAAGGATGATGATCTCCGCTGCTGGAAAGTAGATGTGAAGACTCCAGCACTAGAAGAGGCCGTGGAAATCCGCGTAATTGGCACACAAGATTAGATGAAACCAGGAATTAAGACGCAATATTAAGGAAACTAGATCGTAGCAGTCGAAGTAATTAGACCTGAGAGGTCCCTTAAGTGTAACCTGTTTTTTTTCTTATATCAAGTTACTGAGCAGGTGAAAAACTGTTGGATGTTTGGCCATGAAAGAAGCGGACTTATAACTTTCCCAACCCGTTCTCAGACCAAGTTCATTCCATCCAGCGGTCGACCCCAAAGACGCATTCATCAATTTTAACACGCTGTTAATTCAAAACAGGAATTTTCTCAAATATAAATTAATATTGTTATGTATTAGCATACTGTGTATATTTAGGCATAGGTTAGGTGTTTAGGCTCTGTTGGTCATTATTTGTAGTTTAGTACGTGGGCGAAGCATTTACAGCGTTGTGGTTTCAATAAAAGTTGTCAGCGAAGCACTTGTTCTAGAAGTGTTCGAACGTCATCAGTTGTGAGTCGTGTGTAAATAATTTTTTATTCGTGAACAGGGCGTTTGGCGCGTGCATGGAATGGACTTTGGTCTTTGTTTATGAGGCCGGGCTGAACTTTCCAGGATCATTCTTAAGATATATGTGAGTGGGTTGGTTGGGTTGGTTAAGGTGTCGGTTGAGTTAGGGGTACTTAAGGGTTAATTTAAGTTTAGAATGACGGAAACCTTTCTGTCCAGCGGTGCTTGCTAAATTAAGAAACTAATAGAACTTTTAGTCCATGTAATATTGCCATAATGTTTATGGTA
>NC_091212.1:23015391-23017891 GCF_040958095.1 Procambarus clarkii
GAGATTCTTTAGTGATAACACACGCAACGTTGGGGAAGGGAACACCCCCCTACCCCCCTCCCTCCATAGCAAAAACAGCTTCATTGTCACTACAGACTTTAAATTCTTGGGGTTTTTAAGTCCAAAAGGTATTGTAAGTCTGAGTGGGACATGCTTGCAGGAGCCAAGTCGACTGCTGTACACTTGAGCATGGCGGGAACTGTACTGTAGCAGCGGCTATCGTAGCAACTACGGTACCGCTCTCTAGTGGCTATCGTGTTCCACACCTCTCGTAGGGTGGGAGAGAGAGAGAGCAGTCCACACACCTCTCACATGGTGGAGAGAGAGAGAGAGCAGTCCACACACCTCTCACAGGGTGGAGAGAGAGAGAGAGCAGTCCACACACCTCTCACAGGGTGGAGAGAGAGAGCAGTCCACACACCTCTCACAGGGTGGAGAGAGAGAGAGAGAGAGCAGTCCACACACCTCTCACAGGGTGGAGAGAGAGAGAGCAGTCCACACACCTCTCACAGGGTGGAGAGAGAGAGAGAGAGCAGTCCACACACCTCTCACAGGGTGGAGAGAGAGAGCAGTCCACACACCTCTCACAGGGTGGAGAGAGAGAGAGAGCAGTCCTCACACCTCTCACAGGGTGGAGAGAGAGAGAGAGGGCAGTCCACACACCTCTCACACGGTGGAGAGAGAGAGAGAGCAGTCCACACACCTCTCACAGGGTGGAGAGAGAGAGCAGTCCACACACCTCTCACAGGGTGGAGAGAGAGAGAGCAGTCCTCACACCTCTCACAGGGTGGAGAGAGAGAGAGCAGTCCTCACACCTCTCACAGGGTGGAGAGAGAGAGAGAGCAGTCCACACACCTCTCACAGGGTGGAGAGAGAGAGAGCAGTCCTCACACCTCTCACAGGGTGGAGAGAGAGAGAGCAGTCCTCACACCTCTCACAGGGTGGAGAGAGAGAGAGCAGTCCTCACACCTCTCACAGGGTGGAGAGAGAGAGAGCAGTCCTCACACCTCTCACAGGGTGGAGAGAGAGAGAGCAGTCCTCACACCTCTCACAGGGTGGAGAGAGAGAGAGCAGTCCTCACACCTCTCACAGGGTGGAGAGAGAGAACAGTCCACACACCTCTCACAGGGTGGGAGAGAGAGCAGTCCTCACACCTCTCACAGGGTGGAGAGAGGGAGAGCAGTCCTCACACCTCTCACAGGGTGGAGAGAGAGAGAGAGCAGTCCACACACCTCTCACAGGGTGGAGAGAGAGAGAGCAGTCCTCACACCTCTCACAGGGTGGAGAGAGAGAGCTGGGCGGGGGGGTGAAGAACGTCCCAAGTCATTACTTATCTTGCTAAACAGCCCTCGGGCCCGCCAACAGCAACAATAGTGTCAGGGAGATTCCCGTTTTCTACCCAGGACATTTAGTCTGCCCCGAGGCCCGACGTCTCCCCAGCCTGCTAAAGAATATGCACCGATTGGAACACACTTACGAGATCCTACGTCTATGCCCCAGCTGGCTGAAGGATATTCACTATCTCTCCCCCGACCTTCTTGTGATGTCTTATGTAACCTCTTCTTGCTGTAGGATACTAATTTGCATTCCCACAGTTCCAGATCTTTCGTATATCTAGTTTACTGAAGGGTATTGGTTATCCTGGTTTTACGTGTGATATCCTGCTTCATCCCACCCATCTGAGGCCCCTTCGTATTCTCGGTTTGTTGCATCATATTTACTGACTCTCTCAGTCTTCCTACTTCTTCTCAAGCAAGGAAAAAGTGGGGTATTGTTTTTATGTGTATATTTTCACTTTCGTGGAGAGAGGTGGGGGGGGGAGGATGGTTGGGAGGGGGGTTGTATTTCACGGGTGGTCGGAAGTTAAGGGGAGGGGAGTAAGCTGTTTCGGATTGTCTTGGAACTGGCTAAAGAAATATTGATGTGTTGGTTACGCCTTGCGTCTAATTTCGTCTGATTTTCCTCCCTGCCTCTTAGTTTATTTTCATCTTTGTTGCAGTGGTTTCTCTCTCTCTCTCTCTCTCTCTCTCTCTCTCTCTCTCTCTCTCTCTCTCTCTCTCTCTCGTGTGTGGGTGGGTGGGTGTACTCACCTATTTGTGCTTACGGGGGTTGAGCTCTGGCTCTTTGGTCCCGCCTCTCAACTGTTAATCAACAGGTGTACAGATTCCTGAGCCTATTGGGCTCTATCATATCTACATTTGAAACTGTGTATGGCGTCAGCCTCCACCACATCACTGCCTAATGCATTCCATCCGTTAACTACTCTGACACTGAAAAAGTTCTTTCTAACGTCCCTGTGGCTCCTGTGTGTGTGTGTGTGTGTGTGTGTGTGTGTGTGTGTGTGTGTGTGTGTGCACACCTAGTTGTACTTGCGGGGGGGGGGGGCACTAGTTAAGGACACCGGCCTGTAATTTATGGCTTCCTACCAATCCCCCCTGTTTGTATATTGGGACTATCATTAGCTGTGTGTGTAATTACCTAAGTGTAGTTACAGGATGAG
>NC_091212.1:23027891-23055391 GCF_040958095.1 Procambarus clarkii
GCGTCCTCTTTGTTGTGGTGTACTGCTCAGCTGCTGCCCTGTGCGCTGCCTTGTTGCTGGACTGTCTTTAATGCGTCTGTAGCAAATAGCTGTTGTGTACTCACCTAGTTGTACTCACCTAGTTGTGTTTGCGGGGGTTGAGCTCTGGCTCTTTGGTCCCGCCTCTCAACCGTCAATCAACAGGTGTACAGGTTCCTGAGCCTATTGGGCTCTATCATATTTACACTTGAAACTGTGTATGGAGTCAGCCTCCACCACATCACTGCCTGAAATTGTGTGTGTGTGTGTGTGTGTGTGTGTGTGTGTGTGTGTGTGTGTGTGTGTGTGTGTGTGTGTGTGTGTGTGTGTGTGTGTGTGTGTGTGTGTTTTACACACAGGGGGATCAGGGTGAAGGAAACTCTGCTCATCTGTTAACGCAGGCTGCGGGGGATCGAACCTAAGTCACGATAATACTTTCTCGTCTCCCCCACCACCACCACCCCTTCCTGGTCTTCCCCCCCCCCTCCTGACACTGAGCTGGCCACACCCGCTACTGCCCCCACATGTGTCAACCACCACCCCCCTACCCATTATCATCATTACTTCATCCCCCCCCATTCCCTCCCATTCCCCCCTACTTATTGCTTTCCATCACCCCACACCTTCCCCTCTCCCACCACCCCACACCTTCCCCTCTCCCACCACACCTTCCCCTCTCCCACCACCCCCACACCTTCCCCTCTCCCACCACACCTTCCCCTCTCCCACCACCCCCACACCTTCCCCTCTCCCACCACCCCCACACCTTCCCCTCTCCCACCACCACACACCTTCTCCTCTCCCGCCACCACACACACATCTTCCCCTCTCCCACCACCACCCCACCTTCCCCTCTCCCACCACCACCCCACCTTCCCCTCTCCCACCACCACCCCACACCTTCCCCTCTTCCACCACCCCACACCTTCTCCTCTTCCACCACCCCACACCTACCCCTCTCCCACCACCCCACACCTTCCCCTCTCCCACCACCACACATCTTTCTCTCTCCCACCACCCCCACACCTTCCCCTCTCCCACCACCCCACACCTTCCCCTCTCCCACCACCCCACACCTTCCCCTCTCCCACCACCCCCACACCTTCCCCTCTCCCACCACCACCCCACACCTTCCCCTCTTCCACCACCCCACACCTTCTCCTCTTCCACCACCCCACACCTACCCCTCTCCCACCACCCCACACCTTCCCCTCTCCCACCACCACACATCTTTCCCTCTCCCACCACCCCACACCTTCCCCCTCTCCCACCACCCCCACACCTTCCCCTCTCCCACCACCCCCACACCTTCCCCTCTCCCACCACCACACTCTGGGAAGGTAATGACGTAGGAGTCTTAATTGTTCAAAGAGCAGGTGTTTGGGGGAGATATCTCAGGTACAAGGGAGGGGGAGCAGGTTCCTGGGGGAGGGGAAGAAGGGGGAGGATCAGGGGAAGGGAGGGTGGGGGTGGGGAGGGGAGAGGGGGGAAGGAACTCATTCCAAACTGGGTCCCTGGGGTAATGTTGGCATTGTGCTTACCTAACGGTGCTTGCCTAACACTGACCACGGGGAAGGGAGGTGATAGTGTGTTTTCACTCACTCACTCACTCACTCACTCACACCACCTGGCTAATTGAAACAGGTGACGTACTTGTGACGAGTTAAAGCACCGTATTATTGGCCGAGGATAACAGCCTTGTTCCGCCATGGTAATTATAACGTTATAGTGACGTCACACTCGTCGTCCTCACTTTATATCAAATATAACTAACAAATCATATATTTTCGTTATAATATAAAGTTAGGGTTGGTTTTGTTAACATATATTATTAGTAAAGTTTAGTTCAGTTAGAACAGTTAGATTTTGTTAGAATAGGGATTGTTCATTTAGGTGTAGTTAGAATAGGTATGGTTTTGTTAGGCTCGCGGGAGGTGTGTAGCTCCTTCCGCTCCCCCTCCCCCCCTTCCTGCCAGGTCAAGGGAGCCTGGTGGCTGAGTGGAAAGCATTCAGGGCTGATAATCCTGGGGCCCGGGGTTCGATCCTCGGCGATGGCGGAAAACAAATGGGCTTTCTTTCACCCTGGTGCCTCTGTTATCTACCAATAAATATGTACCTGGGAGTTAGGCAGCTGTTACGAGCTGCTTCCTGTGTGTGTGTGTGTGTGTGTGTGTGTGTGTGTGTGTGTGTGTGTGTGTGTGTGTGTGTGTGTGTGTGTGTGTGTGTGTGTGTGAAAAAAGATCTTTGATTGACAGTTGAGAGGCGGGCCGAAAGAGCAGAGCTCAATCCCCGCAAGCACAACTAGGTGAATACAACTAGGTGAATACACTCCACACACACACACACACACACACACACACACACACACACACACACACACACACACACACACACACACACACAACGTAACACCTAATCTAACTCCTGAGGCACATATAAATAGGATATCGACAGCAACGTACTCTACACTGGCAAAAGTTAGAACCAGTCTTAGAGTATGCCTCGCCATCATGGAGTCCCCACCTGAAGAAACACATAAGGAAACTGGAAAAGGTTCAGAAGTTTGCAACGAGACTCGTTACAGCGTTACGAGGGATGGGGTATGAAGAGCGCCTGAAGGAACTGAGCTTTACGACACTAGAAAAAAGAAGGGTGAGGGGGGATATGATAGAAACGTATAAAATACTCAGAGGGATTGACAGTGTGTACATAGACGAAATGTTCTCACGGAATATTAACAGAACGAGGAGAGATGGGTGGAAGCTGGAAACTCAAATGAGTCACAGAGATGTTAAGAAGTTTTCTTTTAGCGTGAGAGTAGTGGGAAATGGAATTCACTTAAAGAGCAGGTTGTGGAAGCAAACTATTCATAATTTTAAAACTAGGTATGATAGGGAAATAGAATCGGAGGCTTTGCTGTAAACAACCGATGGCTCGAAAGGCGGGATCCAAGAGTCAATGCTCGATCCTGCAGACACAAATAGGTGAGTACAAATAGGTGAGCACACACACACACACACACACACACACACACACACACACACACACACACACACACACACACACACACACACAGTGCCCAAATGAGCCATAGAGATATTAGAAAGAACTTTTTTTAGTCTCCGAGTAATTGACAAATGGAATGCATTAGACAGTGATGTGGTGGAGGCTGACTCCATACACAGTTTCAAGTGTAGATATGATAGAGCCCAATAGGCTCAGGAACCTGTACATCAGTTGATTGACAGTTGAGAGGCGGGACGAAAGAGTCAGACTCAACCCCCGCAAGCACAACTAGGTGAATACAACTAGGTCAGTACACATACACACCACATACCCCAAGCTCGCCTCTCAGCCTACACACACTCGCATACATTTAAACTTTCTATTTATACAGCAATACACGTTTTTTTCATCACAACCAGAAAGCCAGGCTGTGCTAAACTTTCCAGGCAATGATTAAGTGTGTGCGTGTGCGTGTGCGTGTGCGTGTGCGTGTGCGTGTGCGTGTGCGTGTGCGTGTGTGTGTGTGTGTGTGTGTGTGTGTGTGTGTGTGTGTGTGTGTGTGTGTGTGAGTGAACAGTTTCTCCATCCTATAGGCTTTTAATATGGGCCAGTCACTACATTAACTCGTGTTCATATATGGTTATAGTCTTGGCACTGTCTTCGGATCGAATATACGATGAAACAAGGTCATTCCAGGGATCCTAATTTGAGGTCAGTCATGGTACTTATCGAGAATCTAATATGGAGTCAAAATAATATTCCTTTGAGGCACTGGTAGTTTAGATACGTCTTAGAGAGGTCTAAATTTTGATCAACATTATAGCCAGGCACTTCATAGGGGTTTCTAATTTAGGGTCTGGTTTTCTCCCTCGGTTCCTAACTAGAAGCCGGTCTAAATACTTCGCGGGATCCGAACCTGGATCGAGTTGAGGTCTTTGCCGGGGATCGAACATGGAATCAGCGTATAGCGGTCCTTTGGCCGGTAATCCTAGACCAGATTGGAAACCGGCTTTCCTCATCACCGCCTTCCAGTTTTTCCTACCCAGCGGCAGGAGGCAACACAACTAGCAGCGCTCTGCACTCAATGCAGATTCATGCAAATTGCCCTTCATATCACGAGGGATCAGACCGGCTCATGATGAAATAATGAATTTTTGAGCATGTATTTTTTTGTATTTTTTGCCTTTTGTATTTTTGTTTCCTCTTCCTGTTTGTGTGTGTGTGTGTGTGTGTGTGTGTGTGTGTGTGTGTGTGTGTGTGTGTGTGTGTGTGTGTGTGTTTTCTGTGGGAAGATTCGATTTTTTTTCTCTTCCCTTCGGTCTCTCACAGTCGCTCCCCCTCTCAGTCTCTCTAACTCTGTCCCTCCCTTACCCCTCACTATCTTTACCTCCTCTCTCTCTCTCTCTCTCTCTCTCTCTCTCTCTCTCTCTCTCTCTCTCTCTCTCTCTCTCTCTCTCTCTCTCTCTCTCTCTCTCTCTCTCTCTCTCTCTAAGGTTATGGTTCAAGAGGTATAGGTTTGATGAGTTTTAAATGAAAATTATTCTCTAAAAGCTGTTATCATACATAAGCTTAATTGAAGCCTAACTCGAGAAGCGGATCTGTTTAGTGAGCTTATCAATATTATTTGTATTATGTATAAGCTGTGTTTAATGTTGAATTATAATTAGATTGGTGGAGGCCAAAGTCTGAAGACTTTGGCGCACAGTTGATTTGATATATCAAATATCTGCTTGTTTTGAGAATTATGAAAATGAGAGTCTTCCAAGGAATGAAAGATTGTTAATAGTTTGCCCTTGAGTATTATACACAGTGATGTTAACTGAGCGTCTTGTGTTGTGGTCACCGCCTTATCCTCAATGTCGGGCCAGGAGGAAATCTATAAGAATATTTGTGCATAACAGTAAGTCTGGCAATATATCTCCGGCGTTTAAAAACTATGGTGTATTGATGTTGATAGCCAAGATGGGTCAGGACTTGAGGGAAGTCTTCTAGCATGCTTATAAACTTTGCCCAGAAGGCAGATAAAGAATGGAGGCAGGCCATCAAGGAGACTAGGCATACTCAAGGGTGGAAGTGAACTTGTGCTTCATATAATGTTTTGCAGCCGCTGCTGTCGATCAGGTATAAGATGCCACCTTAGTCCTGGTAAGCCTCTTGGCGGTCTTGTAAAGACCAGAATGTGGCTCTCCATTGTCAATAACAAATCGAAGCTCACGTCCGAAGATGTCAACGTCGTCACTGAACGATATCCTGGTTTCTAGCTATCTTGGTTTCTAGCTATCTTGGTTTCTAGCTATCTTGGTTTCTAGCTATCTTGGTTTCTAGCTATCTTGGTTTCTAGCTATCTTGGTTTCTAGCTATCTTGGTTTCTAGCTATCACGGTCGCCCGCGTTACCTCTCTTGAAGTAAATGTTTGAGTGTAGTCATCAGCATGCGCTTGGCAGCTTCGGGGATGGGATGTGGAAGGTCATTAAACGTGAACTTTCCACATGAAGGTGCCAAAGACCCTATCCTGAGGTACGCTGGCGCCAGTTGAGTAACTTCAGGGCTCTGCTCCATTAAAGACTGCCATTAGAGTTCAAAGATAGTCACCTATTAACAGTCCTAAAGTCTGAGATGCCTAGTGCTGGAAGCTTTGCCATCAGTCAGCATTGCTATATCCGGTCAAAGACACTTGTAATACCCTGCGCAGTAGTGTAGTTGAACTGGGGTTGGTGCGCTGACTGGTGTCACGAAGTGGAATGACCTTGTTTGAACTCTTAGTGGCGGCTACACGGTAGCAAGTGTTGATAAGAATATGGGGGGGGGGGGCACCTCTCTCTCTTTCTCTCTCTCTCTCTCTCTCTCTCTCTCTCTCTCTCTCTCTCTCTCTCTCTCTCTCTCTCTCTCTCTCTCTCTCTCTCTCTCTCTCACACACACCTTTTGTCTCATATTACCTCACGTTCTCCCCCCCCTCCATCTTCCTCTCATTCCTCCACTCTCACCCACCTTATTGCACACCCTCCCCCCCCTCTCTACACCTTCCCTCACGCTCTCCCTTGACCCTTTCATTATCATCTCTTTTTCATCATCCTCCCTTGCAATCTGCTTTCTCCTCATTGTGCCTCAGTCTTCGTGAATACTCTCTCTCTCTCTGGTCCTCCCTCCTTTCGCATTTCAACTCTCAATTTCCCTTTCACTCCTCTATCTCCTACTTTTCACCTTTCTCGACTTCCTTTCCTCTCTCATTTCCCCATTTTATTTCTCCCTCACACTTACCCTGGTTTACTCCCCTATTACCCCAAACCCCCTCCTCACCTCGAATATCCACCTCCCCTCTCCGTCCAATCACCTGGCCTGGACGGTAGAGCGACGGTCTCGCTTCATGCAGGTCGGCGTTCAATCCCAAACCGTCCAAGTGGTAGGGGGTGCACTATTCCTTTCTTCCCCCCCCCCACCACCCCGTCCCATCACAAATCCTTATCCAGACCCCCCTTCCAAGTGCTATATAGTCGTAATGGCTTGGCGCTTTCCCCCTGATAGTTCCCCCCCCTTCCCTCCCTCCCACTGCCCCCCCCCCTCCCACCTCGCCGTAAAAGCTATGTAAATTTAGAGATATAAAAGTCTCCAACCAGGGTCGACTGCTCGTTCCGTGCCCTGTAGGATAATTATAGCTGTGCGAGCTACCTTTTGTGCGCGATTATAGACGTAATTATAGGTTCTAAATTCTTTATAGGCGCTTTGAGCCGTCGGATCTGATCCTGGCTTGCACACTTGTGGGTTCTGATCCTCTTTTTAAAGGGAAATAGAGCAGCTATCTGGACTGATATTTGGTCCTGGGGGGGGGGTGAATGTCACTAAAAAGGGATTCAGTGCTTTGTAGTTTTACTATGACATAATCCTTGTTTGTGTTTGATCCCATTCAGAATGTTTTTTTTTTTTTTGGCCAATTTGTCTTCAAGAGCCGCTTGTGTGAGGGTTTTAATGCCTCAACTATTGGTATATTTCCCGTGAATCGTTGTTTTCACGTGTTTGAGATTGATGCTAATTTGAAACATGAAGTCTGCTGGTTTAACATCCCTTTCCTGACCTCCTCCACAACCTTCCCCTTCCTCCCCACCTTCTCCCTCCCTCTCTCCCCACCTTCCCCCTCCCTCTCTCCCCACCTTCTCCCTCTCTCTCCACCTTCTCCCTCTCTCTCCACCTTCTCCCTCTCTCTCCACCTTCTCCCTCTCTCTCCACTCTCCTCTCCCCACCTTCCCCCTCTCTCTCCACCTTCTCCCTCTCTCTCCACTCTCCTCTCCCCACCTTCTCCCTCTCTGTCCACCTTCTCCCTCTCTCCCCCCTCTCCCTCTCTCCCCCCTCTCCTCTCCCCACCTTCCCTCTCTCCCCCCTTCTCCCCACCTATCTCTCTTCCCTCTCTCCCCCCTCTTCCCACCATCCCTCTCTCCCCACCTTCTCCCTCTCTCCCCACCTTCTCCCTCTCCCCACCTTCTCCCTCTCTCCCCCCTCTCCCTCTCTCCCCCCTCTTCCTCTCTCCCCCCTCTTCCCACCTTCCATCTCTCTCCACCTTCCCTCTCTCCCACCTTCTCTCCACCTATCTCTCTTCCCCTCACCCGCACCATCCACCATTCGTTACACTATTTTGGTATTTCTGATCAATTTTGTTTCCATAATTGGCTATGGGCCGCGTTCGACAGCCAGACTTCGTCCCCCAGAGTCATATACTGGGAGAGTTTGGGTTTACCTGGAGAATAGGCTAAGCGCGGCGAGCGGGCCACCTGATAGAGGTGGGCCTGGCCATACGTATGTAAATGTTGGCCATTATTCACTATGGTCGTGGCCAGGCGAGGGAGGGGGGGGGGGGCAGGCTGTCGATGGGGTGAGGGCAGGAAGTGAGGGCAAAGGGGGGGAGGAAAAGAGGGCGTGATATTCTCTCATTCCGTTTTCCCCTCTCGGTAAAAAAAAAAATGTTATGGGGTGTTAATGTTGCTTCTCTAACTTAATACTACGG
Source organism: Procambarus clarkii (assembly GCF_040958095.1). Taxonomy (NCBI): domain Eukaryota; kingdom Metazoa; phylum Arthropoda; class Malacostraca; order Decapoda; family Cambaridae; genus Procambarus; species Procambarus clarkii. The sequence continues at coordinate 23,035,909 of NC_091212.1, forward strand.
GATCACCATAGCCCGTGCTACTTGGAACTTTTTCTTCCAGGTAGTGAATCTTTAACAACAACAACAACATTCTCTAACTTCTTGGATAAAAGGCAAAAGATTTATTTTTCTCAGTTAACAACAATGGCTATTGAAACAATTTGGAGCATAGTACTACAGTGAAGGGAAAAATGTACATCTAGAGAATTCCTGAATACCTGGTTGATACCTGGTTGATGGGGTTCTGGGAGTTCTTCTACTCCCCAAGCCCGGCCCGAGGCCAGGCTCGACTTGTGAGAGTTTGGTCCACCAGGCTGTTGCTTGGAGCGGCCCGCAGGCCCACATACCCACCACAGCCCGGTTGGTCCGGCACTCCTTGGAGGAATAAATCTAGTTTCCTCTTGAAAATGTCCACGGTTGTTCCAGCAATATTTCTTATGCTTGCTGGGAGGACGTTGAACAACCCCGGACCTCTGATGTTTATACAGTGTACTCTGATTGTGCCTATGGCACCTCTGCTCTTCACTGGTTCTGTTCTACATTTTCTTCCATGTCGTTCACTCCAGTACGTTGTTATTTTACTGTGTAGATTTGGTACTTGGCCCTCCAGTATCTTCCAGGTGTATATTATTTGATATCTCTAATTTCCTTTCTGGGAAAAAATGTTAAGCTTTTGAACATTTGCTCCATCAGGGCCGCTGGACAAAGCTTAGGACCAAGTATTGCCTCGGAGGTGCCGGATAATGGACAAAGCTTAGACTCCATTAGAACTTAAACCACGGACTTGCCAAGTATTCAAGATGCGTGTTGGGGTCGCCATAACCACACATGTCCAAGGCGTCCCTTTAGGAGGAGGAGGAGGACGGGGTCGGGACGTCCATATAGGCAACATGGACGGATCACGGGCTTCATGTTGGCACCGAGAGGGGGGGGGGGGGGGAGGGGGAGTGTGGATGGCGTCCATGTAAGCACTGCGAGGTTACCTTGAGGTGCTTCCGGGGCTTAGCGTCCCCGCGGCCCGGTCGTCGACCAGGCCTCCTGGTTGCTGGACTGATCAACCAGGCTGTTGGACGCGGCTGCTCGCAGCCTGACGTATGAGTCACAGCCTAGTTGATCAGGTATCCCTTGGAGGAGGGAGAGGGAGAGAGTAGTCCGTGTAGGCACTGGGAGAGGGGAGGAGAGTAGTCTTACCCATTCACTGTAAAAATACGGTTACATCTCTTTTAATCGCGCTAAGAGAGGGTGTGGGGCACGGTAGGGGGGGGGGGGGGGAGGGGGTCAACGCCACTGACACATGATCACCTGCGCCTCTGCCCCTTCCCACGCCCCCCCCCCTCAATCTACCCACCTGCACCCCACACCTACCTCCTTCACCTACCTACCTGCGCACAACCACCACCTCCACACAACCTCCACCTCCTCCCACCAACCTGTGCACAACCACCTCCACCAACCAATCCACCCACACCCATGTCTGCCTCTGTCATGCACTTATGGCTCCTTTATATTCCCGTTTACCTATTTATTTTCTCACCTAAAGTAATTTTTTATTTAAAAAAAAAACAAAGCGAGTAGAATTATATACTGGGACTCCCAGAGTGGACTCCTGGGAGTGGATGGCCATAGTAATAACACTAAGAAAAATAGTGATATTAGAAAGAATGTTTTAGTTCCAAGAGAAAATCGGTTTTAAGATTAAATTCCTTTGGCTCCTATCGCTCGTTCATATTTTGAAAGCATGATACTGTTGTCGTGCTTGCAAAGGCAGCCTGCAACAGATCAGTAGTATAAATTAATATAGACATTAATTAATATAGGCATTAATTAATACAGGTATTTTGCTACCTTAACGGTGGCAGAAACAATCCTGAAACGTATATCTGTTGAAAATATTCCTGACCTAGCAAATGCAGAATGACTAGATATTTGTTGCATTAAACATTATGGTTGATAATGTGGGGAGACGTTTATATATGCAACTAACCAGGCAAGAACTTGGTAATTCGTTAGGTTCAGTGGCCAGGATACGCCTTGCAGCGTTGCCAAAACTCACACGTCGAATACACCATGTGTTAACATTGTGAAAGTTTGTGTAACATGTGTTAAAAACTATCGTATAATGCCCCCATACTGACTGCCTTACGACCTCCTGGTTTATGATATGCTAAAACTTCGTATATTATTATTTTACCTTAGATTGGACCTGTACACAAGATATTTTAATGCAAAAATTACGCAATATATATATAAATATATATATATATATATATATATATATATATATATATATATATATATATATATATATATATATATATAATGTGTGTGTGTGATGTACTTATGAGTTGAGCTTGTAAAAGCACTATGACTGTGGTCAGTAGCCATACGTCAGGCTGCGAGCAGCCGCGTCCAACAGCCTGGTTGCTCAGTCCAACAACCAGGAGGCCTGGTCGACGACCGGGCCGCGGGGACACTAAGCCCCGGAAGCACCTCAAGGTTCAAGGTAAAGGTGGTTGAGCGCTGAGTAGCTCACGACGCTGCGCCGTGTGTGGTGAAGCGGGTCTCGAACCCTGAGCACTGAGGATGAACGAAAATGGCCAGTATGGCAAATGTTGTAAAATAATGGCCACGTCTGTGCTATAACATAAATTTGAAAAGGGCAATACTGTAGTTTTAACCTTATAGAAAGTAAATAACAGATTTTCAGTTACTATGGCAACAGATTTTGTTCCTATGGAAACCGAAAATCTACCGTGCCTATATAAATAAATATAAAATAAATAAATGTTTATTGAGGTAAGGTACATATATACAAGAGGTTTCACAAAAATTGATAGATTTATAGAGCTAGTACATACAATGCCTAAAGCCACTATTACGCAAAGCGTTTCGGGCAGGACTCTGTCTCTCAGGACTCTAAGTTCATTTCTGATCTGTACTATATTATATCGTCTGTATACCTGACTGCCTCTAAGCTTATAAGGATGAATAAAAAAAAAAGATTCTGATCACCAACAGGCTCACCCGCTGGAAGTTGTGAGGCAGGTGTAGAGCAGGTATCCAGGCAGGTGTGGAGCAGGTATCCAGGCAGGTGTAGAGCAGGTATCCAGGCAGGTGTAGAGCAGGTATCTAGGCAGGTGTAGAGCAGGTATCCAGGCAGGTGTAGAGCAGGTATCCAGGCAGGTGTAGAGCAGGTATCCAGGCAGGTGTAGAGCAGGTATCCAGGCAGGTGTAGAGCAGGTATCCAGGCAGGTGTAGAGCAGGTATCTAGGCAGGTGTAGAGCAGGTATCCAGGCAGGTGTAGAGCAGGTATCCAGGCAGGTGTAGAGCAGGTATCCAGGCAGGTGTAGAGCAGGTATCCAGGCAGGTGTAGAGCAGGTATCCAGGCAGGTGTGGAGCAGGTATCCAAGCAGGTGTGGAGCAGGTATCCAGGCAGGTGTAGAGCAGGTATCCAGGCAGGTGTAGAGCAGGTATCCAGGCATGTGTAGAGCAGGTATCCAGGCAGGTGTAGAGCAGGTATCCAGGCATGTGTAGAGCAGGTATCCAGGCAGGTGTAGAGCAGGTATCCAGGCAGGTGTAGAGCAGGTATCCAGGCAGGTGTAGAGCAAGTATCCAGGCAGGTGTAGAGCAGGTATCCAGGCAGGTGTAGAGCAGGTATCCAGGCAGGTGTGGAGCAGGTATCCAAGCAGGTGTGGAGCAGGTATCCAGGCAGGTGTGGAGCAGGTATCCAGGCAGGTGTAGAGCAGGTATCCAGGCAGGTGTAGAGCAGGTATCCAGGCATGTGTAGAGCAGGTATCCAGGCAGGTGTAGAGCAGGTATCCAGGCATGTGTAGAGCAGGTATCCAGGCAGGTGTAGAGCAGGTATCCAGGCAGGTGTAGAGCAGGTATCCAGGCAGGTGTAGAGCAAGTATCCAGGCAGGCGTAGAGCAGGTATCCAGGCAGGTGTGGAGCAGGTATCCAAGCAGGTGTGGAGCAGGTATCCAGGCAGGTGTGGAGCAGGTATCCAGGCAGGTGTAGAGCAGGTATCCAGGCAGGTTTAGAGCAGGTATCCAGGCAGGTGTAGAGCAGGTATTCAGGCAGGTGTAGAGCAGGTATCCAGGCAGGTGTAGAGCAGGTATCCAGGCAGGTGTGGAGCTGATATCCAGGCAGGTGTAGAGCAGGTATCCAGGCAGGTGTAGAGCAGGTATCCAGGCAGGTGTAGAGCAGGTATCCAGGCAGGTGTAGAGCAGGTATCCAGGCAGGTGTGGAGCTGATATCCAGGCAGGTGTAGAGCAGGTATCCAGGCAGGTGTAGAGCAGGTATCCAGGCAGGTGTAGAGCAGGTATCCAGGCAGGTGTAGAGCAAGTATCCAGGCAGGTGTAGAGCAGGTATCCAGGCAGGTGTAGAGCAGGTATCTAGGCAGGTGAGGAGCAATGGTACAACGGTACATATGATACAATGGTACATATGATAGTGGTACAACGGTACATATACAATGGCACAACGGTACATATACAGTGGTACAACACCCTCCCTCCAATATTGTCCAAATTTTTCAAAGACAAAAATTTTCCATGCTTTACCAAGGCTTATATGTTCGCTTGGGATGAGGTGGAAGAGAACGTGATTGAAATGAATAAGTGGATAAATGACATAATGGCTATTAACAGGTTATTAAAGACCTCTGTGCTTTGTGCTTAGCTCATTAGGAGTCAACAACCAGTTAACACATGATTACATTCTACCCACTTGAAGACCCCGAGCTAACACAGAGACAGTAGAAGCAAGCACATAGGCATTTAATGGCCCCTATTAATATCCATTAGGCCTTTTATCCACTTGGTCATCTCAATCACGTCCTGTACCACCTTACCTCAAGCGAACTTAAGCCTGTGTGCAAAATGCTCTTCTTCGTCTTCTTCTGGTGGTGTTCTGTATGTTTGGAGGTGGTTACAAAGGTGGTGAGCATGTTTGGAGGTGTTGCAAAAGGGGGTGCGCATGTTTGGAGGTGTTGCAATGGTGGTGCGCATGTTTGGAGGTGTTGCAATGGTGGTGCGCATGTTTGGAGGTGTTGCAATGGTGGTGCGCATGTTTGGAGGTGTTGCAATGGTGGTGCGCATGTTTGGAGGTGTTGCAATGGTGGTGCGCATGTTTGGAAGTGTTGCAATGGTGGTGCGCATGTTTGGAGGTGTTGCAATGGTGGTGCGCATGTTTGGAGATATTACAAAGGTGGTGCGCATGTTTAGAGGTGTTACAAAGGTAGTACGCATGTTTGGAGGTGTTGCAAAGGTGCTGCGCATGTTTGGAGGTGTTACAAAGATGGCGCGCATGTTTGGAGCTGTTACAAAGGTGGTGCGCATGTTTGGAGGTGTTGCAAAGGTGGTGCGCATGTTTGGAGGTGTTACAAAGATGGCGCGCATGTTTGGAGGTGTTACAAAGGTGGCGCGCATGTTTGGAGCTGTTACAAAGGTGGTGCGCATGTTTGGAGCTGTTACAAAGGTGGTGCGCATGTTTGGAGGTTATCTGTGTCCAAACACCTCTCTATGACACACAGAAATCACAATAGCGTGATGCATCAAATGAACATATCCACGAGGGCCGTGATGAGGGTTCGAACCTCCGTCCGTGTGGATTTGTTCACCTCACGATGCCTCACCCCCCCCCCCTCCCACTCAGTTGGCACAGGGGCGCCGGTTCAGCGTCATTAACGCCAATTCAACGTTCAGTCAACGTCATCGAAACCAATATTGAATCAACCTTGACGACATTGAACCGGCGTCGCTCCTGGCCGTTGTGCAGACTGGGTTCTTGGTAGCTACTGTTTTTTCCAAGTTTCAGGGGGTACAAGTTTCAGGGGGTACAAGTTTCAGGGGGTACAAGTTTCAGGGGGTACAAGTTTCAGGGGATACAAGTTTCAGGGGGTACAAGTTTCAGGGGGTACAAGTTTCAGGGGGTACAAGTTTCAGGGGGTACAAGTTTCAGGGGATACAAGTTTCAGGGGATACAAGTTTCAGGGGATACAAGTTTCAGGGGATACAAGTTTCAGGGGGTACAAGTTTCAGGGGGTACAAGTTTCAGGGGATACAAGTTTCAGGGGGTACAAGTTTCAGGGGGTGTCTGTCAAGGGGTACAAGTTTCAGGGGGGGTATCTGTCAGGGGATACATGTTTCAGGGGGTACAAGATTCAGAGGGTATCTATCAGGGGGGGTAAAAGTTTCAGGGGGTACATGTTTCAAGGGATACACGTTTCAGGGAGTATCTGTCAGGGGAGTACAAGTTTCAGGGGGTATCTGTTAGGGGAGTACAAGTTTCAGGTGTTTCTGTTAGGGGGTACATGTTTCAGGGGGAACAAGTTTCAGGGGATACAAGTTTCAGAGGATACACGTTTCAGGGGGTACAAGTTTCAGGGGGAACAAGTTTCAGGGGATACAAGTTTCAGAGGATACACGTTTCAGGGGGTACAAGTTTCAGGGGGGTATCTGTCGGGGAGGGTGTACATGTTTCATGGAGTACAAGTTTCAAGGGGTATTTGTCAGGAGGGGGGAGCAAGTTTCAGTGGGTACCTGTCAGGGGGGGGGGGATGTACAAGTTTCAGGGGGTACCTTTCGTACGTCTGTGGTTCCTCCGGATGTTGCGCACACAAGCAGTGCTCGTTGCTTCAGTGTTGCAATTACTGTTATTAGATCTATCCTTGCTCTCTACTCCTTCATGGATATTTTTTTTAATATACGAGTTTGTCCAATAAAGTTATATTTTTTTAATGATTTGGTTGGGTTAGACATTCTCACCTCTGTAGCCTTTCAAACTTGTCTTGAATTAGACAAACATTTGATTTTCTGTCTTGATTTCTCTTGATTTTTGACAAACTTGTAAAAGAAAAATTTGTTTTTGTCCAATTTGGAAACTAAGAAAGTATTCCCTTTTTTTTTTTAACATCGCAAAGCACTTCAATCACATGTGATTGTAGTGCATTGCGATGTCTTAGCAGATCTCTAAGCCCTCTCCAAGGCGGACAGAAGAAAATGTATATATATCTTGGTTTCCATTGTATAAATGAATATCGTCTGTTGTCGAAAATAAACTGAAAAAACAACACAAACATAATACCCAAAATATGTAAGTCTCTCTCTAGTCTCCGGCGTTATCAAAATTCCTTTCTGTTGGCCGTCACTAGACCCTGACTGTATGTGTGTTCTAGGTCATCACTCATTCTGATAGAACACGAATTCCTTTCTCCGTCAATCACTATGCAAATGAGTGCAATTGCATAGTCAATCCCTCTCTACCGGCGATTGGCATCTTAGGGTGGCCTATTTAATGTTAATCGGACGCTCTCCTTAATAGTAAGGAGCTAAGACAAGGTAAATGGCAGGGAACATGGCAAGGTTGGCAGGGAACATGGTAAGGAACATGGCAAGGTTGGCAGGGAACAATGGCAAGGTTGGCAGGGAACATGTCAAGGCTGGCAGGGAACTTGAAGATGTATAATCCTCGATCAAGATCACGACACTTGATTTAACTTCCTAATACAACTGATTGAAGCTCCGTGATTATCATAAATTGTGTTGCTGTTGACCCCTGGCGTCCACAAGTGTTACCAGAGTGTTGCCACCCTCCACCACTCCCACAAAGACCAGAAGCAACACACACACACACGCACGCACACACACACACACACACACACACACACACACACACACACACACACACACACACATACACACACACACACACACACACACACACACACACACACACACACACACACACACACACACGGGTCAAGTCCCTTAAAAGGCATCAAAACCCCACTTTTTACAATTCCCTAAACGTTGCTCTTCTCTGAACTCATTGTCCATAAAACCATATAAGAAGGATCGGATTAAATGATGCTCACTTGCGTCTTTCACTTCCCTTATCGAATGGCGCATAAAGCAGCTTAGATAAGACGGGAGAGTGTGCTACGCTCCTCCTTCACGTCTCCCGGAGCATTGTTCCGGGGAGGTAAGAGGCGGGGGGGGGGGGGCGGCTTCTTGATGACACTGTCTGGGGGGGAAGGAGCCTTCTTGATATTCTCATGAGGGAACCCTTCTTGATAAACAGAATAAGGAGCCTTCTTGATTACAGTGTTGGGGGGAGGAGGCTTCTTTATCAGACCCGGAGGAAGAGTAATTCCCCGCCTGTATCTACCTCCCCCGCCTGTATCTACCTCCCCCGCCTGTATCTACCTCCCCCGCCTGTATCTACCTCCCCCGCCTGTATCTACCTCCCCCGCCTGTGTCTACCTCCCCCGCCTGTATCTACCTCCCCCGCCTCCCCCTTATAATTAAGCTGATATCAGCGTCCATAACCCCAGGGTTAATCCTCTTCCCCCCCCCCCCCCACGCCCTTGTCCAGGCTTCTCAGCAACATGCACGCCCACTGTAGCGCCCACGGCGACACACGCCCACCGTGGGTGATCGCCAGACGCAAGAAACACATGGGGGTTGTACCACTTAATTGTCGTTGTGGCACTTGAGTGATTGTGACACTCGAGAGTGATTGTCGCACTTGAGTGGTTGTGGCGCTTGAGGTCGCATTGCTCTTTGCGGGCCCCAGCATCGCCTCTTGGGAGGATGATGCTCCCTTCAGTGATAGTGAGAAAAACAATATAGATGAGGACATTATGCCTTCCCCTGCCTGTAATGTTGCACGTCAGAGAGGAGGGAAGCTGAGAGAGAGAGAGAGAGAGAGAGAGAGAGAGAGAGAGAGAGAGAGAGAGAGAGAGAGAGAGAGAGAGAGAGAGAGAGAGAGAGAGAGAGAGAGAGACACACACACATATATATACAGAGTAGGCATGATAGAGGAAAATTCGATTGGTAGTCAGAACATTAGACAACCGACGTTTCGAAAGGCGGGGTCCAAGAGCTAACAAACTGGAACCTGTAGGCATACATAGTAAACACACACAGGGGAGGGGGGGGGAAGGAACATGATGGTGACACAGATTTTTATGTTGTTTTCAGTATTAAGAATTCTTACTCTTGGTTGTGAGAGCAGGACTTGGAAGCATTTCGATAGAGCGCTCAACGGATGAGAGTGAGGACGGGTATGGGCGCTCAACGGATGGGAATAAGGGCAGGTATGGGCGCTCAACGGATGAGAGTGAGGGCGGGTATGAGCGCTCAACGGATGGGAATAAGGGCAGGTATGGGCGCTCAACGGATGAGAGTGAGGACGGGTATGGGCGCTCAACGGATGAGAGTGAGGGCGGGTATGGGCGCTCAACGGATGGGAATAAGGGCAGGTATGGGCGCTCAACGGATGAGAGTGAGGACGGGTATGGGCGCTCAACGGATGGGAATAAGGGCAGGTATGGGCGCTCAACGGATGAGAGTGAGGGCGGGTATGAGCGCTCAACGGATGGGAATAAGGGCAGGTATGGGCGCTCAACGGATGAGAGTGAGGGCGGGTATGGGCGCTCAACGGATGGGAATAAGGGCAGGTATGGGCGCTCAACGGATGAGAGTGAGGGCGGGTATGAGCGCTCAACGGATGGGAATAAGGGCAGGTATGGGCGCTCAACGGATGAGAGTGAGGACGGATATGGGCGCTCAACGGATGGGAATAAGGGCAGGTATTGGCGCTCAACGGATGAGAGTGAGGGCGGGTATGAGCGCTCAACGGATGGGAATAAGGGCAGGTATGGGCGCTCAACGGATGAGAGTGAGGGCGGGTATGGGCGCTCAACGGAAGGGAATAAGGGCAGGTATGGGCGCTCAACGGATGAGAGTGAGGGCGGGTATGAGCGCTCAACGGATGGGAATAAGGGCAGGTATGGGCGCTCAACGGATGAGAGTGAGGGCGGGTATGGGCGCTCAACGGATGGGAATAAGGGCAGGTATGGGCGCTCAACGGATGAGAGTGAGGGCGGGTATGAGCGCTCAACAGATGGGAATAAGGGCAGGTATGGGCGCTCAACGGATGAGAGTGAGGGCGGGGATGGGAGTGAGGGCGAGTATGGGCGCTCAACTGTGCATGAGCACCAGACTTAGAGGTTCCACAGCCTTATTTCTTGCACATATGGATCGAGATAGTTCCTTTGTTCATAGGAGTTGGATATGGAGGGACACCTGGCTGCTGCTGGTGCTGCTGCTGCTCCTGCTGTTCCTGCTGCTGCTGATGTGTCTAAAGCTGGTCCAGGTTTAGATACTCTCGGTTAGAAAGGGAGTTTCAATAAGGTAAGAAAAAGGCTTCAAAGGATCTGTGCGCGGGATCTTTTTTGAGGGGGCATTTGGCGCCAGATACGTGAGTTTCACAGTTGTGTTTACTGAGCCAACCTGTCCTCTTAAAAAGAACGTCGCTTTTGGCCGTTTGCCTATATGGCCGAATTTGGACGTAATTTGAAAATAAAAAAAAATATGAAAATAAATTTGGGATTTTTTTTTCAACAACAGTAAGTTAAGGGTCCTCTGATAGGTTAGGTGGGCAGGAAATTCTCATAAAGTTTCAAAACGTTATGAAAAACGTTAATTTAAAGTGTCCTCTTATAACCTCTGCGCGTACGCCGGACGACTCAAACAGAAAACGGAACAGAACGTCACTTTTGTGAGTCGATTTCATTTCAAATTACGTCCAAATTTGGCCATAGTGCGCATACGAGCGAAAAGTGACGTTATTTTTAAGAGGACGGGTTGACTGAGCACTGACCTTCCGTTGGTTATCATGGTGACTACCGGACCTGAGGCGGGGTTACTGCCTACAGGATAATGCTCGATGTCATCTTTGTATTACACTCCCGCCAACCACCCAGCTGTGTGTGTGTGTGTGTTCCCCTAGTTGTGCTTGCGGTGATTGAGCTCTGGCTCTTTGGTCCCGCCTCTCAACTGTCAATCAACTGGTGTACAAATTCCTGAGCCTACTGGGCACTATCATATCTACATTTGAAACTGTGTATGGAGTCAGCCTCCACCACATCACTGCCTAATGCATTCCATCTGTTAACTACTCTGACACTGAAAAAGGTCTTTCTAACGTACCTGTGGCTCATTTGGGTACTCAGTCTCCACCTGTGTCCCCTTGTTCGCGTACCACCCGTGTTAAACGGTTTATCTTTATCTACCTTGTCAATTCCTCTGAGAATTTTGTAGGTAGTGATCATATCTACCCTTACTCTTCTGTCTCCCAGAGTCGTGAGGTGCATTTCTCACAGCCATTCCTCGTAACTCATGCCTCTTAGTTCTGGGACTAGCCTAGTGGCATACCTCTGAACTTTTTCCAGCTTCGTCTGTTGTTTGACAAGGTACGGGCTCCATGCTGGGGCCGCATACTCCTGGATTGGTCTTACATATGTGGTATACAAGTTTCTGAATGATTCCTTCCCAGGTTCCTAAAGGCAGTTCTGATGTTAGCCAGCCTTGCATACTCCGCCGATGTTATTCTTTCTATGTGGGCTTCAGGAGACAGGTTTGGTATGATATCAACTCCTAGATCTCTGTCCGTTTCATGAAAGACTTCATCTCCCATGCGGCATCTTGTGTCTGGTCTCCTGTTTCCACTGCCTAGTTTCATTACTTTACATTTACTCGGGTTGGACTTGAGCCATTTATTGGACCATTCATTCAGTTTGTCTAGGTCATCTTGTAGCCTCATACTATTTTCCTCCGTCTTAATCCTCCTCATAATCTTTGCATCATCAGCAAACAATGAGAGGAATGATTCTATACCCTCTGGGAGATCATTTACATATATCAGAAACCGTATAGGTCCAAGGACTGAACCCTGCGGGACTCCACTTGTGACGTCTCGCCAATCCGTGACCTCACCCCTCACAGTGACTCGTTGTCTTCTGTTGCTTAGGTACTCCCTTATCCAGTGGAATTCCTTCCCTTTCACTCCCGCCTGCATCTCCAGCTTGTGTACTTGTCTTATGTGGTACTGTGTGTGTGTGTGTGTGTGTGTGTGTGTGTGTGTGTGTGTGTGTGTGTGTGTGTGTGTGTGTGTGTGTGTTACTATTTTTATATCCTCCACGATTTTATATCCTTCACTCTCCTCCAATTTTTCTCCTTCGAGCCCTATTAGCCTTTCCTCCCACTCCCTTTTGCTTCTATTCTCCTCCTCCTCCTCCTCAACCTTGCCCCTCCACTCCCCCCCCCCTTTACCCCAGTTCCGCATTGTAAATAATGCGTCTGACGTGAGGTTCATTTGTTCTCACGACTCCCGTGTCGCTTTTTACCTGTGTGACGTCACGCAACCCTGGCGCATGCTGCACACCTGGTGACGTCACTCTCCTCCCGGATGTGGCCCCAAGATGTGGGCCACCTTCCAGCATCATCATCCCGGGGCATTGTTCCTACTGGAGCATCCTTCTCCGGGGCATTCCTTCTCGCTGGGGGCATTCATATTCGGTAGGGTATCCTCCCTTCCATCCCACCTCGTTTCCATTTTGGGAAGGGGGTGAAGGGGATGGAGAGGCACAGGTGAAGGGAAGTTCAGCAGGACGCTTGACTTCATCTGCAGGGAAGCGTGTCCGCCTGGAGAGTACTTCTCTCTCTCTCTCTCTCGCTCCTGCGCTCAACAGCTCCTGCGTCTCTTGCGCCATTGGTGCGTCCAACGGTGTGTTATTCTTCTGTTCTTTGTTCCTTGTTGTTGTTGTTGTTAGCGGCGGCGGCAGTAGTAGTAGTAGCGGCAGAGGCGGCGGCAGAGGCGGCGGCAGCGGCAGAGGCGGCGGCAGAGGCAGCGGCAGAGGCAGCGGCAGAAGCAGTTTTTTTTTTTTTTTTCTACCACAGACGTGGCCACACATTTACAATGCTAACCAGCATATATACATTTTCTTCTGTCCTCCATGGACAGGGTTAGAGAAGTGTTAAACATATAGTTCAAGGGTTTATTGAACACTCAACCACAGAAGGTGATTCGGTGCTTTTAAAATGCTAAGCTAACCTACATACGTAAATACATAGATACACAGATTTACGTATGCCCTACATAAAGTGTTTGATGTGTCTTTTACATAGTGTCATTAATGTACATTCACAAAGGTGAAATGTAATTCTGATCAGCTTCCATATATACTTTATACCCATACATATACATACACACACACACACACACACACACACACACACACACATATACATACATATATACACACACACACACACACATGCATTCACATACATTTGTCTCATTTACTCTGACAGGGTGAGGTAGCTGATAAAGAAACTAGTGTGCAATTAAGCACTTAATCACTGAAGGTGATGAAGGTGCTTTTACAAGCTCAGGTTATATAGTTACATCATATATATACATTGTATGATTGATATATTACATGGTCAATCTTGGATACAAGTCTAATATATCATCAAGTGTTCCAGTACTCATATAGTAACTACAGAGTTCAGCATACCTTAGCCCAGGAGGGTGAAAGTCAGTCAGTATGGGACATTCTACAATATAATGTTCAAGAGAGTGCATGTTTTCTCTTTCACAAAGTTGACACATTGTGTACTCGACATTTGGGTTTTGAGAAAGCTGCCAGATACGTCTATATCCCAGGCGTATTCTGGCCACTATAACATCACATTGCCGGGTTCTTGTTCTATTAGTTCCATATGTGAATGTCTCCTCACGATATCTATCATAATATTTAATGCTACAACTTTCAGGTCTTTGAGAATTTGTTAGGTCGGTGAGATTTTCATTAGATATTTGTTTAAGTATTCTCTTTGTCACTGCTAATGAAACACCCATATCAATTTCTACCACTGGTTTTCTGCAGGCTGACTTAGCAAGCAGAAAACCAGTGGTAATAGTAGCGGCGGTGGCGGCAACAATTCCTTGGGGTTTCTGAAGGCCGGTGGGAAGGTATTGTTCTTGTCCCGATGGTCCCAGGTGGTGGGACACCGTCCTCATTCCCCAGCTCCTTGTCCTCATGCCTCCTTATCCTTATATACCCCTTGTTCTCATACCTCCTTGTCCTCATACCTCCTTGTCCTCATACTTACCTCTCTCTCTCTGCAAGAGTTATTTGCAGTGAAGTGGCCTACAACAGTCTCTATACAGGCAATTTACATCCACAGTGACACAGTTCCACACCCACTTGCACCACACCCACCTGCACCACACCCACCTGCACCACACCCACCTGCACCACACCCACCTGCACCACACCCACCTGCACCACACCCACCTGCACCACACCCACCTGCACCACACCCACCTGCACCACACCCACCTGCACCACACCCACCTGCACCACACCCACCTGCACCACACCCACCTGCACCACACCCACCTGCACCACACCCACCTGCACCATACCCACCTGCACCACACCCACCTGCACCACACCCACCTGCACCACACCCACCTTCACCACGCCCACCCCCACCTGCACCACACCCACCTGCACCACACCCACCTTCACCACGCCCACCCCCACCTGCACCACACCCACCCAACTGACCGCCACAGTCATGTGTAGGCTACACCTGCAGTACAGAAAATTGGTTACTTCTCTTAACAATTCTGGCAGTTCATCATTATGCTTGTATTATTACAAATCATATGACAACACTGGTTCCCACCTGTCCACCACTGAACCCACTACCTTGTACACAGTCCGCCCCGGGGTAAAAATTGCTGGTTTTTGTTCTGTTTTACAGATTTCTTGAACACAGGGAATTGTCATCTTTTCAACTACCCAAAACCCTTCTGTTGAATGCAACATTTAAAAAAAATCTCTCTCTCTCTCTCTCTCTCTCTCTCTCTCTCTCTCTCTCTCTCTCTCTCTCTCTCTCTCTCTCTCTCTCTCTCTCTCTCTCTCTCTCTCTCTCTCTCTCCTTTCTTTTTTGTCTTCTCTATTCCCCCCCCCCTTCCTTCCTTTGCAAATCACTTGGGCTGGACGGTATAGCGACGGTCTCACTTCATGCAGGTCGACGTTCAATCCCCGACCGTCCAAGTGGTTGGGCACCATTCCTTTCCCCCCGTCCCATCCCAAATCCTTTTCCTGATCCCTTCCAAGGGCTGTATAGTCGTAATGGCTTGGCGTTTCTCCTGATAATTCCCTGCCTTCCTTCCCCCCCCCCCCCTCCCTCCTTCCCAACCCATCGCCCTTCCATTCCCTCCCATTAGGTAGAAGGAATCAACAGAATCAAAGTGTCTGAGGTAACCGCTGAGGTGTCTTGAAACTGTGCAGATATTTCCAAGAATATCTCCAGATACCTCCAGATATCTTCAGATATCTTCAGATATCTTCAGATATCTCCAGATATCTTCAGATATCTTCAGATATCTCCAGATATCTCCAGATATCTTCAGATATCTTCAGATATCTTCAGATATCTTCAGATATCTTCAGATATCTCCAGATATCTCCACCTTCGTGTACAGACATCGCTCGTAAATTCAATTCCATATGAACAATTATTTAGCGCGCTTAGCTTGTCAAAACTGAGATAAGAAAGATGAATTAAGTAAGAAATGGCCGTAATTGTATGTAATAATTTAATTATATATAATAATAAGTTTTTTTTTGGTCTTGAAAATTAATAATAGCTTTGAGTGAAGGCAAACGACTGGGTATTATTCAATTTGGCCATTTTCTTAAAGAATATATGATTGCGGTCACACACACTAGTGCCCACACGCACACGCGCACACACACACGCGCGCGCGCACACGCAAACGCACGCACACACACACACACACACACACACACACATACATACACACACACACACACACACACACACACACACACACACACACACACACACACACACACACACACTTGGGGGGTTGATATCACGCCAGACCTGTCCCCTGCAGCCCATATCAAGAGGATAACATCAGCGGCATATGCCAGGCTGGCCAACATAAGAACGGCATTCAGAAACTTGTGGAAAGAATCATTCAGAACTTTGTATACCATATATGTCAGACCAATCCTGGAGTATGCAGCCCCAGCATGGAGTCCATATCTAGTCAAGGATAAGACTAAACTGGAAAAGGTTCAAAGGTTTGCCACCAGACTAGTACCCGAGCTGAGAGGTATGAGCTACGAAGAGAGACTACGGGAATTAAACTTACTTCGTTGGAAGACAGAAGAGTTAGGGGGGGGACATGATCACCACATTCAAGATTCTCAAGGGAATTGATAGGGTAGATAAAGACAGGCTATTTAACACAAGGGGGCACACGCACTAGGGGACACAGGTGGAAACTGAGTGCCCAAATGAGCCACAGAGATATTCGAAAGAACTTTTTTAGTGTCAGAGTGGTTGACAAATGGAATGCATTAGGAAGCAATGTGGTGGAGGCTGACTCCATACACAGTTTCAAGTGTAGATATGATAGAGCACAATAGGCTCAGGAACCTGTACACCTGTTGAGTGACGGTTGAGAGGCGGGACCAAAGAGCCAGAGCTCAACCCCCTGCAAGCACAATTAGGTGAGTACACACACATCACGGCCTCGCGGCTGAGTGGACAACGCTCCGGGGTCGTAGTCCTAAGGTAAATAGGTACTTGGTAGTTAGCTTCTGGAGATCTATCACCTGGGGACACACACACACGCTTCACTTTCCGGCATTCATCACAGCAGTTTATGCATGTGCGCGAAAAGCCTTTTCTCTGAATTTCCCCGCCGTAAAAGATGCAGCGGTTTAGCGTAACCAAGAGCGTCATAACAGGCTACCCACCAACCCTACCAGAGCCTATACTCATTAGTCCCGTAGAACGTCAATATTGCGGTGTTTTTAATTCCCCCCCCCCCTCAAAAAAAAAAAATGTACCCCGGGGCCGACTGCGTAAAAGGTAGTCCATACCATGGCAACCAGTGTTGCCATAGTATTTATAAATGTATATTATAATTCATGTTAATTAATGCCCACCATTGCCCAGAGTTAACTGCATTGTCCCCTCCGGTTTGCCATGATGAATAAATTGCAGTATTACTAGATTCGCACTCTCAGATATTGCCATCAATTTGCCAGAATGTATCTAGCCTACAACCTGTCATCTCCCATAATACGTCGTATATTCAACGGAATCGACCAATGCGTTAAAAATATGTCGTATTAGTAACAAAACGCCAAAATATTGACGTTTTCAGTACAGTTTTCTTCCCTCAATAGGTTAGGTGGGTTGCTTGGGTGCGTGCGTTTCCGGTTAGGCAAAACAGTTGCATTTTTTACGGAGTGGCCAATAGGGAGAAGGGACTCAATAATGCTCAATATAGCATTATTTTCCACCGCCACTAAGGTCAGTGTATAAAGGTTGACACATGGTTGTACAGTACATTAAAAAGACTGTATTGGCCTGTAGCATAGTGGCCTGCGTCCTCGGCTCATAACCAAGGGACCCGGGTTCAATCCCTGGACAGGACAGAAACGGTTGGACACATTTCCTTTCGCTGAAATGCCTCTGTTCACCTAGCAATAAAATAAGGTCCGTAGTTGATATACCATGATACAGGCTGCCTGTCCCACCTTGACGACCCACCGCCCACCTTCACGACCCACCGCCCACCTTCACGACCCACCGCACTCCTCCACGACCCACCGCCCTCCTTCACGACCCACCGCCCACCTGCACGACCCACCGCCCACCTGCACGACCCACCGCCCACCTGCACGACCCACCGCCCACCTGCACGACCCACCGCCCACCTGCACGACCCACCGCCCACCTTCACGACCCACCGCCCACCTTCACGACCCACCGCCCTCCTCCACGACCCACCGCCCTCCTCCACGACCCACCGCCCTCCTCCACGACCCACCGCCCTCCTTCACGACCCACCGCCCACCTGCACGACCCACCGCCCACCTGCACGACCCACCGCCCACCTGCACGACCCACCGCCCACCTTCACGACCCACCGCCCACCTGCACGACCCACCGCCCACCTGCACGACCCACCGCCCACCTGCACGACCCACCGCCCACCTGCACGACCCACCGCCCACCTGCACGACCCACCGCCCACCTGCACGACCCACCGCCCACCTGCACGACCCACCGCCCACCTGCACGACCCACCGCCCACCTGCACGACCCACCGCCCACCTTCACGACCCACCGCTCACCTTCACGACCCACCGCCCACCTGCACGACCCACCGCCCACCTGCACGACCCACCGCCCACCTGCACGACCCACCGCCCACCTTCACGACCCACCGCCCACCTGCACGACCCACCGCTCACCTCCACGACCCACCGCCCACCTCCACGACCCACCGCCCACCTTCACGACCCACCGCCCACCTGCACGACCCACCGCCCACCTGCACGACCCACCGCCCACCTTCACGACCCACCGCCCACCTTCACGACCCACCGCCCACCTTCACGACCCACCGCCCACCTTCACGACCCACCGCCCACCTCCACGACCCACCGCCCACCTCCACGACCCACCGCCCACCTCCACGACCCACCGCCCACCTTCACGACCCACCGCCCACCTTCACGACCCACCGCCCACCTGCACGACCCACCGCCCACCTTCACGACCCACCGCCCACCTTCACGACCCACCGCCCACCTTCACGACCCACCGCCCACCTCCACGACGACCATTAATCACTCCACAGACTGCAGTTCCCCTCCTCACTCTCTTCTCACCTTCTCCTCTCTTCATCTTCTCTCTCATCTTCCTCCTGAGCTCCTTCCTCCTCTTTAGCATTATTTCTCTTCTTTCTTTGCCATTTCCTCTTGAATGAAGCTATTAAGTCTAACCTCCCCCCCCCTTCCAGCCTTACCTCCCCCCCCCCTTTCCAGCCTTACCTCCCCCCCCCTTTCCAGCCTTACCTCCCCCCCCCTTCCAGCCTTACCTCCCCCCCCTCTCACCCCCTTCTATAACCTCCCCTATCCACATCTAGCCAACACCACCACCGTCTAACCTACCCCATCTAACCTTTACTCCGCTGTCTATCCTTCACATCCCTGTCAAGCATCCTCACTTCCATATCTAACATCCCCCTTCCCTTCCAAATCACCCCCTTCCCCCTTAACCACTCTCCACCCTACCCATCCCACCCTGTCCCATCCCACCCTGTCCTATCCCACCCTGTCCTATCCCACCCTGTCCCATCCCACCCTGTCCTGCATGTTACCAACTTGGATGCCAAATTCTACCTTCCATTGCCCTGAATTCTGTAAAACTTTAGGGCGACGTTCGCTCCCTCTGTCTTATAACGCATCGAAAGTTTGGCAAGACGGAGACTCTATTGATTTATCAAATAAAAAGAATAAAGACATTTGTTCCTGGAATGTTTGGAAGATAATTTTATTTCCCGAGAGTGTATTGAAAGCGGGTTTCCCTTGTATTTAAGACCTATAGGTCTTGACACACCATATAGACCGCTCCTGTGCCAGGTAAGTTCACTACGGGCTCACCATAGCCTGTGCTACTCGCCCCGCTCCTGTGCCACTTGCCCCGCTCCTGTGCCAGGTAAGTTCACTACGGGCTGACTATAGCCTGTGCTACTCGCCCCGCTCCTGTGCCACTTGCCCCGCTCCTGTGCCAGGTAAGTTCAC